>NW_016690266.1:3265573-3520751 GCF_001604755.1 Lepidothrix coronata | reverse complement strand
GTAACAATAATGCTACTGCATTTTTATTCTCAAACTGCAGAGAAAAATTACAAAACAATCCAAATCCCAATGCCTTAAAAGGTAAATGTCTGTCAAATTCAGTTCTTATATCTTAGTCTCAGCCCTTCACATAGAAAAGAGCTCATTTTGTCTAAGCCTATGCAGTAGTGAGTAGTGGGAGGGTATGTTGTATTGGTGTGAATTTAATGTAGAATGTTAAAGAAATACTGAGTTTCACGGAGGTCATTTGTATTAATTTCTGAAGTATTTGTTAAAGACAATTTTAGTGTATACAGGGGAGAATAATGGGCCACTGGTTTCACTAGTTTTGTACTTTAGTGGGTATTCTTGTTGTAAAAATTCTTTAAATATTCATTCAGCTCTTTTAGTTATATACTGAATTGTTGAAATTTATAGCATTGAAAAATAATGAGCAATGTTTTTCTATTTTCTATTCCAGACTTGCCTGCATTTCACTGCGAGCCCTATGTTGCGTATTTTATGACATATTTAGTGTTTATTGCAGTGCTATATGTGTATTCTCAATCAGTGTGTTTGTAATAGCACAATTATATGGCAACTGCAATGTGAAACACAGACATCATGATCCATTGTAGTGCTGGCAGGAAGAGAAATGTCAACTGAGGTTGTTGTAAGAGGTTTCCTAATCCTGTCGAACTAAAGAGTGAGATTCTTTCTGAATTGTTGCCATCTGGAGTATATAAAAATTTGAAATAACCTTTTATCATTAGGTTGGCACATTTTACTGGAGCAATATTGGCATTGATGAAGTTCTAATGAAATGAAATACTGTGCACTGAGAAAAACTTACTGCTTCATTATTTTGTCTAAGTTCTTTAGAACCCTCCCCTTTAATTTATGAAGATTATTGAGTAGTTATAATGTTTTAAATCTAAAAGATAGAGAATCTTTGTTTACAATAAGCCGACATTTTAAGATGGATATTAATCTAGTTAGAAATAAAAACCAACATTGTATGTGATGGAGAATAATTTGTAAATCATAGTATAATCAGGTAATTTAATTAACTTTCTCTATTTTCTTGACTTGCTCTACTTATTTGACAGGTGTTTGTTGCCCATAAATTTTTGAGTCTAAAATTAGGCCAAGAGGCTTCATACCCCACCTTGTCAGAAGCAATTGTGGCATATAATCTTTCCTTAATCTGATCATGCCCACTGTAGAATAGTTGTTCTGTCCAACTGTTGCCATTGCACATCTGTTCTGTACTGAACTGCTCTTATCTGTAGTGCATATAATAATGCTCAGTTTATGCATGATGGCTCTTATATCAGGTTCATTTTATAAATACCTATTGTCTAATCCTGTCCCCACCAAATTTGGACTTTACCAGACTAAATTTGCCCAACTTGGTTATCTTGACTCTTTCCTAGGCCTGTTGTGATATGAGTTAATTCATTCTTGAAGACGTGCACTGAACATGCATTTCACATTGGTCTGATACCAATTTCACAGGTATTGCATGCCTGTTACTGCCATCTTTCTAGAGCAGTTGCATTGAACTTAGTTGCTGTCTTTTGGATAGGAGGAGAGTGTTGCCAGGAAATACAGCTGGCACCCAGTAAGTTGCCTACAGGCACCTATAGATGGATTGTTTGAGAGTAAATGCCTGGGCTTTCTTTAGCAAGACCCTTACAGGTAGTGGAAGCACAGACTAAGTTATAAACATTGGTGTTCACACTGTCCCCACATCTTCCTTCCTGATCTGTTCTATATCTTCTCTTGCTGCTGTCCTGAACCCTTTCCTGTTTTCTCTTACTGTACTTCCTGCAGTCTCTGGTTGTGTGAATTCTCTTTCACTTAAAACACCCACTAGAGTTTCTGAACGGCCAGTATTATAATTCTTGCATTCAGGAGAGACTGATACTTGCTGAGTATCTGCTCTTTCGCAAAGATGTGTGGTTAGGCAAACTTCTAGTTAAAAATACTGATTCCGATGTTGGAATCTTAATCACCTTGAAACTTCAGTCTGTCCCTTAGTTCTCCTTTTGAAGGGTTAATCATCATGTTTTTCAGAGAACTAGATGACAGTCCTCTTCACTGTTCAGATTAAACAATATGAAGGCTGAGAGGTAGTGCTGGATTTAGAAGATGAAGGATTAGGACTGTTTAATTGTTTTGAGGATGTGATTTCGTTCTATCATGCTTAAGTTAAAGTGGGCCAGTGATTTTGTGATCCCATAAATATAGTAGATAAGAATATGTTTTATTTTAAGCATCTTGTTTGGTCTCTATATATTCTTATGTAATTCTAACAGAAATTTATGTCTGCAGTATTGAGATTAATTTAATGTTTAAAAAGTGCTAGCCAATTCTTGTGCTAAATCTGTTTACTTCTGCTACACAGATAAACTCCAAACATTGCTGATTATTCTGTAAATTATATTGCTCTTGATTTCATAAATGCATTGGGATTAAATAAAAGAGATGAGTATCATATTCTCTATCTTTTATTTCTTAATGTTTTGCATTTAAACTTTTCAGTTAAACCTCTAAATGCACCTGCTGTTATCTGTTGTGTGTACATACTATTGCTCAAGCTGGTAATACACAAGAGAACATTTTAGGCATTCTGAGCCTGTGCCTGCTTTGTTATGATTTTCCAAGACAAGTGCTAGTTTTACAGTTGACTAATAACCTGTAAAGCTACAGACATAAATTAAAAAGAAAAATAGCAGTACTCCTCCCACCAGAATATTTAGAGGTAAGTCCAAATTGGAGTGGTGGCTACCGTGTACCTGAGCTAGCATTCAGTGGGTCACACAGCACCAGAACTAGTGTCTGCATCAGTATATTCTTTAAGCCTGTTCCCCAGAGAATGTTCTCTTGGCTGCCCTGCAGGGAGCTCCTTGATGCAGTGCTGTTGGTCAGGGTCAAAGCCAGCTCATTGAAAGTTAGCTTGGTTATCTGAGCTGCAGCATTGCTTTTGGTGAAGAGCATGCATCTCCTGCGGAAAGAGCATTCAGCAAATTATGTAGGAAGATAAGCAGAGAGGAGAAGTAATCACAGTTTCTGAAATTTAAAATCTGCATTTGAAAAATACATTAATTTAATAAACTGTACTAACAGTTTCATTACCTTCCTGGTCCATGGAAATAGAGAAGATTTGTAAAGATGGGTAGTGTCTCATGTTACAGAAGCTGATACAAGTCTAATGAACTAATAATTCAGACTATACGTAGCTTGAAATCTTATGTTTCTGACCTGGAGAGACATTCATTTCGTGTAAACATGTTTCACCCTTTGTTTTTCTGTATCTAAATCAGTTGGCTTTAAAAGAAGATTATGAAAATGATTAAAAATCTCTTGAGATTTGTTTCCTCTGTTGTCTTCTAAATGGAAATACTGATGTTTTACAGCTAAGCAAACAGAGAAATTATGAACAATTCACTAATAATACAGCTGTGAAATTATATATAGCATTAAGAAATAGAATAGGAAGTATTTAAATGCTGAAAGAAAATCTTGGTAACTGAAACTCTATTCCATCTATCAGGTAAAAAAAAGTTATGTGTGCGAATGAAAAGACACAACTGAACTCTAAACAGTCTGTCTTTCACAGACAGACTGCATTTAATGGAAGCCATAGAAATGTTTCAAGTGGCTACTGACCCCATTATTTCTAACCCCATACCCCGTATCAGATCATCAGACTTCATGTCTTTCAAAGTACTCGTACGTGTATGCTCGTAAAAAATCTGCCTTGTGGACCTCTGAAAAGACCCCTGTATATATGTAATCCTGCATGTTCTTTGGTATTGCGTTCTTAATGAATGAGGAAAAAAGACCACAGTCTACCTGAATCTGGTGTGATTAATCAAAATTGCAGACTTCTATTACAAAATGGGATCTGTGGGCAGAGACAGTGATTATACCATAGTAAACGTATGCCTTTGCTCAGACACAGCCAACTAACTCCCACTGAAAGGGATTAGAGCAGTCAGTGCTGAGGAAACCGAGCAGGAAAAGGGGAGACTCTTTGTATTTCTTGTCTCCCTTTCCGGAATCAAGAATGGTAAATTCAGTTAACTTGTGCTTAGTGAGGAAGCAAATACTGGAATGTTTGTTCTCAGTAATTTTAAATGATATTTTAAAAAGTGTATTTGAAAACAAAGCAGGACTAAGCATTTCTTACAAAATTTTAGGTTTTGTGGTGGTTCTTTAAAATTTAGAAGGTTCAGAACAAGATCACAAGAGCTTCCATGGGTGTTTATAAAACAACAGAATAAATTCCTCAGTGAGATGTGGGTAGAGCAAGGTCTCCTCTCTTTTAAGAAAATAACCTTATAAACAGGCCACCTCAAAAATGTTTGTGTGTTTATTTTTAAGGGGGGGGGGGCTTGGAAGAGTAGGTGGCTTCATTTTATCACCTTTTTTTATGAGTGGAGTGAAAAGTCTTGAATTCATTACATTGTTCACTGTGGGCCTCTTTTGCATGGATTCTTGATGAAGCAGGTGTACCTGGGGCATCATCAGGACCTACTCTGGGTACTGCAGCTCAGGGAGTTGAGAGCCAAATAACCCAGCAGATGTCCGAGATTGGGATTTCAGTCCCCATCTTCATATATTCCATGGAGGCAGCAGAAGAAAATACCAGGAAAACAAAAGCAAATTTGTTTGTCATAAATATATGTAAATTTTTATACATGGAACTTCTCATCTGTAGAATTCATAGTGTTTTGCAAAGTAAATCTTTGTTTTTTCAGTAAAGCTATGTCATGCCTGAGACAAAAGATCCCAATCTTGACTCTGAAGAACTTCATAAGGTGCATAATAGCATTGAGTTCTTCATCAGGCATTGAATGCTTGCCTAAAAAACATAGTGAAGTAGCAGTTGATCAAACCTATTAAGCAACATTGAATGCATTTTTAAAAATACTAAAAAAATATTGAAATCTCACATGAAAAATGGGCAGATGGGAGAGAAGTGTTGCTGAATGTCAGGAGACTTTTCCTGTCTGAATTTCCAAGCTACATGATCTTACCACCGGTATGCTACTGATAATATAAGACCTTTTACAAATACATTTTCTAAAAACCCTAAATTGAAAAATACCTGATGCACATTTCCGAAGATACCTGTCCAGTGTAATGAAGTTTTCAGTCAGCACCAGTCTTCTTGGTAATCAGGAAGAGGAAAACTCTAGTTACCTGGTGCTCTAAGTCCGTAGGCTCCCAAATCAGCTTAAGAAGAAAATCTTTGGAAAGAACAAGAAAAAAAAAATCAATCTGCTGTATAATTTTGAGTAATTTTGGGTTTCAGAATTCATTGTGGCATAGATGATGCTATTTCAGTAAACAAGTTGGAGGTCCAGTACAGAATATTACTTGGCGAAAGCATGTTCTGATTGAGTTCTGTTAAAGCTGATTTAAAGGGTTTATTGTATTAAATACTACAACAGAGATACCTCACTTTCTGATAAACAGAGTGATGGCAGATCATATCTTTGTAATTTCTGAACACAGTAGATTATTATAAATGTCATTAATTCACTCTGATATATTTTTGCAAAGAGAACAAAAAGATATGAAAGAGAAGTTGAAGAGCAAGAATATTAAATAAAAGATGGGGGCAGGAACTCTTCTTGTCACATGCCTGGCTTTCCTTTTTGGGGTTTAAGAAAGTCTGGCTATTAGGATGTGGATTAGTGGAAGATTCATTCTTCTTCCTGATGTAGGTCAGACACTAGCTAACATGTGGTGAAGAAAAAGCCTGTTTTCCCCAGCAGCAAGTGGAAACAGGAGCTCTGCGGACTTTGAAACAGAGGACCAGACAGGATGAGTAGTTTTGATGTCCGGTGTGCTATGCAACAGATTTGAAATGTATGAGTAATGAAGGCTTCATGCAGAAGAATCTCTGCACAGTGTGGGGCCACGTTAATGCTTTTTTTGAAAGCAGCTCAGTTCCTGAGTAGCCCTTTGTGAGAAGTGATTTGTCCAAGTCAGAAAAAGGAACTGGCAATGTCCCGGAACGTGCACAAGAGGAGTGTCCCTGGGAGAGCCTATTCACAGGAGCCTGACTTTAATTTCATGCTAAGAGAGGCTGTTTGCAGGTATTGCATCTTTCTGGAGAAACTTTTCTTATTGATTGTGTTAAGTCTGAGAGAATTTAAGATGGATGAGAAGTTCATAAAGCTGATTATATACTAATAGTTAGAGTTCACACTTGTGTGCAATTAATTTGAAGAGGTCTTACGACCCCTTTTGCAGCATTTAGAATGCTGGTCAGAAGAACTGTTTCTTCTTTTATTGTTTTTTTTATGTGAAATCTCATCATTTTTCATGCCATGAAAAGCATATAACTCTGATGTGTTAGCATTGTGTGATTTATACAAGCCACAAATTTAATTTACCCACGGTTTAGATACTTTTATTTTAATAGCTTCATAGATTTATCATGGGCTAGTTCCATTGCTACAAAAGTGTTCAGGCAGCTTTCTTAATCTCATTTGCAACTTGTGGTAATGCTATCATCGACTTAAAAATGAATTTCAAAATTTTAGTCATCTTCTATCTTCTTCGTCTCAATTTTAGTTTGAATTTTAAAATTCCTATTATTTGAAAACCTGTCATGATAATAATTTCTGAGAACTGGCTGCACATAGACCAGCTTAGTTTTATGTGCATCTTAGACTGGATCTTTAGAAGGTTTCCCTTGTTTAGAGGCAAATTTAGACTTGTCATTAAGCATCCATCCTATTTATAATTTTTAATATGTTTTCACTGTTACAGTTAAAACGTTTTGCTGCTCAATTACAAAATTGCATGTTTGGGTTTTTTTTTTTAATTCCTGCTTCCACTGTCTGAAGCTGCTCAGTTTCATCATCACAGGTGTAAAATGAAATTGCAGGATTCTTTCTACGCTATTAAGTCTCTGAGTTAAGTCAGTGGAAAATGTGTGCATGTTGTAATGGAGTTAGTTGTACCCATCGAAGTTAACTGAGTATTTTTGTCATGTATAACAGTAGGTTTTCCTCTTGTCAGCTCTTTCAGATACATCACAAAATTACACTGGCTGATATTATTTTAAAGGAGTTCACAATGGAAATTTTGATAATGGGAGTATTGGTTATATCTTCAAAGCACGACACTTGGAATCGTATTTTTATTTCATTTCTAAGGAAAGATTATATCTACCCCCTGTGGGCATTTTAGTAACTAATCTGGATGAATCAAATTCTTCCTGCTGGGTGTAATTAATTCTTAGGCCAATCTAATGTTTTGTACACTGCTTGTTTAGTAGAGATCAGCTTGATTACACTGAGCCGTGAACTTTGAAATTTCTTTCTGATTGGATCAGCCAGCTGAAGACATCCATCCATCCATCCTTCTGTTTGTCTGTCTGTCTATCTATCTGTTTATCCATCCATACATCCTCTATCTATCTATTCTATCTACCTTTCTGTCTATTCTGTCTTTCAGCAGGTGTATGTGTTTTCCCAGTGATGGCATCAGGAGTCTGTTTTCCACTTATGTGTGGGAACATTGTCTCTTTATTCTCCTTCCAGTCTACTGCCAGTACTCTGGGAGATTAGATTGATGCAGAGGTTTGGGGTATTTCCTTTCTTTGTCTTGTTAGGTTAGGCACTTTTCTGAGAAGATTCTGTTAATAGATTATTTTTTTAAAAAAATCCTCTGGCCATATGTAATATCTGGGAATACTGAAAAATAGATTGCATCTTTTATCTGCACTGTTATCCTGTGTAAAAATAGTTGAGGTGAGATGGTGAGAGCTTTGTTTAGACTAAAGGCTGGATTTTCTTTCCTTTTGTTAGGCAGTTTTTGATGTACAAATATATAATAAGATGTTTAATTCCAAGAATTATATTCTTCCCCATCAGTCCCTTCAAGATCAACTTCTGCAGTTAATTTAATTCTAAATGCAATTTTGGTCATAGAGCACCTCTAACAGTGCTGCTTACATGGGTAGGTTCCACCCACTTAGTGTAATGCAACAGTAAAATAGGAAAATTTATCTATAGGGATTTCTATATGTCTCAACACTGCATAAAATCCTAACAGAGAAGTTTTGTGCTAAGTGTGCAGCCTTTCTTTATAGCTGGTGAACTGTATTTCTGGGGATTGTTTCAGCTACAACAGTGGCTTTTTTTGGCAGGTGAAGTTAATGGTTTCTGACAGGAATCACTATGTAGGCTTGTTTTCTTCAGTTTGAGCTCTCATGTGTTAAGCTTTCACATGTCAGACTTAAAAGAACTTATCTGTATTTACAGCTTCAGGAATTATAAATAGGACAGTTTTTGATAGCACTATTTAGGGTTATTTTATGAATTTTCTGTTCTTTGGCATTTCAGTTTTTTCAGTCTGTCATCTGAATCATAATTTAAGCCTGCATTAAAGGTACTCATTTTTTAAACCAAATTCTACCAATAATATATTCTTACATGCTTAAAATATCATGAATATCTTTTGATTTTGCAGGGAAGTTACCTGCTATAAAACGTGGTGTTAAAGCATTTCCCATTGCAGTGCTGTGCTCAGGAGATCCTTCATTGACCATAAGCCTTTGTTAAAACATAACTGATGGTGTTTATCTCCAAAAATGAGGAGACTATATAGGGGAAATCCAAATTTATCCAATTAGTCATACAAATTTTTTTCCAGTTAATCAGGAGATCTGCTTCTGTGACTCTAAAAGGCATAGCAAGTTGAGACTTTTTAGAGAACTATTTTAATTGAAAGGGTAAACCTCACAAACCAAAAGCAAATGTCACATATTTTTTCCATGGCGGACTGTTTGACACCTGTAATTTGTAATTGCTGAAATATGCACATAAAAACAAAGGATGACAGTAGCTTTTGTTCATATAATTCCCAACTTCCATTACCAAGTGAAAAAAGTAAAAATATTTTATGTAACTGCTATAAAGTTTGTCATCAAATGTCCTACAAATATAGTAAAAAGCAAGAAAAAGTCTTTGTTGCAGTTCTGCAGTTAAATATTCTAGCTGTGATTCTAAACTGTGAAGTTGAAGCTTAGTGCAGTATAGATGAGTGAAGTCCTACATACTCAGATTTTGTGGAGAATTATCAACTTGTCCAAAGACAGATACACGCCTGCATCTGTTACTGAAACTACGTGAGAGTAAAAATGGAACCTGCTTCATTTATAGCTTTGCAGAAGAAACACATTGGGAATGTATTTTTTGATAAAGAAATTGAATCATAGAATCATAGCACCACTGGAGAAAAATAAACCAAGATTCTTAACCAGAAAGAACAAATGATGCTACCTTATATTTCACTAGGAGCTTTTTTTTTTTTATGTTTTGCTCTTATGGATCTGATATGCAATTAATCTAGATTGAAAATCTCCCCATAGTGGAGTACAAACCTCCTTGGCCAACAAGACACGTAGAAGCGAAAAGACATGAAGCTACTTAAGAGCAGTCTAAACCTAAAATGTGTGAACTGTGCCTGCCACCTTTCAACTGTGAAGCCACACTGTTAGACATTATGTGAACAGAGGTAGGTAGATATTCTATGATATATTTTTTGGCTCTCTCTGCACTTACATAATTCATAGGCATACATTAACATGCACATAAACCAGCCTTTCATAACACTTCAGAATCCTGTCTTTGTACTGAAATATATACGTGAATATAGATTGCAATAATCCCTGTGGCTATTGCTAAAGAGAGGAAGTTGCAAGTGAGGAAAGTAAATGTCTTCCATCTGAGGATGAATGTGGCAGCTGATGTTGGAGTAAGTTATGTTAATACATGGCTAGCATTTAATTTGCTGCCCACTGTCATTTTGTTAGGAGTCCTTAAGCAAAAGCTTTGCCATGTACAAGAAAATCATATCTCAAATACTTATTGTGGTTTTGCACATGGGCCTGATATCCATACTATACTACCTGATATTCAAACTTGATTTTTTTCTATTGAGAAAAACTTCCCACTGATTTCAGCAGAGCTTCCTACTTCTGTGATGCAAGTTGTTCTCCATGGCTGGTTACGCTTATAACATAAATGCTATTACAATTAAAATTACTTGAATCACTTTTATTCAAACCTTATTGGCCATTTAAATGGTTTTCAGCAGCTTTTTGATCTCATATTCCTTATGATTACCAAGGTATTGAAGTAAGATCTCTTCCATTTACTTGGATTTGCTCAATGTAGCCCAAGCCCAATGCTTTTGCTATTAAACTTGTTTCATGGGATGGCAGGCGCTGAGAAGGGGAGTTATGTAGTGAGAAAGTCAAACCCAGTTGTCTTTGCTTTTCTGTGAGAAGTTCTGTTTGCTTTTACTGGAAGAGGGCACTTTATTCTCCTAGAAATGTGATCTGATTAATTTGCTAATGATGGCTCTCATACAGCAGAAATCACAAGCAAAATAAATACCAAGAGAACATGTGGCAGTCAAATATGTTTTCACTCAGCACGTTCTTTGGTAATATCCTAATTTGTTTCTTAAAATGTTTATTTTGCTTTTTATTTTAATTTTCTTTTCAAGGACTTATCATTCATCCTTTTAAGTTGCACGCTGGTGATCAGCATCTATGTGCCTTTAGTTCTAATGAAAAAATAAACAAGCTGAAAAAAGCATAAAAATACACTCCTGGGAGAACTTTAATCTTAAACATCATTTCATATTATGTTGTTTAGTAACAATAATATTATGTTGTTTAGTAATATGGAGACATAAAACAAAATTCCGCTTCTTTATTAACTTGTTTTTGCTACTGAACATGTTTGTTACTTTATTGTATGATTTTCATGTGTATTGGGCTAATGACAGTTTTCTTAAGATACCCCAAAATTTCATGTACTATCCTCTGAGTGTCTGTACATCTGTAGCATTTGGCAAGTATATTTCTTTCTACAAGCTCTGTCAGGCTCTAAGGAGAGGTTTATGCTTTTTGCTGTCTATAGGTACACCTTGCTTGCAACATTCACTGTCCTTTTTGCTTTATGACACTATATTAGCATCTCTCTAGCCAGCAGTGTTTCAGCATGACCATCTTGTCTGTTCCACACCCCTCTCCAAGATACACATGTATGTGTGTGTCATTCTTGCATAGAGAGTAAGAGGAGAAGAGGAAATTTTATGGAAATTATGTATGAAAATATGTAAACAATAGTAATATTGAGTCTTTATCCTATTTATTAGCTAGTTCTTCTTCTGGAAGAAGGGAGGTTTGTGCTTAGTTTTCCATTTTTACTGCTCTAGTTAACTCTAAAAGTGGCAGAGAAAGAAACAGGTTGAAAAATTTCAACAGATAAATCTGTGCTTTGGAGAAGAAACTGGTAACTAAGACAAACCTTATCTCCAAAATGGATCATTGTGTTGCTTGCTCTCTGAAGTACCTCGAATTAGCATCTTTCATGCTATAATTGGCATTAATAATGTGTTGGGATAGAATTGAAATGCCTCATTGAGCTGCATGCTCTCTAAATTTTTAGTGGGTGTCCCATACCATTTACTGCTGGAGACTCGTAATGGCTCCATACTGTTTCTGGGTTAGTTTAAAGGAGTTGCAGTCCTAATACAAGGTCACTGCAAGTCTTGTACCTATTTCTCTTGCATTAGTATTTCATAAGCAGGGAAGGACAAGAAATGAAATGTGTTTCCCAGCTTATCAGAGCTGTGAGGGGAGTTGCTATTAATTACTGGCACAAAGTGATAATATTAATATCTTTGCCTGGCTGCTCCTGCAACGCACAGTATCATATTAAATGGAGTAAGAAAGCATTTGCTGTCTTTATGGAACACAGGCATGAATTAGTTCCACTTTCTCTGGGCTTTGCCCATCTGTTGTATACTTGGAATTTAATATAAAAAGTAAAGGACTTTCTAAGGAAATAAAAATATACCTGAAGAGGGAATAAAAAAAGCCAAAATTAGGTGCTCAAGTTCCAACTATGACACAGAAATAAAGGTGCTTCTGAAGGGTGATTCAAAAAGTCTTCGTGCTGAGTGAGAAAGCAGCTAGAGCTGAGGGACAGATGGTATCACTTCATAGAGCTCATGTATGTAAACGAGTGCTACAGGTAAACTACTCAGAATTTGTCTTTTAACTGTTTGGAAGAGGAAATGATGGGGCAGAGAGTCCTCTCTCCTGACCACTTAATGAAAGCAGCACTTGAGTCAGAATTGGAAGACTCAGTATCTGCACATGGCTTAGACTGAGGAATTTTAGCTGCTCTGCTGTCTTTCAGGAGGGTGTCCCCTAACTGGCACATGGATGATCTCCTCGTGGAAATGTTCTCCTCTTTACCCCTAAAACTGGTGTCCTGGAATCAGTTCATTTTGCACATGTCCATGAAACTATGCAGTTGCTGGATAAAAATTGCCCCATGTCTCCTGGGTAACTGTCCAAACATTAATTTCAAGACCCTTCATGCCATCTTCACACTGACCATGGCCTGTAGTTAGTATGTGTTCCAGCTACAGAGCTGGAACACAGAAGGTCAACATCACCTTTCTTTCCCCACCTCATATGGTTGTCACTATGATTTAAGATAGTTTCAGTCCTTGACATAAGTGACACCTCTACTCCAAGTGCACCTGCCACATCTGGTGCTCTTTGATGACTTTAGTGCTGCTCTTGTCCCTTCTTAAATCAGATTCAACTCTGTCTCAGATGCACAAATGCACTTATGAATCCAACTCACAGTGATTTTAGTGATGAAGTCCTAAATTGTCCTTGGCATAGCTGGGCTTTTTCCTGTATGAGTTAAATTTGGCCAAAAGATTTAAAAAAATTGCTACAGTGTTTAATGTTTCTACCTTCTTTATATTATGCACCATTCTCACTTGATGGCTGATAGCAAGGAATATAATTTTTTAGGTACATATTATTAAGATGGTTTATGCATTCACTTGTAGCCATGTATTAAGGGAGACTAGTCTCATATAGCATTTAAACTACAAAAGCAAATAGTATTAAATGATTAGGAGATGAGCCAGATGTAAGCATTACTGAAATTAGGGATTTTAGAAAGTGAAACCAAGGTATGGGCAAAAGGACTGGAAACTATTTTGAAACCTACCCTTTAGGCAGCTCAGACAATGAAAAATTATCATTCAGCCAGGAAGAGTTTAAATAGCAAAGAAAACTGAGATAAGATTTACCAGGCAATTGATGGTCATGGCCTGATGCCACATGGTCCTGACAGAATGCACAATCAACTATTTTGTTTTATTATGTCTGCTTCAGATACCTGCAAGGTTATAATAATACCCTGGGAAAATGAATTTGAGTACCTACGGCTAAGTAATGACATGAATAGTAACAAGAGATGATAGGTGCAGTGAAGAGATAAGTATTCTTGCTTAACCACTGAACCTTATTAACTGTATATGTTACAGTATACTTGGTGCAAGTACTTGGTTAACATCTATTTATTTTTTAACAATTTGTTAACTGGGAGGTGCTTCACAAAAACTACTCGGGTACACTTAGCCATTGAATAAAATGAAAGCTGTTGTGTTTCTACTTTTTGTGTGCTTACTAAAAGTATTACAAAATTTTCATATGGAGCAGTGATGCAGATGTGTGAACTATTTGTGAACTTATGGTCTGTTACTATTAGAACTCCCCATGTCACTGGGGAAGATGCAATATTTGAATTTCTACAAATATGCAGTGGAAAAATTTCTGTAACTATTTTGCCTTTCTGAAATGCTTTCTTTGATTCTTGCAAGTTGAAAGACATGAATTCACATTGCTTTTCTCTTCTTTTACATAGAAATTAGTGCTGTTGTAAGATACTTGCCTTGGTAGTAAAGTTACATCACTCAAAGCATCACCCTAAATCTGATTGTGTCCCATTGAACTCAGTCAGAACCCTCCCAGTTTCTTCACCAGCTGTTGGTATCATGCAGGGCAGCCACTCTTAGAGAAACTAAATGACCTCCCCAATACATTGCAGGGGAATGGCAAAAATAGAACTTCAGTACTGCCTCCCAGCCAATGACTCTATTAATAAGAAGTGAAAATTGAGGATAGAAAAATGAGCTGAGAACTTCCAGACAAGAACTGGCCAAATTGAGAGCTAGGAACTGGGCTATACATCACACAGATGTTGATGATTTGGAGAAGCAGATGACCAACTAATGAGTGTGTTCTGTGATTGCTTTGTGTTAATGAAATGTGAATATTAATGTGAAAATAAAATAACTGTGCTTTTTTTTTAATGGCATTTCCTTATAAATGAATATCTGAATAATTTTTTGGGGAAGTATCTGTTGTGGCTAATTTAGGAAAGCACAATACGTGGGCAGTCTGGTTGGTGATACTTCCGAGTAAGGGATCCCATGAAAAAGTTGAGTTTCCTAATGGTATCTTTTAAATAAGGATTTCAAATAAGATTTTCAGATATTGCTGATTTCTTTTTCAATTGTTTACTTGGACTGGAAAGAGCTGTGTACTGACCTAGTGCTGAACCCCAGGATTTAGCTGTGTCTGACTTCACAGACGTGCTTTTGTACAATGGGCTCCTGTTCATGCCTCAGGTCTTGTTACATTTGTTGTCATCAAACCAGCAGATTTAATATGCTAATGATTTTGATGTTACAAAAATATCTCAGGTAGTGGAAAAAGAAGCATATTTTGCCTCTTCAGATGTCAAGATTAAAAGAAAAATCTATTTAACTGCTAAAAAATTTCCCTTAATCAGAGTAACGTGTCACAAACACTAGCTGTTTGTTCTGCAGTGGTTTATTCCTATGTTACAAGAATTACTAAAAGAGAGAAACAGAGTGTTTAATATGAAGAGAGGGAGGCATGGAGGAGGAAAAGAGGAAAGATGTAAAAAACATGCATGAAGAATTCTGTTCTGAACAACATTTGATTGTACTCTTGCTTAGGGCAAAATAGAAAGACGTTGTTTAATGTGTTGAAAATAGGCAGTATACTAAAGTCAACCTATTGCTGCTGATGTTGAGGTCAAAACATCTTTTTCTTCTTTATTCCAATACTCTGCTTCTCGTAGGAATCCAAAAAACTTCGTCTATTTTCTTTAAGGAAAACAGTGGGGATAGCATCCCCCCAATATTATGGGCTATTCTGAATGACAAGTAGGAGGCAGGAAGGGAAACAAAAATTTCCAGCAGTGTCTTTCTCTTGCTTGGAAGATCTGATCTTCCTTACACAACTGCAGAACAATTTTGTTCACTGTTAGGTACTGTTTTGAATTGACTGTAATAACTGATTATTCTGAACCATTAGAGTGGAGGGGTAGCCTTTGTGATGGCTAATCGTAAATGTTGACTTACCGGTCCCATTTGAAAACAAACTGCTGAGCCATCCTAATGAGGTTTTCCTGGAGTGTGCACACATTCCAAATAATTGAATTAAATGGAATATGAGTCCCATGTAATTACAGCCGAATTGATTTGATTATATTCCCCACAAGGAAGGTAGATACAAAAGGTTTCAGTAATTTTAAAGCTTCTTGTAGTTTGTAGATGTTATGTCTCTGTTAATTGTCAGTTTTGAAAAGTTAATGACATTGGAAGCATTTTTGGAGTGCTTATGTCATCTTCGAATCATAGTTTTCAGCAATATTCACTTAATTCCAGATCCCATTTATTCTTTTCTGAGGATAGTTTTGTCCTGTGATCTTGGGGAAGGTTGGATAGCAGCCTGTGACTGCAGGCTAGGGGTGGATCAAAAGGGCGGAAGTTTCTCCCTCTTGCTTTCAACCTCTGAAGACATTTTTAGTAATTTTTTTTCTTATCATTCAGTAAATCAATATTTGCTTCTAAGAGTGAAGGCTGAACAGAGAAGAAAAGGTATCAGCTTCCTAGTGGATTTTTGTATTGGTGATCACTTCTGCAGTGCTCCTTGTGGGTATCTGCATATTTCTGTTTATAATGTATGGAACAAAAGAAGGTTCTCTGTTTAAAAAGTTGTAAATTACTGTTAAACCTGTGTGAATTGCTGATTAAATTGGGGTGAATGTGTAAACTTTGAAAATCTGTACTCCACTGTGTGTTGGACTGGACCCATAATAATGGAGTGATCAACAAAGTGATATCTAAATAAATCTTTAGGATAATGCAGAATAGGTTGTCAGAGCATCTCCTGGAGAATATGTTATTGAGGTTTATTAATAGATTTTTATTACGTGTTCCTAAGTAACATATGCCTGCATTATCTAGTTCTAAAGTTAGAAAAACATGGCATTAAGATCCCAAAACTTGCTTTTTATAGTGGTGAATATACTCAGTTAGTTAGTAACTCAGATAAAAAGAAAGTGCAGTCATAAGTTCTTGTAAAAGTAATGCTAATTCTCTGAGATACCATTTTCTTAACTGTAGAAATAAAAGCAGTCAGAATACTTAAGGAAAACTGTCCAGCAGAATTTTTTAAATTATATGGGAATTTCTTCTTGTTTGCTGTTTTTTACTTAATTGAATATTAAGTTCATCTGAAAATTTGGGCTAGCTCAGGATTTGACTAAATTAAATCAACACTACACACAGTAATCCAGCACAGGGACTGAGCTTCTATAGGGATTTAAATATAGGGCACCACAGTTGAGGACCTGATTTTTGCTAAGGTTTGTGTTCTACAAGATGGCCTGAATTAGGCAGCTATTTTAAAATCACATATGAGTGGCTTTCTCTGTCCATTATTCCTGCTACATCATGAAATACAAAGATCTAAATGCATGCATACTCACCAAAAAAGTAAAAAAAAAAATATATTTGGTGGAATTAAATTCACTTTTAATGTGCATGTCTATTTATTTAAAGTACAACAATTTTTTCTGAATGTGCTCTCCTGTCAGTATTGATACATACCATGTATGGCAGAATTATTATACACTGCCAGAGGAAGGTATGTAATCTTATGGTCTTGAGCACAGAAAACTCCCGAGAAAAAGAAAAGCAACAAAAGTGGACACCACTAGGTTAAAGTGAATTCTTACTTATTTCTATTACTAGATCCTCTAAAATATCTGTGTACAAATGAGATTGAAAATCATATTGAAAGACCTTGGCTCAGAAGATGATTTCATGATTGGTATAGGATGGTACAGTTTCGGCAGTAGCCAAAGGAAGCATTAGGTTTTGGTGGTGCAATGTTTTGAGAAGTCCACGCAAGAGTGATTTGCTGTATTTTTAGTTCATTTTTTTAATAGGCAGTTTATATTCCTTGGCCATTGCAGTTCTGGTTGTGATTCACAACGTTGTCCAAATGTCAAATTTATCTTGCAGAAGTGAAGCACTACTGACCTTGTGTTTATAGTTCATAAAACTTTAGCTATCATTCGTTTATATATGTGGCATTTTATCTCAATTTTATGCAATGTGTGGGCAGAAATATATAAATTTTATATGAGATGACATTCATTAGTATATATAGTTGTGAGTTTTAATAAAGCATGAGTGTTGTAATTCAGTATAATCTGTGCAGTCTGCATGGCTTGGAAACCTCAAGCAAAATTTTTCATCCCAAAGTCAACATGGGTGAAAAAATAGACACCGATAAATTTTATCCCATGGTATTTTAAAAATAATTAAGAGTTGGAACTGGTTGTACTTTAGTAAAGTTTAAGTACAACTTTCATAATTTGAATAGTTGCATTTTTTAAAATACTTTTCTTCAAAATCAGGCTTTCACATTTACGGTACTTTCACATTTTTATATTTCTAGACATTAATATAACATGGATAATAATTTTTCTTTAAAGCAGGTTTTATATATGGATTCCTGTGTTTATATATGTTTGGACTCTGAGGGTAACCTGTTCATTTCTACTGCCAAATGAAGTATCTTTTTGATTGTTGAAAAGTGGCTTTTTTAATATATATTTAAAATACAAGAATTTTTAACACAGCACAATATTACATCATAAAATATTCATTAGCTCAGATCTATACTGAATATATATTTTCAAGGCCCAGTTCAGAAGGAGATGATACTTTTTTCCCCGCAAAATGATTATATTTCGTGGTTCTGTATTAACTGATGTGGAGAACGTCGATGATACTTTCCTCCTGAGCATTACTAGAAAAGGTACTCACTCACACACACTGATTTATGTTAGGTGAGCTACTTCAGTTTTCTTTTTGCTTCTGAAGTTTCTCCAAAATCCTATTTAGGTGTGAACAATGTTATTAAGTTTGCATCACTTCTCTAAATTAATAATGGCCAGTCTTCGCGAGCGAAGATTTGGGAAAGGTCATTGACCCTTCGAGCCTGCGCAGTGGATTTTTTAGGTGAGACACAGCGTGCGCTGAACTGAGCCCACCCTTTAATCCTGAGGTTCATCTGCCGGGGCCGAGTGAAACTCGGACAGTGGCAGTGAGGGTCTCAGAACGTAGGTTTGTTTAGAGTGACCTTCTCTTAGATGGATTGCCTCACAGGGCTGACGAGCTCCATCTGCCCGGGGGGCCGGGAATCAAACCCGGGTCGCAGCGGTGAGAGTCCTGCACCCTAACCACTAGACCACCAGAGGCCCCTCTCTAAATTATCTGTTTCCCTTAAGGAACTAAGTACTTGGTGTTCTGCTGGAATTTATATGAAAATGCCATCTGAGCAGGGTGTTGGTATTGCAGCAAATTTCAAGTCAGAATGTCAGGATTTCTCCTTGTTCTTCCTCAAATACCTATTGGAAATGGATGTGTAGGCTCCAGTTCTGACTCTTTGAACAGAATAGCTTTTCAGATTGCCTGTTTGTATCTGGTAATCCTGTAAAATTTTTTTTGTATGTGTTTTGATGTTGTTTATAACCGTGTGCTTAAAACAACTCTCTTGGCAACAGCACCCTCTGATAAATAATAAATATTCAATAGTAAAATGAGTTAATTGCTTACATCTTACGTTGACAATAGCTTTTTTGTCTCTCTTTAATTTTTCATCAGTGGTAGACTGAAAGATTTGCTCCCAAATGAATTCAAAATCCAGCAGCTTTCCACTTGTTCAAAGAGGTGGGGATATAATCTATAAAATCAAGATGTATTTGCACAAATTTTAAAATATTTGCCTTTAGAAAACAGTGTTAGGACTCAGTGTAAGTGATCACCCCACCAGGTAAGGATTTGTCTCTTTTCCTCCCATGAGATTATTTTTCATTTGGAGATGCATCAGTGTAAATATCAAAACAAAAAAGCCTGTGTGAAGAAGACTGTGACCTTTACTGTAAAATGAGTTACCATATTCCTTCAGCAATTCCAAGTACTGTTGGATTTATAATTTTTACATTTCCAAACAACAAGTTTTTTTTTTGTACATTAATTTATGGCATTTGCAGGCCAAGCGATTTCTCAGAACGTGCAATGTGCTTAGTGGCATCAACAGCGAGTGAGAGTTTGAGATGATGAAGATTAAGGAAGTCTATTACACTTTCTTGTGGGATTCTGAAATTACGTTGAAGTGAAACATTAGCAATGAGCTAAACAAAGCTAAAAAAATACTGTGCTAGGACTGCTGTAATAAAAAGGCTGTCAGCATCTTTATAAGATCTTTATAAGAATCTTGAATGTTTAGAAGACACTAATAAAACAGGCAAATATGGATAATTTACAAATTGCTATTATAGCAGTTACTTTAAAAGTAATGTGAACGTGGATGATCTAAAGCAATTCAGTTTCATTTTAGTTTCATTTTACACTCAGTGCCAGCATTAGATGTTCTGCAAGATGACATTGCTTTCATTTGTGTCAGGGAGGATTTGACCTGTCTGGATCACGTCTGTAATAAACATGATCTTTTTTCCTTATAACTACAGAACATTAAAACCTGAGTGAATTATTATAATTGTGTCATGAAAGAGAGCTTAACAGAGCAAGCAAGCGGGAGCCTTAGATGTACCCACAGGTTATATTGCCTTTGTATAACTGGCTGAGAGTTTGGCCTTTTCACCTGCCCAGCTGTGGATATAAAAGGATCTGACCTAACTTCTCGCATTATTGGAATCCCCTGTCATGCACATTTCCTGCCCTATGCAGTGGTTTTGCTCATCACGAAGGTAAACTGCCCTTCCTTTCTGAAGAACAAATGGAGTATTTAAAGCTGTGGCACTGTGATATGCTGCTGTTCAGCATTTACCCTGCGTTCCCAGGATGTCCAACCCAGCCTCTCTTTCGTGTATCATTCTGGCTTTTTTTTTGTTGTTATTGCCCTTTTCGCCTCCTGGACATGGATATCTAAATTGGTTTTTCAGAAATCAGTCTCCTGCATTGTAATGGTGTATTATAAGATAATGATTGTTTTCTTTCAACTTTTTATAATATTTAATTAAGGATTCAAAAGGATCTTTTCCTTTGTGTTGATTCTGTGCTTATAGGGGAAAAAGAAGTCCCTCAGGAGAACCACTAAATTATTTCTTAGTAAGGCAGGCTTTTGAGGCTTTGTTTCCACCAGATTAGCTGAAATACATGCTGTCTGTTCACTTAAGTCACAAAGGCCCTGATTTTATGAAATGAACTGTTAAGTTCAATGGAATGGCTTCTGCCCAACATTAGGCAATTTTGCAGTAATTCATACCAGTAGAGTCTGAAACTGGTAGACATGGCAGATTCTAGAGTCATCTAATTTTTCTGCATTCCACTGACATGAACCCAGAATCTTTAAAAATGCCGAACTTCTCGTTTTACAGGTATTTCCCAAGGTTTTCATAGTAGACCACCATACCCACTATCTGTTCTGTAAGTCCAGGAAAAAAGTGCTTATCTAGTTCACACAGAAACATGTTATTTGCTGAGCCAAATTTTTAGATATCTTAACATAAATGTATATATTCCTCTGGTGATCTTACGTTTTCACAGTAGCACAAATTGCATGGATAAGGTAACAGTTTATAGTAAACTGGTGATATTAATATTACATCTAATGTAACTTTCTGAAACTAGAAATGTTGATTAAATATGCTCTGTTTGCTCTTCCTTGATTAAAATTTTGCCTAGTAAATGTATTGGTCTTATTTTCTCTGTGGCAATGCTCTTCCACTTCATGGCGAGGCTTCGCGAACGAAGATTTGGGAAGGCTCTATCCACATTTGCTACAGGCACGTTGGTGGCTTATGAGACCAATACGAGACAGACATATCCGATTGCAAAAGGCACAGCAGAAAGACTCCTTAGGAGGTGTATTCTGCAATTTACGGTTCTTTCTGCGCTGCCTTTTTTCCTCGAGAGTGATCTTACGTGTGTTCTCGAAGGAGACAGCTGCGTTATAGATGGCGTGTCTCCAGGCCTCCCGATTTGAGGCCAGAGTAGACCAGCTGTGTTGATCAATATGGCCAAGGCTGAGATGTTGTTTCAGGGAGTCCTTGTATCTTTTCTTTGGGGCTCCTCTCATGCGGCAGCCAGTGGCAAGTTCACCATAAAGTAGGATCTTAGGGAGGCGGTGGTCCTTCATCCTTGAGACATGCCCTGCCCATCGCAGCTGCGTTCTCAGTAACATGGCCTCAATACTTGTGATAGCTGCTCGCTCTAGAACAGATGTATTGGTCACATAATCTGACCAGTGGATGTTTAAGATTGAACGGAGGCAGCGTTGATGGAAGCGTTCTAGGAGACGCAGGTGGTGGCGGTAGATGACCCATGTTTCGGAACCATATAGAAGAGTGGACAACACTATGGCTTTGTAAACACTGATCTTGGTGCTCTTCTTCAAGTGTTTATTACGCCATACCCTTTTGTGGAGTTTTCCAAAAGCACTGTATGCCTTTGCTAACCTGTTGTCTATCTCTCCGTCGATCTTACCATCTGAGGAGATGAGGCTACTGAGGTAATTAAACTGTTGGACTGATTTGAGCTCTGACTGGCCAATGGTGATGTGGGGATGATGGGGGACTTCCTGAGGTGCAGGTTGATGGAGGACCTCTGTCTTCTTTAAGCTGACTTCCAGCCCAAAGAGCTCAGCAGCATCTGCAAAGCAGGATGTTAAACGCTGCAGGGCTGCTTCTGTGTGGGCCACAAGGGCGGCGTCATCAGCATAGAGCAGCTCCCGGACAAGATGGTTTAAGGTCTTGGTGTGGGCCTTCAGACGCCTTAGATTGAATAGGCTTCCATCAGTACGGTATCGTATGTAGATACCGTCCTGATCATCGAGGTCTGCTGAGGCCCTTTGGAGCATCATGCTAAAGAAGACGGTGAATAGGGTAGGAGCGAGAACGCAGCCTTGTTTCACTCCATTCTTAATTAAAAAGGGCTCAGAAAGTGTGTTGTCATATCTGACTTGGCCGTGCTGATCCTCATGAAGTGAGATGATCATTTTAAGGAACTTGGGGGGACAACCTAAACGTTCCAAAATCTGCCACAGACCTTTTCTGCTCACAGTATCAAAAGCCTTGGTGAGGTCGACAAAGGTTACATAGAGACCTTTGTTCTGTTCCCTACACTTCTCTTGCAGTTGTCTGAGGACAAATATCATGTCTGTGGTGCTCCTGTTGGCTCTGAAGCCACACTGACTTTCAGGAAGGATTCCTTCTGCTATAGTGGGTATTAGTCTATTCAAGAGTATGCTCTTCCACTTAGCGCAGATTGAAAAGGTTGAGGGTCTGTCCCCCGAGATGGAAATTCCTGAAACTTTCCATGTGCCCAAGTATGGTTTGTATTCCAAAGGATGATGGAGTATGATCTACTGTCTGGGTGCATGAAATCTGATTAAAGTTGTATTTTCATGTATTTATTCTGAATGCTGCTTGTGAAAGCATTGAAATTAAGGTCTTATCTTTATAGAGCATGGGTGGCAAGGATTTACGTTTCTTAAGACTTTGATGTTACCTCAGATCCGACCATGGAAACAACCTGACTCTTGAAGGGAGAGAGGGAGCTGATACTGTGGCTTTTTTCAGTGTCTGATGAATCTTTGATTAACGCTTCACTCTTATTTATAATCATCATAAAGCTGTTATGAAATAGAATCTGTTAAATCAATTTTCAGAGGAAAGATATGAAACAAAGCCACAGAGGTATCCTATGACAGTGGGAAGTCTTTGAAGAGAGGTTTCTCGAGTCTTAGGCTGACATGCAAACTCCTGGCTCTTCCTTTCTGAAGCAGAAGTGGTTTGAGTTGATTTTGTTATCTGGTTTAAATATTTTGGAAAAAGTAAATCCTAAATAGTCATGTTAATTTTTTTACAGAGGAAAAAAAATCCCTACGGGAAACACTGATGAGCTTTGCAATAAATACTGCTTTTATAAATGACTCAACCTATGTTTCATTATAGTCAAGTCCTATGAGAAGTAAACAGGGTAATGTTCAACTAGTGCATTATTTAGAGATTTTTGGAGTACGTTTTGAAAGCCTCATACAGAGCTCTGCCCACAGGATTCCCATTAAACACAATGGGAGCCGTGTGGCTAAAATCCTGCAGAGCTGTTTGAAAATGTATGCCGTGCTGTGCTGAAGACAGATGATTAAAGAATGAGTGCTTGAACAGGGAGGAAGGAGTGATGTTGTGATTCTCTGTTTAGGGCTGTAGTTAAACTGAAAATCCTTCTCTAAACCCTACTTAAATGATCTCCTGTTGGAAGTCCTAGCTAATAGCTCTCCTGTGTCTGCAAAAGAAATACCAATAGGGTACAAATGGTTAAACGTTTGCACCTTAGAGATATCTAGATGTCCTTTCACTTCTCTTCCCTTTATGTTTACCTTTTCTGTTGTTGTCCCGCTTTATTCTTTTTCTTACATCTTGCTTAAATGCTCGGGTCCTTTTTTCTTCTCCTCGGAGTTCTCTTGCATCTTTTATGCTATGTATTCTCTTATTTTGGTCCTCATGTCTTGCACTGTTCTCTTCTTCTCCATTCTCTCCTTTAAATGCTTTCTCAGTGTTATTTTTCTGTACTTTTCTTCCTTGTTTACATGTATTTCCTTTTTCTCTCTTCTTCTAATCCAACCCTTTGTTTGCCCAGTTGGTCTATGTTGTGGCCAAAGTAATGAGATATGCCTTTCCAGACCCTTTTACTCTCCCCACCTATTCCTTTTGTTTTCCATATTGATAACTGGCCATCCCTCTAAAATGTCTTTTCCTCTTCTCACTGGATTTCTGACATCATAAAACTTGCTCCTGAACCTGTGAGGTGAAAAAAATTTCAGATGCTGCCTCTGGTATAGAGGCAACTTTCTGCATGACTTCAGGAACGTGAAAATGGGAGCATTTGGGGCGGTTTCTTTATATTTCATTGCAAGTCCTACATACAGAAATATTCCCCTGCATTTATTCAGTTCATCTCCAGGATAATGCAATTTAAAGGGATGAGCTTCAATAGTGACAAATCCCCTCCCCTCCCCTTTTAATGCAGTTGTTACATTTTTCTTCTTGCATCTCATTCTCACCTTGATATTATTCTTTCCCTCTTCTTTTTCTTATATCTTTTGCTTTTGATAGGCTTGCACACATATAGAAAGGGAGAACATTAAAAGTTATTAATGATAAAATATATCTGGGTCCTTCTTGATTTTTTGTGACAAGTTCATAATTAATTTGATTCAGCTCTTCTTGTTTGTTGGCATCAAAGCTGCTGATGCTGTATATGACACTATTGTAGCATTTACTCTGTGTGCAACGTCCTGTATTTTTACTGCCTCATAATCAAATGCTTGGTTGTAGAAGAGCTGTCAATATAATTTTAGAGAGACTACCACTACCTAATGACACAGGTAATTAAGCCCTTGGAGACCATAATTCTAACCATATATTACTTGTTCAGGCCATTGCTGCTGTGATTTGGAAGTCTGCAACCACTAATCTTTCATTCTTACATCTCTGACATGACCTGTTTTTGTGGGTGTTTCCCAACCACCTGAAAATTAGGCTGCAAGAGTAATTACTTGTGCATCTGAGGTTTCTTTGGTATTACCTTTGGTATAATCTGTCTTTGTGTTTGCTGCATCTGTCCTCCAGAAGGAAAAACTCCTTTTGAGCTGGTCACTATTAGAATAGGAAACTGAGTTGTTCCAGGGCAATGCTGCAGGAAACCCACCTGGAAGAAGCATTCTGAACATTCTTTATGCTCAGACATTCACTATCCTGACAGTCATTTCCAATCTCTGTTGAGGCAAAACAAATGGAGATGTTTTATTTATATTTTTTTCATTCCATAAGTTTGTAATTTTGGGTGTAATGTGGAGACTTTGTTGTGTGAGAAGGTCACACGAAAAGGACATCAGGGCATTACCTGCTTATGAAGACACTTGATCATAGCTGATCAACTAAGACCTGTCTCATACCCTCTGCTTTGTGAATGTTTATTTGAAGATCCAAAGTAAGCTCTCTGCTGAGGAGAGAAAAGGAAAGACAATTTTTAGGTATATATACTCATTATCCCCCTTAGGAATTAAAATATTATCATATTTTTTTGTAGCACAGACATCACTTGGAATATTCCTACAGATTTAGACCCATTCTTTGCTGTTCTTACATTTAGAGGCTTTCAGGAAGTCACAGCTGAACTGAAAATCTCATATTTTTTTTTCTTTTCTTACTGTAGTCTTTTTGAGCTGAAATTTGGAAAGGCTGAAGTCCAAAAATTCAAAAGAAATTATATTTATTAAGACCCTCTGTTCAGTCTTTAAAAGTATTTTTAGTCAAATCTTATAGCTGGGAACCAGAGGACTTTTTCTTAGTGTTCCTTGTGAACATCTGAGGTGAATCATTTTAGGGGGATCCAAGTTCAAAGTGGGAAGGTTTCCTCTCATACTTGGGTCCTGTGTAGTTACATGTGCAGGCGTTTGGCCTTTGCAGTTGGCTGTACAATGTCAAGAAGGGACTGGAACTGTCATATGAATTTGACTTTTGATGTAAGATTTAGGTTATTGAACCAAACCAGGAATGATTTCTTGAATGTTTGTTTATTTAGAGTAACTCCATTGGTAATTAGTTTTTTTAAGTCATTAAATTCACAAATAACATTTTAAGTGAAAAAGAATCCAAGAATTTGGTAAAACTTTACAGTCTTTGCCTCTGAAGTCATCAGAGCATTTTGTTTGGTGTTCAATAAGATGGAACTTTCTGGGTAACCTGAAGGGTATGCATACTTAGTAGCCACTTAGTCAAAAGAATTGTATCTCTCTGTGCAGCAATAATATGCAAGCCCACTAGCCACTTAATCAGAAGAATTATATATTTTAAGTGTTTTGCATATAAGTGTTTGACTGGAAAGTCAGAGAGGCTGAAACCAAGTCATGATAATTTCTGCAGAAGGAAAAAAAGAACTCTTTCCTGTCATTAGCTTTCTTACAGCTACTGTTTGACAGCAAAGGTGGGTGTCACCACAGCATTTTTCAGTCAGTGCCTGAAAGCTTCGTGATGGGCTGTGTAGCATGAAAATGCAACAGCTTGTTTGCATTGTGCAGGGTTCTGCAAATGCTTCTTGATGATAGACCTCATTTTCATCTCACGTTTCTCTTGCATCTACTTCAACCCCACAAAAGCTGCCTCCCTCCACTGAGCATCTTCCCTATTCATGGGAAACATGCAGAAATTTATGTAGCTATGTCAAGGTGGTCTTGGTACCATCTTGAAACTGTGACTCAGAATTGAAAAAGAGCTTTTTAGTTTTGAGCAGCTTTTCATTCCTGTAAGTAACTGTCTATATCGGAGTGCTTATATCCAAAATTAAATATGTGTATTTGGAGGACCTGATAGATATATCTATCTAGCTATACATTTGCAAATATGGGAATACAAATATTTGTTTAAAATGTAGAAAATAAGAAAGAAGTAAGGACTCACTATTGTTTGAAATTGGAAATATTAGTAGTCTGTTTATATTGTTGTCTGTAATTTTTTCTGAAGCTTTTCGTTGTGACTATTTCTGGTGCCTCCAGCATGAATATATGAGCATATGTTTAAACTGACATGAGAAATAACTTTCTGTATGTGTCCAGTTCCATCCACTTATAGTTAATGAAAATATCTCCTGTCCTGAGGTCCCAAATATATCATTGAGGAATAGTAGGAGGGACAGCCTTTTCAGTTGAAAAATCTTTTCAATTGCCTATGAGAAGCTTTTCTGTGAGGCTTAGTCTTGGACTGTTTTTTGTTTAATCCTCCATGCCTGTAACTTACAAAATTCATATACAGGGCTGGTGATGGAAGACACCCATACAGTCCATATGGCATTTGTCTATCTGTCAACACAGAAATAAACATTACCACTGGTTTCTGCTGCAGCTCAGAAGCTTTTTGCTGTAGGTAGAAGTTTGATGAGTGAAATCCGTATGACTGAGACAATGGAAACACTTCCAACATTTCCTGGCTCAGATGGTAGTTAGAGCAGTTTCAGAGAAATGCCAGGCCTGCCATTGCATGATAACAGAATTTAGACTTGTGTGGGAGCAGTGATATGGCAATGCTGAGGTCTTTCAAAATCCTACACTATTTGTCTAAGGCTCAAGGATATTTTAAGGATACCTTGAGAATTTCCACTGGGTTCAATGGTCAGTTGTTCAATGAGTAAAAGTTGTGCTTAGTCTTTCAATTCTATGTTATTTTAAGTAGTGGTATGGTCTAGGGGACTGATTAGGTTGTCCATCAAAAGAAGGATCCTCCTTGACTCATGTGATTGGAGCTTGAGACTTGTTTAATTTCAGCATTTCCATGTGATAGTTGCTCTCATCACTCTCAAGATACTTATGATGCTTGGAGCATGGTTTTGGAAGGAGTGTTTTGGATGAGTATGTGAAAAGAGTATGGCTTGTGCAGTTTGGGTTTCCCACTAGCAAATGCCACAAAGTTGAACTGGCTGTCCCAAACCTGTGGTGAAGAAACAGTGGTAATGGTGTTGCAGGAGGAGGGTTTGTCTTGATATTTCTGGATTGATAAGCACCTCTACTGAAGAACAGAAGGAATAAACATAAATTATACATTACATGTGTGTCTTTTTGTTGCTATTATAAAAGATGTTATTACTTTATTTTCTAACTGAAGTATTAAGGATGGATATTGTGCATTCTGCAGGCTTTGCCCAGCACACTGCTATAAGGGATATATCAATGCTATATCCTAAGCAGAACTGAAAACCCCTTGGGCTTGAAAACCCCTTGGGCTTGAAAGCCCCAGAATTTCCCATCTGTCAGTTCTCTTAAGTTTATCACATATCTGTTTTCACTTCTCTCTTTTTTTAATCCATTTCCAGTTCTTTGGAGAAGCTTGTGTCTGTCTCGTGGCCACCTGCCCTCAAAGCCATGGGCTAATAGCCTGCTGCAGGGTCTTTGCAGGAGGTGCACTGTGAACACCAGGCTGGGATACAGCCCTGGAAAGGAGGGACCACAGTGGCTTGCAGAGGGTGTCAAGGCTGTCGATGTGGTTGGCAGATCACTGCACAGTCTGGAGATGAGCCTGCAGAGCAGAGGAGAGCTGAGGAGAGCAGGCAGCTCTGTCGATTGCTAATGGAAATCCCTGGGGCCAGAGAGGAGTAAGCAGAATCTGCAGTTCAGATGGCCACTAATTTAATTGAAGCCAGATAGAAGGAAAGACACTCCTATAAAGATGCAATAAACAGGAACTGCTGTTGATGAGCTTTTTTTTGTTTCTGTTTTATCTTGTAAAGCCACTTTGATAATTTCCCTGTTTAAAAAGATGTGGTTCCTTTTCTAAAATATGGATTTTTTTTATTTGTTCAGGAACAGGGGATGTGTGTTGGTTTACTTTGAAGCCTTTTGGTAGTTTGAGGAGCTCACTATAAGTAGAAAGTCTAATCTGATCCATTGCAGAGCTTCGAATGAAGTGGGGAGGGAGATGCAGCTAACCCCAAACCTGAAACTTAAAACTATAAATGAGTAAGAAAAAAGATTTATCTGGGAGCTGAGTCAGAGAGAAGTTGTTTTTTTTTTTGGTTGGAAGTTTTTTTTTTTTGGTTGGAAGTTTTTTTTTTTTTAATGGGTTTGGAGAGAGAGATAGGAGGCTTGGACAGAGGCACATAGTTCTTCCACCAAGACCAGACAGATTGCAGCCTCCAAAGAGACAGCTGAAGTCCAGCTGGTGAAAATAGGGGCTGGTTCACAGGTGAACCAAAAGCTGAAAGAGCTGAGAAACTACATGGGAACCTGCTCCTTCATTTGTGATCAGGTGGTAGGGAGGGCTGAGACAGCTCAAGGAGCTGAAACGCAGGCCACGTCCTAGGAAGTCTGTAACTAAAAATAGAAGTCATGAGACTTAAACTGGAGACTGCCAGGAGAGAGGCAGGAAGCTTCACTCTCTCACAGGTAAGACCTGGAAGAAAATACCCACCTGAGGATTTTAACTACACTGTAGTAAGTTAAGCTGAAGATAGAGAAAGATCTGTTATTGATATTTTTCTCTAAGACTTTAAAAAGAGTCCTGCACCTGGTGCATAGCATAAGAAGAAGGAAAAATCTGATATATAAACCTCATCTGCTGCAGTAAGATTCTGTAGAAACCTTTGGACACATATCTGTAAGACTAAGTCAGTATCAAGTTGAAGAAATTCTTGTGACATACATTCAAAATAACCAACCAAGTACTGTCACATCAGTGACAAGGGAAGGTGATAGCACCTAGCAAAAGTTACCTGTCAGCCTGTGGAAATCTTGAAGAAAGTAGGTCAAGGGAAAAGAGGTTGAAGCTGTCATGCACCTTCTAGTGCTGGAACAACTATGTGCTGCCTTGGAGGGTGAACTGCAAAAAGGGCTGTGTGGGACATGGCTGAACAGAGCACAGGCTATAGAGAGCATTTATTTATAACAGAACTGGGAAAGGCAAAAAATGAACAGGTTTTCTGACCATGTCATTACTGCGGGATGGCACAAAGGATTTGCCTATTTTACGAAAGTGATGGTCCTGAGAGAACTGAGAGGAAATTCAGGAGCTTAATTGCCCAGCAATGATGCATCAACCCCATCAGAGTCTGCCCAGCCTGGACTGGCTGAAACTGTGCTCTGGCATTTGTTGTGAATTGCATCAGCAGGGCCAGGCTGGAGATGGAGGCAGCAGAGCTGTCACAAAAATGACAAGAAGCATTAAAAGCAAGTCTCCAGCAAAAATACAGAGGAAGTTTCCTTCTGCCATCTTGGACACATGAGCATCTGTGCACTGTGAACTGCTTCCTGGGAATGATGTTTCCTCCTTTTCATAAGTTCCTCTTGCCCCCTTGAATAGAAACACACTCAGAAACAAACCCAAAATAAATAACTGTCCATAGCAATTGGACTGCTTTCCTGGTATTCTCTCAACAGCAGAGGGCAAATTACATATTTTATGTGTAGGAATGACTGATTTTTTTTTCACGAGGAATATCATAAATTCAAGTCCTCAGCTCTTGACCCTGATGTGTAATTAATTTCATAAATGACTCAATTCTGGCTTAAAACTCTTTGGATTTCTCATCCTGTTGCTCTGCATAGCAGACTGGTTCAGAATCTCACTTTCACAATTATTAAGAACATCCTAATTCCAGTCTAAATGTATTTCTAACCACTGTATTTCCAACTCCTTTTGTCAATCATTGGCCTTAGGCTGATGTAGTTTTCTTCACATTTTTCTCACTGGTTCTTACATATAAATTATACATGGTCTTTTAAGTCCTTGGTCTCTTAAGTTTAGCAGGAAAAGTTGTTTAGTCTCTTCTCGTGGCACAGACTGTCATTTCTTTTAAGCAGCTTCAGAGCATTCCCTTCATGGAGTCAGCTCTGCATGAACCGCTCCTAAACACTGATGACTGTAATTGCAGATAATCTTCCAAATGGAGGCTTGACAGTGCTTTCCACAGTAGCATTTAATATTTTATGTTCCTTAAACTCTTCTATTTCATGAACAGATTCTGTTTTCTGAATGCCTCATTTCTTTTCTTTTTGTGCTTTGAGAAATTTATCCTTAGGTTAGCCATGGTGGAGGAGTGTTTCTCTACTATAAACTGATATTTTGCCATGACACTTAAGGTTGTATCAAACATGGGTTTCATTTACTTTTCCCCTAGAACCCCCTCCTAATTTTTTTTTAAAATAAAAGTTGAAAGGAACACTTCAGTTTAAAGAAAACATCAATATTCTATTCAAATAATAGATGTAACAGAAAATTTAGTGATACTGAGATGCTTCACGTGAAAAGACAGTAGATAAAATACTAAAGAAAGGGGAAAATAACTGTTGTTAAATAATGCTTGAAGAATGTAGACTCGGAAGTGATGAACTTTAGAAACTGGTTTTGCAGATTTTAACAGCTTGATAGTTACATAAGATACAGAGAATCCTTGACAAAACAGTGTTTTTAGTATAGTCCAGCTAATAGGCAGAATGCACGCATGGGGATAACTACCCTAGATGTAATTGGAAAGTGCTTGATGTTGGAGTGGGTCCAGCTGGGATATTAGAATCACAACCAAGAGGAGATAACCTTTCGTGATTACCAGAAGGGGGAAAAATATAGGTTGATGCGTAGAAATAGCCCTTCATAAAGCTCATAATTTTTCTGTTTCAATTCCAAAATTTGCTGTCCTTTGGAGGCCATGTTCATGGAGCAAAACATGGGATCTCAAGCTAAATTTATAGAGGCTCAGCTATTTTTGCATTCTAAATAGAGTTTATACTAAATCAGCGTGGCATGTACTGTCACTGTGGAGAGTATTTTAGATCATAATATAATAATCAGTTTTCAATTAAGGTGCCATGCTTCAAAGATTCTCATTCATAAGAAACAAGTCTTGATTATCCTCCTGTTTGGTTAGACAGTCCTTCCTAAAAATGCTAGTGAAGAAGCAGCAGCTTACAAACTGCAAGAGCACTGGCCATCAGAGCTTTGCAGTAAATTTGACTGTAAGCATATTTCACTTCCCACTTTCTTTGGCAGAAACTAGTTTTCTCTAACCTTTTTCAGATATTCCATGGATACCTAAAGCTTGTAAGATCCTCCCACTGGTGGTTCCATAATGACATGACCACACAGACACTGTCTCTTGTTGTGCCTGTGGTTCAACTTCATAGCTGCCAACTCCTACAAACTTTTATAATAGCTGCAAACAACAAAACAACAGAAGTCTCAAATGTGTTTAACTGAGCTCTTTGTCATGTTGCAAAGACTATTCTATTGCTTAAAAATTTGAGTGCTGATGGGAGGTGTTTCTATTTGCCCCAAGAAACCTAGTGCTTGCCAGACTCTGTAAGACTGTTCAACAAGACAGGCCTGTGGTCAAAAATAGATAATCTGAGTTTAACTGAAGATTAAAGAGCCTATTGAATATAAGAATTCTTCACAATTTTCCTGAGCTGGTTTAACTGATCATAGTAATATGCAGCTAGACTTTATTTTCACTGATATATTAGGTATAAATTGAAAACCTGTGATTTAGTGCTAGTTGAATCTATTCTTTTTCCCATTTTTGCTTGTTTATTAATTTGGAAGAACATTGTGAAGGACTAGAGTTGGAACTGTATATGCATAGATAAACAGAATTAAGAATCCTATTACAACATTAATTTAAAAATGAAATGATGTGCATGTTAAGAAATTAAGTCTTTCAGTGAGGACTGCACAGGAATTTATGTTACAAAAACCAAAAGGATTAGTTCTTTCATGTAAAAGGTATCTGATTAAGGTCAGCCTATGAGCAGAAATGGTTCCAATCTGCAACTGAAAAACTGCACCACTGTCTGCACTAGAGATTAGAGCTGGCTTGTTTTTATGCACATTTGGTCAACAGATGGTCCAACTATTCTGTGGGCATTCTGGCAGTGTGGAAGTCTGCACATCAATGACAAAAAAACATCGTACAAATAAGTAGAATGTCAGTGTTCATCTGAGTAGAATGAACACCCAGTGCTGGCTTCTTGAAAAGTAGCATAGTGGGCTGACTTGAAAGGAGAAGACCTGGAATAACATCATACTCTTCCTAAATTAGCCAGTGTCAATTCATTCTTATAAGACTGAAAGGACAGAAAGACTATAAGGATCCTATAAAAGATAGTGTTATTGGCCTTTGGCCAGAGCAGTTAGCTAATATTTGCTGTCTTGCTGGATTGTTACCTTAGAAATAAACAAATTAAAAAAAAGATACACAGTGAATAATTCTTCTACTCAATTGCATTTGGAAAGAATACTACTCAAAATCATGTTTCCCTAAACACAGTAGACATAAACAACAGCAGGCAGTTTCTGGTCTGACATGCCTAGGAATACTGGCTCTTTTTTCAAGGTCACTGTTTTAATATACAGGGTATCTGGCAATATGACTTAAGGTATTCCTTTCTCTCTTCTGCTTTCACATCACCCATATGCCTGTGCCACAGCAGTTTTCCCTTCTTCAGCCCCTATTCCAGCTGGGCTGTTTTTTCAACTATGTCAAAGGACTGAGAGTGCTTAAAAGGAAAAGAGCAGAAAATATGAAAGGAAGAGTGAGGAAAACTGTTGCATCCGCACAGCTGAAGAAGAAGCTCTACAGGGCTGAAAACCTGTGTAGGACATGGGAAGTGGGAAGATGCATGAGGACCTTTGGCTGGAATTGGCACTCAGAATTTTATGTTGGGAAACACAGCATCTTTGTTCTTGTGCCCATCACTGTTCTGGCTTTTCATACTTTTCCTCCTCTTACTCATACTCACAGAGCTGAAACCAACTATAGTCCCAGGTCCCTTGTTTGTGGTCAGCCTCAGTGACATCTCCTAGCCCAGGGGATTTAATTTCTCATCAACCTTGAATGGGACCAGCGTTTTATAGGTGGCTTCCATTATTCCCAGCAGTCCTATTGCGAGAAGGAGCAGAACTCTTTATTCTGAGCAGCCTCTGTTCAGCAGGGTTAGCGTTATTATCAGTCCTAACATGCTTGATGAATGTGTGTAGATCAAAGAAAACTTTTGATGTTGTCTATTAACACCTTCTAAAATGGAAGTGCAAGCCTTCCTCCTTTTGCTGATGGAGCTGAGGTTGAGTAGGTTTTCATGAGATGGTGGTACCAGATTGTAGCCTGCACTTGCTTTTTACATCCCTTTGAAAGAGCAGAGAAGGGTGAATGTGTTCAGCATCTGTGCCCCCATAAACCAATGTACTGGCACACTCTGCTGCACCTATAACACAGCAAGTAAATACCAGTAATGTAATAGACAGTCTGTCTGAATTGCACCAACCTGACTATTGGCTCGTAATACAGCAGGTTGTGGTTTTTTTTAATCTTGACTTATTGTTCCTAAATGACAGTAATTTTATCATGATGTTTGGTTGCACTGTTGACAAGGTGATGTCTTTTGCACACATTTGGTTTTAGTGTTTGTAACTGAGCTCCTGTAGGATTTTAACAAAACAACTAATTACTGTGCATATTCAAAAGATAAAAGAGTGCCCTTAATGTGTTATTCATAACGTAGAGCATGAGAACATTACAAGGCTAGGATTGTCTTTAAATATTAATTTCATGGTAGCCATGGATGCATTAGGCTCTTGTAAAGAACAAAAACACTGAATGCAACTCGTGAATTTTTTCCATACAGTTGACTTTTATAAATATTTTTCTTTTCTAGAATGGAGGAGACAGTGAGAAATTTGCTACAGAGCCAAGGATCCACAGGCCAAAATGGAGAAGGAACTGTCAATATCATGAAGGTATATCAGGTATTAATAACTTATTACCTGTTTTCTTGTGATAAAAAACTTCTTTAAAACAGAAATCGCACTGCTGAGATAAATGTCTGGCCTTGTTTCCTCTATTTGTTTATTAGTTATGAATACTTGTAAGTGGTAGTTGGTACTACATACGTTTTCCCAGGTATTCTCTCACCAGAGTTTCATGTTTTTCACTTTTATTGTCATTGTGTTATCTGCAGTTGTTGCTTCTCATAGTTCACAGGGGACAGAGAAACTAGTTTTGAAGACTTTATTAAACCACTTAATATTTTAAGTCATATGTTCCAGCATCTCTAGTAAACAGATGTTTTTGATAACTTGACCTTCAGATTGTGATGGATAAATTTATTCACTCATGTTCTTATTGCGTGTAAGGCTTCCATATCTAGCTCCGTTGTTTCTTATCACTGCTTGTGGCAGGTGTGTTGTATCACCCTCACTTGAGGTAAAGGGTGATTTTATTGAGAGTGCCTCAGGAAAGAATTTAGGAGGGAAAGATTTTAGGTGTTTTTCAAAGGGAACCAGCTCTGTTTATAAGACAGGAGAGTTTTACATTTCCCTAATGTACTGTTGTATTCTGGAAGCAGTGAGCCTGAGATGGTGGAAAACCTTTTTGAAAGTCTGGAAACAGGAGTGAGATACATTCCAGTTAATCAAATATTTGGCACATTAATTCTTTAAAAAAACCACTTAATGAAGTCAGTCCCATGCCTTATATTTTTAAGTAGAATAAGCATTCTTATAAAGCATAAAATACTAGAATAATATATTACAGTCTATACTAGGTAGTGATACTTCAGAAAAAACACTTTTCAAAAATTCTGCTTATATTAGTCCATTCTTACAGCTGATGGATCTAAAGTAAAGCAACATGGCTAAACAAAAATGTATATTAAAGAGTATTTATCACTGTAATTAAATTTTCATTTTAAGCTTGTATTGAAGAGAAAGGAATCTTTTAGATTAACCTTCCAAAATAATCAAATTTTCTTGTTAAAATGATAGCCTGTAAAATTTAATTTCAGGACAAATTAAACTTTTTGTTAAAGTTATAATAGAACATCGTGCTCGTAGAAACTGATGCCAAAGGCATCTATATTTTATCTATATCTATCCTTTTGGAATGCAAAAATGAAACTCAGTTCCCTTTTCTTAGTTCAGAGTTGAAATCCATACATCCTTCTCTGAATTGTGCTCGATGTCAGTCTCTGCTTGAGGTGGATTACTTGTCTGTCTGTTCATAACAGACATCTGGAATGATTTTTTTATCTGCTTTTCTGTGTGTTGTCTTACCGTGGAAACCACAGTGAGGTGGTACCACAATTAGGTTTAGCTTCTTTGGGTTTTGTCTTTGCACTCTCAAGAAGAAAAGCAAAGAAGTTCTCCAGTTTCCTTTCATCAGACTGAGGGTTTGGGGGTTCTTTCTTTTGTGCACTAAACTGGAAAAAAAAGTAACTATGTGGTTTTTGAAATTTGAAATTTTGTGTGCTGCTTTCCTAGAGGGGAGATAAACTAGTCATTCCAATTTCAGTGCTTGTATATTTCTTTGTAGTTTTTTCCCTATATTTTATTTGTCTCTTGATTTTTGGGGGAAAAAAAAAAAAGGTTATGGTCCTGTCTTTTTCTGCTTTGGGGTCATACTAACATAGAGATTTGTTGTCTCCATCCAGCCAGGAGAGTGGGCACCATGGTGTGTTTTGTGTAATATCGCTTGGGTTATTTCTTGACCACCAATAGAACAAGGCAGTTCTGCCCAGTTAATGATAGCAAGAACAGTTCTTTGCTTTCCTTCAGCTCTAACAAACAGCCCCCTCCACGTAGCAAACTGGCCCCTTTTTTTCCTTCTTTCTGCAAATGAGGTTTTGTTCGAATCTGCTGGGTGGTAGTCAGGTCAGATTCCCCAAAATGGAGCTTTTCTTTCTTATAGAGTGAAGCTGCCTCTGTCCCAGGACATTAGAACACCCATATAACACCTGTTACTCTGGGATTATTTTAATTCTACACATTGCATGTTCTCTTCTTGTTCCTGAGAACATTTTCACTCATTTTACTCAGCTTGTTTTTTAAGTATTTTTATTTCTTCCATATTCTTCCATTTTATTTCTTCCAGTATGCAATCTTCTTTGCTTATGAATTTCCTTTCCTAATCCATGACTCAGAAGCAATGGGTTTCCCTTTCCTGGAGGAATAGCTAGGCTACTGCATCATACACCAGTCTGTGACTGGTAAAACAGATCCAAAATGCAGAATGTTGTCTCTTTGACTCATTCATCCTGAGATCACTTTTGCTCACTTTTATGACAAACTTCTGAACAAATAGCTTGTTTTCTGGGAATTTCGAGGAATGGCTCTGTCCACGTGCAAAGCAGTGCATTCCTGCCCTCATATGGCTCCCTGCTATGTAGGTCAGGGTTGGGTTCACTCAGTGTGTGCTCATTATCCAGTCACACATAAAAACTGTGATGTAGGCAGCAACCGTGTGTAACAGTAAAAGCCTGCACCTGAAAGACTCTTCAGAGAGTTGGCAAAGAATCTCTGGTCTGAAATGTTTACCAAGAATTTTAGCATTGAAAAACATGTTAAAAAAGCATTATGAGAATCATTAATATGTTATTGAAACCAGCTGTGTGCAAGTCCTGGAAAAAAATATTGTGTAAATAGATGATGAATTTTATTGTAGATACTGTGTCCGGATTTGGCAAGGTACATCAATATTGCAATAGAAGCACTTTATTTGTATCTTTCCAAATGTATTCAGAGAGGTTTTTGATATATTTGTAAGGGTAATTCACAACTGGGAATAGAACATGAATGTTTCTTAAAAGCACTGATGTTTCCAGGTTTTTGGGAACATGATAACCATATTGTCAACATGTATTTGTAAATGAAGTATAGATGTGAGCTAACATGAGGAAAAAAATTGTTATGATCTGAATTCCAAGTGTTATATATATATCTTCATATACATACACAAAACTTATTGAATGTAGGAATACTAACACTGTTTTGAAAGCCATCCTCTACAATCAGTTACCTTACAGAACATATTCTGCATCTCAGCTGTTCTCTGTGATACGATCAAAACTATGTGATCACTCAGTGCAGTAGATAAGGAGTTTTACTGCAGATTCACAACCATGTATTTCATAACAAATGGGGACAAATGAGGTGATCTCCAGTGGGACTTATCAACATATGTCCCTTATTCTCTGACAACATGCTAAGTTAATTTTAGTGTGTGAAGCTTGTTCAGGTTAATATCTGAATAGTCGTAAAAGATAACTCTGTGCAATAAATGCTTTTGATCTATTGACCATTGTCTACATATTTGATTTTACAAATCTAATTATTGTTCTGGGATGTATGAAATTGAGTTCTTATTATAATACCAATATGCCTGACTCTAGAATAAATATTCTTGCTAATGAACATTAAGTGTTGCATAGTGATAATGTTAGAATAATAATAATAATAAGGTGGAGCCTAGAGCGTGCAGTGTTATTGCAATATTTTGTTAGTTCTTGCCATTATTTTTATTAAAGCAAAATATTCTAACCCTTTCCATAGAGCTAACTGCCCTGTGGGATTTTAATTTGCTGGATTTACAGGTGAGTTTTGTGATTTCTTTAGGGTAAATGAATTTAGAAGCAGGACTTTAAATAAAATTCTCCTTTGTTATCATTTTGCGTAATAACTGAGGGAAAATTTATAAAGAATGCTCATATAAATGTAGACAATTCATGTGATTTGAATTGCCATGAACCATATTTCTTGTTTTACAGTGTAGTTGGCTAAAAGACTCTAGTATGTAAGAGCTATGGTGTTTCCAAGAGACGTTGCCCACCTAAAACGAAGGTCATGAAAGGCCAAGCCAATAACTCATGTATTAATGCTATTCTCATTCAAGATACAATACTTTATCCAAAAGAGAGAGTGCTCCCCAGAAATAATTGTGTGCAGTACTCTAACCCCAGGCATTAAAACAAACGCCCCACAGACTTTCCTTCCTAAGTTTGTCCTTTTGATTTGGATATCAAAACTAGAGTCTCTTTCCTGTTTGATCACAATACTGGTTATCTAGGTGGAGTCTTATCTGATTACAGATCACCCAAAGACTTTCAAAGGTTTTTTAACTCATTTTGACTTTGTGTCATTGTGCAGTGATCAAAATAGATGAGGCAGAGAATTTGTTCTAAGTTCACAATTTGTTATAATTCTGGAATTGTCAATATGTGCACTGAAGCTCAGGACAGACATGGTGCAGTCACATTGGAGACCTAAAAATCATATATAAGTAATACAGGCACACTTCAGGTGGCATTGTTGGCCAGATCAACCCAATATTTTATCTGCATGCTTTGCAATAGTCAAATATGGAACAGTTGTTGTGACTGTCACTTTTAATTTGCACAGCCGTTGGTGTCAACAGCTCTTTCATGACAAGAAAAACTGTAACTATTGGCAATATAATTTTATCTTAACACAAAATTATACAAGCTTAATGTTCAGACCATTGATATGTAACATTTTATAGATAGGGCATGGCCATGAATTGAAAAAAGAGCACTAGTTGAATTGCCTAGCTAAAATTCACACGGGATTTTTAATGCTAACTTGTATTGCGGAAAGTATTTCTGGAATGGAAGTGCCCACAGAAAACTGCATCAACCAGGCCTCCTAAGCTACTCAGGAGTACATTACTAGGCAAACATTAGCAGTTTTGTGTCTCATGAGAAGGAAAGAAGAGTAGCCATCTGCACTCTTGGGAGCTCCACCGGAAATCCTGGGCTGTCAAGGACACAAGCATTTGCTGCCGGACTGCTTTTCCATACAAAGAAATCCAGGGCTACCTCATTAACAACTAATTCCTTATGGCTTTTCATCTCTTGTATTTCCACCACTACACAAAGATTCTGGTAAATATTTGTTCCCATATTGAGGTTGGATTCTTACCCCCAAAAGAGAATGATGCTGCTCCTCAGATACTGTTCAAAATTAGTTTTGTTGCAAGGAACATATGTGCTAAGAGCTTTCCCTTTCTGGTTGTTTGTAATACAGTAGCACAGCAATGGAGCTATGTTTAGCACAACAGAGTCTCATAACTGAAATGTGCCATTTGTGTGCCTGTTTCTCAGAAAACAAGCTGTTCTTTCCTTCCCAGAATCATATTCTATAGTTATAGAATGATTTGGACTGTAAGGGACATTAAAGAACGCCTTGTTCCAACTCCCTACCCGTGGGCAGAGACACCTTTCACTAAACCAGGTTGCTCAAAGCCCCACCCAGCCTGGTCTTGGCTACAGCGCAAAACAAGGTATTAGTAAAATTAAAGAGAAAGCAAAATAAGGATGTCCTGTGTTTACACAAAAGTTACCTATATATATGCATGGTCTTTGACTATACCCAGTCACCCACAGTTTTTGACTGACTCTGTAACTCAGATGATCATCTTTCTTGCCATCAGGGGTTTACTTTGAGAATGCAATGCCAGTCCTTGAAGTTTGCAGAAGCAGAGATGAGGTCCCAGATGTAGATTGCCACATTATACAACTGCTTTAACCCATCACACATCATTCTAACAAGAGGTGAAGATTGACTGCTTTGATGATACTATTTTATATTATACTGACTGTAATTCTAGATTTAAATTTACCTCTACTATATAGTATTTCTCTTTTACTGTATCTTTCTTCTAGTTCTAACTTTTGGAATGAATCCACAAAAGTCAACCCATGTACATTGCCTGAATCCTATCCATCTGCAACAGGCATAACAGAAATTGTAGAACCAGTCTTTGGGAAGCAAGGTGATGATGTGGTTCACAGCCTGATCAACACAGGTCATCCTGATGTGTACAGGGACTTCCCATTTATGGACAGCATGTTGTTGGTAGCCCTAATCTTGCCCTTAATGGTGTTCTTCTGATTGCCTTTTTTCTAAATCAGAGGATATATTTGAGAGAAAAGGGTATGGCTCTCATATGCCTCTGCTTGGTAGTCCTCAGAGACTGGAGTAACCTCCTGGAATTTATAGCAAACTCCAGTTTTAAGATTATCTGCCTGCTGCTCAGAGAGATGCTGGTGTCTTTGTGCGTGAAGGCCAAGTGGTGGCTCCTTATCTGCATGTGTTCCTCCCGCAGGATAGATCAGGGCTGCCCACAGCAGGACTGTGCTGGCACACAGGCCCAGGGCAGCCCACACTGTGGCTGTATGAGGAGTCCATCCTGTGCTTCCCATGGGACCCAGCGCCACTTCCTGCCCTGCTCGGTTCCTCATCAGAGCATTGAGACCCCCAGGGAGTTGTTATCATTCCCCCATCTGGCCACTGCTCTCGGAGTTCCCAAGTCTGTAGTGTGCCTCCTGCCTCTTGCCCAAAAGAAGATCTTAAGAGAGTCTTTCCTGTCTGTAGCCTCTCCAGATCCCTGTGAGGATCCAGATGTGCTTTGCTGACACAACATTGCCCATCCTGGGCTGGTATTGAAGAAGTTGGGCAAGAGGGTCTAGCAAATAAATAACCATTTTTGTCTATCAAATCATTTGTGATTTCTGAGAAAGGATAATGAATAAGAAATAATAGAGGCCATTTAGTGCCATCAGCTGTCTAGTGACAGAAGTGTTTGGACACAAAAGTTGTGAAATCAGTTTGTATTCCTTGTTATTCCGAAGCAGGGTCTTGTATGTGGCCTAGTGACCTGCTCTCTCTCTACTTCCACATCTCCCTAAAATATATTGTTCATTCTGCATTTTGACATTATTTCATTGGTATTCTCAAACAAGCAGAAAACAATGCTACTTATTGAATTTTAAGAATTTTGAAAAAAATCTAAAACTTTACTTATTTTCTGAGGCCAAAAAGGGAGATTATTCTGTATTCACAACCATCCCATCTTTGAAAATTGTTTTAACGGAAGAACACACCTAGTAGTACACCAGTATATTTATTTTGGAATGAATAGGTGCTTCTGGTCAGGAAAACTTAATCTGAACTATAATAACATATTTGAAAAGTTGAAGTTTTGATCTGATCTGAAATGATTGTTCCTACATTTTATTTTTGTGTAAAGATGCATTCTGATCTTTTTTCAGAACTTTTTCTGCAAGACTGGGGGACAAGACAACTATTCCCTAGCATTTGCAAAAAAATTACCAGGTTATGTAATGTATACCAATTTTTTTCCTTAAGTCAGCTTCTGCAATTGTGCTTGTGGCGAGAACTAGTTAGTTCATACATTGCTCTCATTCCAAAATACTAGGGAAAGAAAATTGGCTTATTTCTAGCAATTTAAATTCCAGAGTAATTCTGTTGCCTTAATTGCTGTTACATAAAATTTACTGCATTTGAATTTTAGAATAGCTTGGCTTATTTGTACTTCAGTCAAAGGTAGATATTTTAATACCATCACTTTAGTCAAATGTAGCTACTTTAATACTTAAAAATCGCTTCACAAAAGTTTAAGTGCTAATACAGGTTTCCAGGAAGGAAAGATTATCACTTTAAGTATGGTACTATAATGAACCAATTTATAAGAGAATATCTGCATGATATATCTGCATGCATATTTGTCTCATGTTACCATATATACACATATGAAGAAGAAATAGCTTAGCTTCTAGAACAGGTTGGTTTTTTTCTGCCTGATAACTTTATAATCAGTGTAACTGAAGCCTTCCATTTCGAGAAGGAATGTGCCTGAGACCTGGCTTGGCAGAGTCCCCTCCAGAATGGTCAGTCCTTGATTTCACTTCTGACAGGCAAAGTGCTGGAGGTGAGGGTGCTGTTGGTAATGAGAATATCCATTCACAGCATGGGGTCAACAGCAGTACTTGGTCAGTGACCAAGTCGCTTTGACACCCAGGCTGGTGACCTGGGGACAAGAAACCCTGATGTGCTGAGAACACTTAATCCTGAAGTTCACTGTGAAGGTTTTCTGCTTTAATGGTCCTTTTTGATCTGAACTTTCTCAAAAGAAATGCATGTTTCTGATGCGTGGAACAGCCAATAAAAGCATCATCGGGAAATTTATTAATGTTACTGCAGAACTGTTCAAGAGGGATGATAGCTTGGACTAGTGAGGAGTGTTTTGAGTGAAGAATAATATGTAGTACATCTAGATTGATACGCGAATGGAAGGAGGCACATATCAGAAACATAAAGTACGTACTTTGTTCTCTTATCCATCACATGTATTTAATCTAGGGAACGTTACTGCTCACTCTGCTCACTTTGTAAGTGAAATCCAGAGATGAAAAAGAAGAACTTAATATGTTTTTCCTGACAACGGTAATGTTAAATCATGAATGATTTGGGGTGTTTCTGTAAAATTTTGTGATTTGTTGCATTCCTTTGTTTTCCTTCAGTTTTGGTCAGCTTGTTCTGAACAAAAGCTCTTAGCTGAACAAAAATATATTATTACTACACTTGCTGATGTGTTATCTAAAGCAAAGCTATATTTTAGTCTGTCCTTCCACTGGGAGAAAAGAAAGCAAGAGAAAAGAGCTAAATACATAGATAGAAGTAAGCAGGTAAACCAGAAGTCATATTTGTGGTCTTAGAGATCATTTAGGTTGCATATAATTTTAGTTGCCTGTAATTTTTTTTAATCTAACTTGTTTGTTCTGTTACAATTTGGTTTTTTTCCAGACTTAGGTCATTGTGTTTAATGGGATAAATGAAGAAAATAAAGAAAATTAACAAATAAAGAAAGTTTTTTTTAAAGTTGTGCATGGAAAAAATATATTCAGGTCACAGTAATATCAGTGGCTACTCCTGTACTGATCATCTTGCAGGACACACTTGGTTAATTCCTCAGTCTCACTTTACATTGCTCTGGCTTAACATACATGTCTTTTATATATCTCAGGTTTTGCTAAATGAAATAGGTTATAAAATATGTCAGAAGATACTGCGAATTTTCAAAGGGTATATTTAGAAAGGTAAAGGTGATGGTGGGGGAGAAAGGGGAGCAAGGTACCCCTGGAAAACAATTTTAACCTTGTTGGAATGTCAAGTCAGTAGTCGTTGGAGCAATTGAGGTCTTTTTTTCAGCTTGTGCAGTCAGACTGAGCTACTTGTACATAGCTTGAGGCTATTTTTTTTAATGAAAGTACAAAGAAACCCTCATCTAGAGTTTTTATCTTCATCAACAGTCATTTCATAGGGCTCATTCTCAGTGAATAGTGGTGAACACTAGGAGGTCTGCAGTGGAAAGAACACTGAAAAGGCATCATCTAAGAATACATCAAGACTATAGAATGGCCTTGCAAGGAAAAGCATTCACAATTTATAATTACATTGTTTTGGTTTAACCCCGGATGGCAACCAAGCCTCACACCCTCCTCCATCAGGGTGAGAAGAGAATCAAAAGGGTAGAAGTGAGAAAACTCATAGGTTGACATAAGAACATTTTAGTAACTGAATTATTATAACAACAGCAAAGAGTTGTAATGCAAAGGAAAATAACGAAGATAGAAACAAAATAAGTGATCCAAATTGCTGACCGCCAGCTGACCAATGCCCAGCCAGGCCCCGAGCAGTGAACTCAAGCCAACCTTCCCCTTAGGATATTGCTGAGCTTGATGCCATATGGTCTGGGACATCCCTTGGGTCAATTGGGGTCAGCTGTCCTGGCTATGTCCCCCCCTTGTGCACCCCCAGCCCCCTCACTGGTGGGGTGAAGTAAGAGGCAGAACAGATCTTGGCTCTGTGTAATGTCTGCTCAGCAGTAACAAAACATCTTGGAGTTATCAACACTGTTTCCAGCACAGATCCAAAACAGCCCCATACCAGCTACTATGAAGATAAATAACTCTACCCCAGCCGAAACCAGTGCATAGATGAACAAATCTGTATATGGATTTGTAAACTGCAGTTTGGGTTTGGAGGTCAGTCTGCCTTTATTGCAGAAAGAATGTTAGACATGTAAAGTAGTATACTCTTCAAATTCAGTAACTGAAAACTAAGATAACTATTCAGTAAATACCTTGTTTAGAAAGTCCTTTGGAAGCTTTGGAGACACCACAGAAAGTGCTGAATGTTTTGAGATGCTGAGTTAGTTGCATAGCTTGGGTTCCATGAAGACTGTATTCCTGAATGCATATTACCACTGCCTCTATACCTGATCAGTTAATAACTATATTGTGAATATTTTTTTTCTCAAATGAGTGGTTATGAGCAATCATAAATGCTGTTTAATTATATATCCTACGTATATTTTATTCCTGGGTGATTAATGGCTGATTAAAATGTGGTTTTGGAAAATTGGAGGCATGACTCTCAGAAGAATTTGAATTTGTGAACGTTATAAAACCTTCATTTCTATTAAATTTCAGAAGCTGAAGAATTAAAAGGAATTTAGAAAAGAAAATCCCACTCAGGCATCACAATCTGACACCCAGAATTGAAACAGACATCTTTTGTATCTGAGGGATCCCTAACTGCACTGCATCTGAAAAACTTTACTTCTCTGGAGGACTTGTGTTTATCACATGAAAATGATCTTTAGCTTCTACAAGCAAAGATGTCATCTCTAATTATTACTTACCATTTTCCAGACAAGCAATTCATGTCATCCAACACTCATTGGGAAAATCAGCATTTCAAAGATCTTCTTTTTTTAATTCTTGTTTGCTTCAATCAAAATTTTGTCACATGTCCTCATGAAAGATTGGTGTTTATAATCAGTGCTGTAAAGCCCAGATCCAGTTATATCCAGTATTAGATTATGCTGTGTTGTATTATTATAGCCACTTGTCCAGTGAACTTTGCAATATCTCTGTGATTCAGGAACCTCCCTGCGTAACCTGTTCCAGTTACCATATGACCCCCTAATAGGAAGAAAAAACAAAAAAGGGTCTTTCTAATGTCTAATTGCTATTTTTCATGTTCTAAGCTGTGTCCATTGTATCTGGACTTTTCATTATGCCACTTACAGGATATGTCTGGCTCCATCTTCTCTCTTGCCTGCAACAAGTACCTTCCTCATTTCTTATCACGTATTTGTTGTTACTATCACAGAAAGAGCCTCAATTCCAATTAGTGCCTAATTGTAGTTTTCACTATAAAAAACGAAAATCTAGAATAATTTTTTCTAGCAACTTCTTTTTTTTTCTTTTTGTCACCTGACTTTTACTCTTCTTGGTTTGAAATTTCACAGTTCCAAATTGAAATATTTTAAAGTGAGCTCATTTTTCCCTCTTTTTTTCTGTGCGTGTAGGTGTGTGGTGTCATTCCTAGAAAGCATCTTAGACAGAAGAAAAGGCAAAGGACAAACTACTGATGGTACTGCCAGTAAAACTTTAAAAGTAACATAATTTCTCAAATAATAATGGTTAAGAAATAGCTATTTAAGAGTCCCTTGACACTTGTTTGTTCGTCGAAAAGCTTACATTTCTTAGAGGAAAGGCATCCCAATGACTAACTCTGTGTCCAGGGGATCAGCAGACTTTTGCCTTTCTTGAAATGAAGGAGAAGGTAATTTCTGAAATAGGCGGTTAGTTCTCTTATCTTTTGAAAGCTTCCAGATGATATTTTATATCACTATTGTTACTCCTTATTTATAAACAGTGAAAACATTTTCTTTTTCAGTATTCTGCAAGGTAGGTAGAAGAGAGAAGATTGGCTTTACATTCTAGAAATTCCCATAAATTATCACTTGTAATTTCAGGTGGGTTACTTGCTCTCATAATTTATTGTTCTTACTTTATTTATTAGTGGAAATGGGGAGCATTATACTGCTATTTCCTAGTTCAGCTAACTGAAAACCAGCTTTCTGATAAGTCTCAGTCAGGCCACTGCATTGTACAGCTTCATAGATCAATGTCTTTAGTGATTTATATCTTCTCATTGATTCTAGAAAGCTTGCCATTTCCAGGCTGCAGGGACTGTTTCCATCTCTTGTTTTCTATTGGCTATAGGGCCCATAGTGTTCCATCAAAGGGTTCATCATCAGTGCACTGTTTGTTTGATTTATAGAGCAAACTGAATACTTAAAAATAATGGTCAGGGCAGGATGTCATTTAAGATTTGCAAAATACTGTTGGTTTCAGAAAAGCAATGACAGTTTAAAGCAGCTTGAGAAGCTTACACAATGTGGGACTCAGTGGGAAGTTTCTCATTAATTTCTTTGGGAATGGATCTGCAGTGAGCAGCATAATCCTAGTTTCAGTAAGATTTGAATTTTTAGTATTTTTATTGTCTCTTTTTTGACATAGAGCACTAGAGATGTAGATAAGCCTTTACTGTAGAATTTTCATCAGGCTGCTGTGTTTGCATCCTCTCATGGTACAGGCATGGGTCTTAAATTCATTTGTCTGGGGAGACCCAGAGCTGGGTTATTGCTTTTTTTTTTTTTTTAGCTGTCCAGCTTACTTCCAGGGCACCATTTCCATCTGTTACCTTTTCACAGAAATTAAACTGCACTCATCAGCAGGATAGCACTTACTCTGCCTTTGCTGGACTCGGGACCTGGAGAGGATTTTGTTATCCAGACTGAAAACTCAGCCTGCCTGTGATTGTGCAATACATGAGGTATACAACAGAGACTGTTCAGGGGTGTCTTTACTTGAGGTAACACAAGAAGTATAGGACTCCAGGGAAAAAGAGGAATAAGCTGCTTTACACCATTGTTTCCTGACTTTAGCCTGCTCACTTTAGAACTCTCTGTAGGATTTGACCATCATCATGCAAGAGATAATTTCCTCATGCAGATCTCTCTGCCCCTTCCTTCCTTCCTCCCCCAGCAGTCAGCTGCCTTCGATATTAACAGATTTTGCACTCTCCAGAGGTTTCTGTCCTTCCAAAAGCTTTTCTCATCCTCCCTCTTACTTGACTTGACTTTTGGCACAAAGGGTGCCTGTTTTCTTTGCTTCCTTGAGTGTGGATTTTTCACTTTATCCTTACTGGATATCACCCAGGTGGAACTGGTGAAAGTGTCAGGGCAGTGCCCTCAGCACATGACATGTCTAAGCACAATTTCTAAGGTTAGTGGTGTTTTCTTCTGTTCTGCAGCTTTTCCAGGTAGGGTAGGTGACATATCAGGGACCTTTTTAGTCCGTGCCTGAAACTCAGTAATAAACTAGTTTTGGAACTATGTGAGCTGCACTTCAACACTCAGCAGGGGTAACAGTACTAAGTGTCTTGAGGTATTCTAGTGCACATCATAGTAAAACAGGGTGTGTGTTCTTGATTATGCCACTCCTGTGCAAAGTTCATCTGATTTTGTAATTAGAAGATGAATATGTGGCTGGGATTTACGCTGTGAGAAGTTATATTACTCCCCTTTCTGTGATAAAATGTCATAAACTGTGCTTTCTTCTATCTGTCCTTTGAAATTGCTGCCCTGACTTTGTGCAAGAAAGGTGTCCCTGTGCATATGTTTATGTTTTCTTCTATTGTTAGCCACATCTGATTCATATCACATTCTCTCCAAAAAATAATTGTTTGTGTATGAATTGTCATTTTTTGTCATTTTTTTCCCGTGAATTCATTGAAGTGTTTTATCTCCATGCATTCCTTGGGGCAACTTGAAGTAAAAATGGTTTAATGGTTCTTTTACAGATACTTGCTTGTTGCATCAGTGAGTAGCAAACAGGAAAAAAAATCCCAACTACTATATTTATGGCTTCTTTGTGATCAGGATAGCACTAATGTTGGAAACGTGATGGAATGGCTCTTTGACATTTGTGTTTCGGGGATTAAGAATGAGATCTGTGCCTCATGGTTTGTGTAAGGGTATTCAGTAATTAAGCCCATAGCTTATAAAATTAATTCTTAATTAAAGTTTTAACACAGTAATAATCAATTTCTAAGCTAGTTAATATTTTAAAAAGACATTGTTATAAATGTGATCTGCAGTGCTGATTTTTAATTCAGTTACACTTACGGGTTTTATTTAAGATAATGCCTTGCTATTAACTCTCAAAGAGTTGTATTTGTGCAGTTACTCAGGCTGGATCAGTTCTTCATGAAAATGCATACTTTTATGCTTAGACAGAGTTCATATTGTGCAGTAGTTATGGGAAATGAATCCCACTTATTGACTAACCCAAAGATCATGAAAGTATGAGCCTTTGTATATAAGAATTATCAGAAAGAAAACCAAATGCTCATTGAAAAACTTCTCTAGGTTTATGTTGACACCCAGTATTTAAATACTGACTTACCTGACATTTTCCATTTTTAATCTACTCATTAGCTGTCACACTGGATCTGCTCCTGTAGTTAGAGAAGGTGGTTTACAAGGTAGAGCCTGTCCTGTTGGTGTTGTGCTCCAGTGATAGTCCTCTCTCTACATCTGTGTAGTTCTCTGTTCCCCTTATGCCTTGTCATTTTGGGCAATGTCAAGCAGGCATTGCCTGCTTGAAGTCTTGATGTTTTGCTTGCTCTGTCTCACTCTCTCTCAACAGTGAACTCAGACACATAATTAATGGAGTTAGCAGGATTCACCGTTCAATCCTGTCCTTTTTATAGACCTCTTGTAAAACACAGTTCACTCAGCAGCAGCAGCAGCAGCTAATAACAGCTGAGTCTGACTGGCTTGTAACAGACTGGGGCACTTCTGGAGTTTTTACTGTCTGTTTAGTTCTCTCCAGTCATATGTTAGTGTGGATCTTAAATCAGTATTCATGTAGTAGCTGGATTCTCAGCCCATTATTTAGTAATTCAAATATTAGCTCTAGATGAAGAAAGGTGAAATACATTAGGCATGAACATATGTTAGCTTTTCCTCAATAAACTGTTTCATGTCTCAGTGGCAGAATGCTTCCATTGAAAGCTGGTATGTTCAATTTTCATTGCAATTTTTAAAGAAGAAAATGGAAGTTATTTTATTAAAAGGATGATGAGTTCTGCTTTTCAAAAATCAAAGTAGATGTAGAAGTTAAGTTGTGAATACACTTGCAGAATTGGCATAGCAACATGTTTCACAGACCCTTCATGACTCCACTTATTCAGTACTTTAATCATGTCACTAGCAACTTGCTCTTTTTTCATTCGTATAAAGGGGAGAATTGAAGATATTTGCAAAATTAAATTCATTTGCACATGTGAATAATGACATTTTCAAAAAATCATTTCAGGAAAAGCTGTCAGAAGACAGTAGGAGATGTAAAGAAGGCATGGAAAAAATTCACACACTGGTAGATGAAGATTCGAGAAGTGAAAGCAGCAGCACTGAGGAGGAAAAAGAAAAGACAAAATTGCTATTGGAGCGTTTGAAAGCTTTGGAGGTAAGAAACACAACAGTTTCACACATAGAAGACCACCCTTCCCCCTTCCTCATTCATTTATTGGCACTGAATCACCCTGTAGTATTAATCTAATCTTTCACAGTTCACCTGATTTCATGTTATGGGGTATTTTTTTTACGATTCATTTACCCGGGATGAACAAGAAGCTTAGAACCACTAAAAGGATCCCTCTGTAATGTTGAGCACCAGATATCTTTAAAAAGATCTTAATACATTATTTTAATTCCATCAAGACCATTTAATAAGAAAAATTGGTTTTGCTCATTTTTTTTTTCAATTATTAATATTGCAAGACCAATATAGGTGGTTTAACAATGGTCATAAAACCACTGTTACCTCTTTGTAGTTTAATGCTCAACTTTTAATTGCTGAACTGCTTGCTTGGGAGAGCTCAGGCCTTTTTACTGCTGGATTGCAGAAAATCTGTTTCCTTGTAGACTACATGGAAAACTGCACACTCTACGTTTTGAGTTGTTTCTGGAAAATTAGGGTCTGCAATAATGCACCTTGTGGTAGTTTCTAACTAAAGTTTTAAAGTTTCCTTAGGCAGCCATGGACAAGGTGCAGGTAAAACTGTAACCACTGTATACGTGAGCTTATTTTGTGCTCCTTGATAGAAGCACGAGTTACAACGTCTGTGACTGTGCATATTTTAATTTAATTTTTAAATACTAAAAAGTCATATTTTTAACTTACCGAGTGTCTCCTCCCTTCTTTTCTGTTCAAGTATCTATGTAACATTATAGGTATGGATAAATGAATGCCTGAAAATGATCTTAGTGACATTTTGCCTATGTAGGGTATTGGTAAAGAAAGAATCATCACTGGGCCTATACATTTGTGGTTAAGTGTGAAGGCTCTTTCACATGATAATTTTTGGGTTGAGTTGTACTCTGATCAAATTTCATTTTGAACAAAAATTCTCTTGTTTTTTTTTTCTTGAGGACTGACTTTAGTTAAAAGTAAAACATGAACGGTTATAATCATGTTTGGATCTAAATACAGAATCTGAAATCTGAAAGGTATAGGCAGTCTCTGCAATTTTGCCTTAAAGTCTTAGACTGTTTGTAAAATAAAGCTATGTAATGTTAAATAATTTTTCCCGGGGGAAAAACCACTTGCTACTAATTTTTTTAGGCCATAAAACTGACAAATGTACAGTTTACTATAGTCCTGCTTTATCTGTTGATGGAGAATGGTTATGAGTTCCTTGTGGTCTTTTATTTCCAAAAGTGTTCTTTGCTTTGCCTCACTCCTAATCAGTCTGCATGACATTTGCAGTTCTTTATGTCATCAGTTGGTAGGAAGGTGTTCAATAGTGTCACAACCTTTATCAGTTCTGGCAAATTGCCCAGATACATAAGGTGGCCCTAAGGACAGGCAGGATCTAGTTCAGGAAGGGCAATGAAGAAGTCTCCTCACTGGTGTCAGTATTGTGCAGTGGCTTGTTCAAAACCACATATTAGCAAATGTCAATACTCCAAGAATTAATTTGCATAAGTAGTCTAAGGAGCTGTCAAAGTAGAAAGAGGAACTGCAGGGCCAACATTAATTGTGATCCAATATAATCAAAACAAATTGTTGTTAATTGTCTGTTGTCTAATGTTATGTATTTTTGCACTTTATTTGTCTCTTGAAGAATATAAATTGTGATGTCAAAGACTGTATGGTTTATTAATTGACATATTTTTAAAGTTGTATGCAATTATCAGTTTTAATTCTTTGCTATTTTCAGAGTAATTATTCTAAATATATTGTTAGTCTATAGAGAAAGAAACAAAAAATTAGTTTGTTAGTTCCTGTGCTGTGGGTGTCAGGATCTTTAATCTTACTTTACATGATTAGATGTTATTGTATCATACACAATTAATAAAATCAGAAAGGCTAATAAGGTGCTTACTGAAGTTGGTCCTCCATCTGTGCCCTCTAAAATCTGAAAAGTGCCTAAAAACAGAAGGTGTTGAAAGTAATAGTCAGAATGTGGGACCTAATCCATTAATATAATTTCATTAGTATTAGCACTATTGAGAAAGCTTTTGACATCTCTTCCTATTAGTTTGGTTTTTTACTCAAGTGTAGCTCATGAAAAGCTGTAGCCTTGTCTGTTAGAGCATTGTAGGATTATTCTTCAGGAATTTCTGGCACTGTGATGAAAACTGTAGTCATCCTGTTGTGTTGGATATGGACCAGGAAATTATCAAATCTAAGAATTAAAAAAGGGATGAGGCTTCATTTTCACAGGAAACTTTCTTTAGATGGCTTCCATATCATGGGACTATTGTTTAATATTTCTTCTTTTTTTTCTTATATTTGGGTGCTGTCAAATGTATTGCCAAATAAATTTCAGTACCCTTTACGTTTTATTAATTTCTGTTTAACCTAGAAATTTTCTCACTGAATAATACAAATCAGTATAATAAAGTATCTTTGTAGTCAGCCCAAGTAAAAGCTATCATATACTTTGATAAGAGATATCTATACATATTTTCCCATTGTTCCTTTTACCTATAATTTTTTTTACATCCTTTATCATTTACAGCAAATTCTATTTCCACTCTACTGACTGATAAATACCATACGTTTCTAATCAAATGAAACAGATGACAAATAGCAAATGGTTCATACCATCTTGTATCCCATTTTATGTAGTTGAAATTAATCATGATTTCCTGGATATCAAAACTCTTTTGTGCCTTCAGCATTTTTACTTGGCTGCTCTTGAAATGCCATTTAATTTACTTCAGCAGTTATGATCAAATGCCTTCTAACTCTTCAAAAGAAAAAAACATTCTCTGATAACTTCTCTGTGCATTTGGAGTGCTGCAAAAAATGAAATATTAATGAAGTATGGTGCATAACTTGAACTCTGTGGTGGAATTTCATTTAGTTAATCTGCTTTCATCACCAGAGGAATTGCAATTTTTTTTAAAATTGTAACCAGGAATGCACAAAAATATAACGTATTCTGGACATGCATCAACCCCCAACCAGCAATTTCAGGTATGTGCAGGTATATACACAGTTACAGTAAAACAATAATGTTATATTTGCAAAGTCATATACATACAAGTTGGAAATTTTTCATAAAAGCTTAATTTGCTCTCCTGGGTATCTTAGGTGTTATACAGACTCTCACTGCAAGATTGTCTACTACTATTTCTTGTTTCTAGCAAGAACAGTTTACACATTTAGAGTCCACAGAGGAAAGCTTTAAGAATATTCTGTGTTAGAAAAACAGTGTCTGTAAAGACCTTAAGACTGTCCCAGAGCTTTGTTATCCAATATGGAGCCATGGGTTCTCTGCCCCAATTTAGCCTCAAAATGACTGAAATACAGGCTACCCGAGCACCTGCATAATTGCAAGTGATTTAAACTGATACACAGAATTAATGTCAGTCTTAGTCTAAACATGTCTGTAAAAGCCATAGTTACTTTGATTTTAAAAATTTAATCAGTGATAAATACTGTGTCAGCTTTGAAGGCTTATTTAAGTCTGTCATTTGCACAGACATTTATGCAGTGAGGATAATTCGGTATGAATTAGCTGTGTCTGACTCTATGAAATGTTCCATCTCTTTTGGACTTCCTTCTTTGCAACTGAAGTAGTGCAACTTTCTTAGAAATCTTTTGGTTGATTATGAAGAAGGTAAGCTGACAGGGATTGCTCCAAACTAAAGGACTAAGGAGTACTTAATGCAGGTTGTATTGGTGAATGCTTTGCTTTGACAGTAAAAAGGGGATTCTGTAAGACGTACAAGTTTTCTTCATGGTGTTGTGTCCTCTCACACACTTCATGTCCCCTCAATTCCTCAAGAGAAAAGGGGAGTGTAAGTAGATATTGGATGAAGACTCAAGAAGACTGGGTTCAGTTCCCATCTCAACTGCAGATGTCCTGCATCCTCAGCAGGCTAATCTATTTGTGCCTGTTGGGGATGCAGTTCCCAGTGCCCGTAGACAGATTTACCCACCATAGTCTGTGACAGTGCATAACCAACACCTTGCTAAAACTGCAGTATCTACATTCAAATTAAAATAAACATTGTCAGCAAAGAAGTGATTCCCCTGTTTTGCCAAGTGTCCCCTTCCCATTCTGCAATGGGCATGAGTTCTATTGGCCTCAGAAAATACTGAGTAAGGACTGCTCACAACCCTGCATTTTTCACCAAACAGCAGCCACTGGGGTAGCATTAAATTGTAACCTCGAAGTTATCAAATGAAAAGCCTAATTCATGTGTGAAAAATCTCATTGCTTGCGGGTGAGTGGGACTCAATGAAAGTTTCAGTAAACTAAGCTGCAGTAGAAGCAGTATCTGCTGGGGTAGAGTCACGAAACCACTCTAATTTTAATTAAAGAATTTTGCCCTCTTGCCCTTTGCAGTTCATCATAGAAAGATGTGTTTTGTTTTAATAAATTGAACTTTGGGAGAAAACTCACTCAGGATAATAAGCTAAATGTTCAAATATATTAGAGGGGTAATTTCCCTTGTATCATCACCATTAAACAAATGAGGAAGTATGTCAAGTATTTCCGATATTATGTTTTTACTACCCTGCAGAGGAAGAAAGACATGATAGCAATGAACTATGAACTATAAAAAAGAAATATGAGAAGGGTACATAATTCCTCTTAGTGGATTGAGAAGATAATTTTGAGTGGGATGCTGGTGGTTTTTACTTTGCTCTTACTTAATTTTCTCTTCTTTTTTTTTTTTGTCTTCTTTTTTTCCATGTACTACAATGTACAGTGGTAAGAAAACTAATAATTATTTTCTTTTCCATGGAAAGAGACATACAGGATGATGCAGGGGCAAAGAGCCCGAGTTTCTGAAAATAACTGAGGAAAGACATCTTGTTTATTGAAAGTCAGCCACTTCACTGATGTATAGGAAATTTGAATCACTTGACTTAAAGGCATAGAAATATAATGAAACTTTTAAATATTTTTGTAGCAACGTTCTAAATATTTTGCAGCAACTGGTCCTGTTCCAGCCAGTGTATTTAATCTGGTTCATCCACAAGCCTCTTCTTAGCCCAATGCCTTGGCCATCCACATAACTAGATTCATTATGCTGATCAGTCACCAAAGGCCAACCTACTTAATTCTAATTATTGCATTATTTTACTTTTAAATTTTTTCAGTAGGAGACTTTTATAATTAGTTTTCTGAACTGTGCCTAAGAACTCTTTTGTTTTTTATAGAGGACAATGAGGCAAGGAAAGTCTTATTTCCAAACTTACAGAGTGGCTGATAATGAATCAGCACTGACTTGCATCACTGGTTTCAAAAACAGCCAGTTTATTCCAGCCCTTTCCAGATAATAGTATTGGCAAACTGTTTTAGCTTTCCAATAACTGAATAAACTTTAAATTAAAACCAAACACGTACCATCAAGCCAAATATATTCTATAATCTGTTGCTGCTTGAACTCGTCTACTGTAAGTCCTCAATGGCTCAGTTGTTCCTAGTCTTTGGGAAGTAAATCTCATGGCTGCTGCCTGTTTCTCCTTGCCTCTACGCTCTGGGGTACTGTCCTCTATGACATCCGTGCTAGCCCACTCCTGCTGAAGTGTTCAAAAGCAGGTCTTTCCCAGATGTTTGAACCTTCCTCCTGCCAGCTCATGTCCTCCTGCTGTTCACATCTTCCACTGTGGTTTTTCCATCCATCCTACAAGCTACCCATGAGGGTGTGAAGCTCCATGCTCCATAGTTGGCAGAGACTCTGGATAGCTTTCAGTGGTCAATGCACCTCACCAGTTGGGATATGGAAATAATATCGTCATATAGATGAAGACTAATAGAAACCTGTTCTGGGCAGACAGTTCAATACCGTTAGTATGTGGGGAGTTTTCAAGAGAAGAGAATGTATTTCTTGCAGACATGTAAAATATTGATCTTTCTAATTTTCTCTCTCCTTTTACATTTTTTTTTTCCTAAGCCAGTTGAAATTCATGGCAATTTCTTTTTTGGCATGGAAAAATCAAGATGTTCTAGTAGAGATATGAATTTACACAGGGATGTTGAAAATAGCTCTACTCGCTGGATGTAAGAAGAGCTGTTCAGATTTACTCTGTTTGTCATTGCTATAACCATTTGCTGCTATCATTAGAGAGAGACTGCCGAGCCAGTGTTCCACCAAACAGCTCCATCTCCTGAAATGGGAGAGTGCCTTAATATAAATAACTGTACATTAACTCATTGTCTCCATGACTAGTCAGAGACATGGAGAAAGCCATGCATATCTGCATTTTTCTCACTATTCAGTTCAATGAAAGCTTTAAAATGATTTCTAAAATCAACTCTGGTGCCTCCTGGGAATTTTAGTATGACTAACAGCTGGTAGACTTTTATTTTCTAACTAAGTCTAAGGAAAATAAAAGAATATTGAATTGCATCTCCTGTGATGCACTGCAGCAGTGGTTCAGAAGTTGAATGTTTTGGGTCACAACGTGTAGAGCTTCTCAGTTTTTGGCACATGTTGAAAAGGTAAAAACTTTCAGATTGACTCTCTGTTTTCTACTATGCAATGCTCATGAAGCAGTAATCAATTAAAATTTGCTAACTCAGCCAAGTGCCCAACAGAATATGCTGCAACTAGTATTCCTGCTTTGTTATGTCATAAAACTGTGTTTAATTGTTTTAAGTGTAGCATTGTGTCATACCCCATCAACTACTTGTATAAAGGGAATTTTGCTGCGTATCAGAATTTTTCGCCTTTAGCCTGCTCATGCAGTAAACTCATGTTTTAATGAAAGTTATTCACTTTCTGGCTTGAGATATTTCAGTGAAGCCAGAAAGTGAGTAACTTTCCTATCACACACATCAGTGTGTCCAAGTGAGGTACAAGGCACACTGAAAAGGCAGAGTGAGTAACTTACACTGTTCCTGATTTGTTCCTTCTCAAGGTAGAATGATATGAAATGCCCTTTTCCAGGGCAGTGAATCTATTATCTTCCAGGTGGAAGAAAATTTCTTATATGCAATTATTTACTTCACATTAATATTTTAGTCAGGATGCTGTTTAAAATATGCTTTAGTTCACATATAGTGTTGATTTCTTTCCTAAATTATGTTGCATGCAGTTGTAAAATTATAGGATCCTCAAGACAGTGTATTGAGATTTGGAATTTTTACCAAAAAAATGAGAACATAGATAAACATTTAATGTTCATTTTAGCACAGCCAAATGTAATTACATATATTCATTGTAAATGCAGTTTATAAATCCATTTTTTTCTATGATATTCCAAGTTCCAGTCCAATGACTCTTTTCTTACTGTTATGTGCTACAGAGAAAGCTCTGGGCTACTTACTTGACTGACATAACAAGCGGTCTTTAAATAGTTCAAAGTATTGAATATGGGTGCAAGAATAATGATCTGGTGCCAGAAGGTCTGAGGAATACATGTAGTTGGCGAAGAAAAGGTAAGTCACAGAAGTCAGGGAAAATCATCTCGGTTTTATTAATCCTGTCAGATTTTCTCTATTGAAATGAATGTTAAGTGTATTCTGCAAAGAGTCCTTGCTAGGTTGCATTGAAGGAATCTGCTATTTCAGTCTGCCTTTTATATTTTAATGATAGTTTTTCAGTGGCCTTCTTTCCATGTGTCATGCCTTCTTGGAGGTAATCGGTAGATAATGTAACTTACCTTTTTTAGTGATCAGGCATGTGGGACAATTGAAAATTCATTCTCCCTGCTGAATGAATTTTCCAACACTGTGTTATAGATCTAGGTGACTGTGTTTATCCCAACACATCTATCATTTCGGAGAGTGAGACTCAGAAGTTTTTTTAAATTGTTTCTCTCAGCTGTGCACTCTGGGCCCAGCTCTACACAAGTCCTTTCTGTGAGCTCCTCATTACTCACAGTGGCATTTGTTTCAGAGGAAAGATTGTGGGACAGAGATTTTAATATCACATCCTATATTTTTAATTTACATACTAATGCATGCAATATGGCTGAGAGTAATGACAGTTCTACAGTTCATAAACTAAATAAGTAGTTTCTTTCAAACTAGTATTATTTTTAAAATCCCGCTATTCTGTGGATGTTCTCCACTAGTCACAAAATTTACCTCAGCTGTTAGAGCTGAATTCCTTACAACTCTTATATAGTAAAATAATTTCTCTTTTAATTTCTCTATGCTGACCTTGGAAAATGCTTAAACAGTAATGAGGTCTGTGTAGTGATTCACTTTTTCTTAATTTGGTAGTGATTTCTTTTTTTTTAATTTTGTAGAAATACAGGGATTCTAGGCAGGTATGCTTACACTCACACACTAGAATTAATGGAGCTGTGCTGAATTCTAGCATGTAAGGGTCTTGGCTCCTGTGCTGGGAAGTGTTTAACTACACATATGAAATCTGTGATCAACATACTCTTGAAATTCAGTATTTGCTGGCTTTATTATGCAGAGGTTTGTTTTATCATAAAAACAGTCTTTTCTTTCTTCCTGGGTTTTGGTTTTGGGTTTTTTTTATTTGTTTTGTTTTGTTTTTTAATTATATATTTTATATATTGCCCATCCCTGCCAGTTGTAAGTTGCCTTTCCCCAGGCAGATCCTCCATTCTTTTTCATCTCAGGCTGAGCACCGCCCCTCTGCTTCCCACACCAGACAGCTAAGGCAGGGTGTGTGCCCCAGGACAGCCCCTGCTCTGCCATGCAGAAGTTTGCAGCTGTGACCTTCCCACTGAGACCAAGAGCTGCCATCTGATATTTTTGACGTTTGGGACCATGTTTCCTGTGCAGGTGGACACGTGCTTAGATTGCCTGGCAGGGCTCTCCAGTTCCATCTGGGATATACAGGCACATAATGCCATCTAGAGGGCACAGTTTCTTTCCTTCCCACAGGAATACCTGTGATCCCTGCTGGCCTTCCATCACATGTGGTGGCAGTGCTCGTTCACCTTTGTGATTCATGGATTTTCCTATTTGTCTTCCGGGTTGTGTGTACTCGGACTTGGAAATCATATAGGAGAACAGAAGCGCTTACATGGTAATTACAGCTGTTTCCCTTCAATAAGCCAGCAGGTTTCCTTCTTGTCTTCACTCAAGTGGTCTTTCCCTCCAGAAAAATCCTTCTGATTTTATTTTAAGTGCTCTGCGTGTCAATGTTTAGGTTCTTCAGGAGAAAGTTCTTTTAAATAGAGGAAGCTAGTAAGACCTGGGGTTTTCATTCATCTTTTTGTTATACTGTAAGAAGAAAAGTACTTACATATTGGCTACTTTGCCAGACAAAATCCTCTCTGAAGTTATTGAAGCAACAGTTTTGGGTCAACTAAGAAGTAGATTTGAGGGTTGTGCATTATGTGCGACTGTTGTGTGTTGCATATCCCCTGTTGACATACTTGTTTAGCATTTCTCTTAAGAGTTAATGATAAGCTGGAAATGAGTGGAGATAGGCTTTTCAGTGAAGAGGCCATGCAGCTGAAACAGCTAAAGATTCTCTTTACTTGCCTCCAATACCTCTTTTTTTTCATCTTTTGAACTTTACAGTTTGCTTCTTTAGACCTTAGACATGTGCCAGAGAAAAGCCTGTTGCCTTCTCCTTGATAATTTGCTTCAGTCCTGTATAGTATTTGATGTCATTATACTTTAACTCCTGTTACCAATAATGACTGTTTTAATATTTTTTTAATAAGCAATGAGCGTTCTTTCTGTAACCTTAAATCTGATCTGTATCATCAAAAAATAGAGTTTTATTAGATATTGTAGTGTCTCCCCAGTGCCATGCAGAGACAGCTGTTATGTACATACATCCATAAATTTGACTCAGTTAAGGCAGGAGGCATGAAAGAGAGAAAAAGGCTGTGTTACAAGCTTTATAAACAGCGTAGGAATGATATGTCTTCCTATGGGTTGCTACTGCTGCTGTGCTTTTCAGACCTGGGGTACCACTGAATCCCATCAACTTTGACTTAATGTACGTGCCATATGAGACTGTTATTGTCAGACAAAGCTCGGTTTTTTTAAGAACTGCAGGTTTCTTCATTCTCCAAAGTGTGTAGTGTAAGGCTTTTCTTGGACCTCCCAGGGCTGTAGTTTACCAACAAATGTAAGTAAAAGGAACAAAATCTGAGATAAATTGTATATGTTGAAGAGCAAAACTAAGTAAATAATTGAGGAAGTGTTTAATATTACACAGTAGCACTTAATAATATGTAATTATAATAGCATTTACTTTTCATGTAGCTGGCTTGAATGTATAGGTTTCTGTACAGGTTCATATTTTCTATTTTAATGAAGTACAAAGCTGTAAATTATCCAAGTAGAAAAATGGCTCTGGAACATCTCTGTTATATGTGGGAAGAAGTCTTCCCAACAGGCTTCTCTTTTATGTTGCTGTTATGGGATACATTCTTTTCCTGCCAGTTGACTTCCTTAGAGCTATCCCTATTATTTTAGGAAGATAGCCTGTTTTAATTATATGTCTACCTTAGGAGCAGTGCAGTGTAACAGGAGCAGACCCTCAGAGCCAAGGTGGCATTCTAAGGACCTGACACCCATATTGTGCACATTTTGGGGAGTTCACTTTGACTGAGCTCTAGTTAAGCCCATCAGCAGCTGGGTCTAGTTAAGCCCATCTTTACATTTCATGTAAAAGAAACCCAGTCCATTGGCTCCAAGGCCACACCATAGTGTGAGCTGTAGTCTGGTTGGAAAAATCACCTGAGATCAGGACACTCACTGCTCACCCGAGCCAAAAAGCTGATGTAGGTGGACCTGAGGTCAGCCAGCACAATAGGAGACATTTCATATAACTTGTTAGGATTACAGTCAGGTGATGCCACGTCAGACAATTTCCAAGGGATCCTCATCCCTCTGCATCCATCTTCTTTAAGTGAGCACAGTCTGCAGAGGGCAGAAAAAGCAGACAAAACTCCACACTGTTGAAGCTTTTAAAAGACAGAATTTGGGGTCTGACAGAATTTGGGATCTGAGTTGTCGTTCTTTTGGGCCAAATAAAATTGCTCTGCAAATTCACTGTTCCACCCTAAATGATTAAAGATTAAATGAATCAGAGCTTTCCATTTAACAAATGTCAGTGCAGAAGCCAACGTGCTGTGTATCGCTGTGTGGAGCGAGTGGCATTGCCTGCTACTTACTGTGCCTATAAAAACAAAAGAGAAAAATGTTCCAAGCTCCCAGGAGAAACAAGGTGATGTTTGCAAATAGAGTTTCATTTCAGTTAGCAAGAAATGAGCAGTAATTTTGTGATTCAGTTATTGGGAGTTAGCTATTGGCTACCAAACAATTGCTGCGCGTTATATGGCATTTGATTCTCTCCCTACCTGTCCTGCTCCGCTTTGCTTCACACTCTCTTAGCTGGGAGGGAGAGAAATAACAGGAGCCATCAAAAGAAGTTCATTTTGAAATACCTGGGGCAGTTGACTTATGGGTGACTTCTGATGAAGAGAGTGAAATTGCAGGAAACATTGCCTTCAGAAATAACCCAGTGCTCCCCTGTAGTTAAAACAGAGAAACTTGTTATAAATTTATGCCAGGAACTGTGAAACAGTCTACATTAATAGCTTATAGTGCTGGAAACCTTTTAACTTGAAGTCTGTAAAGGAATAGAATAAAGTGATTCAGCATAGGAGAAGGAAAATTTTATATTTTATTATGTTTTTAAATATTTTGTGACAGTATCAATTATAACATCACATAATATTTTACATCTATTGCATAGTATAGCAAAGAAAAGTAATTATTTTTCTCAGAATTCAAATAACAATTTTTAAAATGGAAAACCAATTGTACCTTTTTTTCCATTTCATAAAAAGTCATACATGTTTCTTTGGAGAAAAAAAAAAAGATTATCCCCCTTGGATAGCAGAAAACTGGTATGAGTTTCCAATCACGCAGCCAGTGAATGTGACATTCAAATATATGGGATCAGTGTTTTCGGGACTGTCAGCTTAAAATCATCTTATTTCATAATTACTTTTGTTTGAACTAAATGAAGAAACTTAGGATAAATAATTAGGAAAAAATATTTCTTGATAAATATTCAGCATCCACTTTCTCTGAAGACAGAGCAAAACATCTGTTGTTTTACCTTTCAGTGAGCTCCAAAATAATTGGATGTGGGATACAATTGTGTTGTAGATTATACGTTAAATGATACATAGGAAAAAAAACAGGAATGCAGTAAAGCTCTGAATCTTGCTATCATCAGCCCCAATGAGCAAAGCCAGTTGCTCAGTTTCCCTGGGGAAGGGAAATGGGCGAATGGGGAGGAGGTTAGTGTTGGTGTTCCTTCAAGACAGTGGCAAATTTAGCTCCAAATTTGAGTTGTTTATTAAAATTCAACAGCGGCCCTTCAGATCAGGTTCACAGAGCAGCCCAGAAGTACCATTTACAGAATTAAAGCCATTTTTTGCATTGACCTATGAAATCATATTTTATTTTTGTTCCAGTGATATTAGAAAAGATATATAAAAGCTACTTTAAAGGAGAGTAACTGCTATTGAGAAAAAGAATTTATAGAAATTAAAATAAAACAAATCCTGAATATACACGTGTAGAGCCATTGTCTCACTCCTCTCTGCAACTGGACAGAGGAAAGAAAATGTAACAAAGGGTTCATGAGTTGAGATAAGGACCAGAAGAGGTCACTTAGTGATCACCATCATGGGCAAAACAGACTCAAAGTGAGGTTATTAGTTAAATTTATTACTAAAAGAATCAGAGCAGGAGAATAACAAGTATAATCTTAAAGACACCTTTCTCCATCTCCTTCCCAAGTCCTACCTCCTCCCCTCAGTGTCACAGGGAGATGGAGAATGGGAGTTAAGATCAGTTCATCACAAGTTGTTTTCTGCCTCTGCTCTGAGAAAGGAGTCCTTCCCCTGCTCCCCATGGGGTCCCTCCCATGGCAGGCAGTCCTCCACGAACCTCTCCAGTGTGAGTCCATCCCACGGGCAACAGTTCACAAACTGCTGCCACCTGGGTCACTTTTCCATGAGGTGCAGTCCTTCAGGCACAGGCTGCTCCAGTGTGGGCCCCCAGAAGGGCCACAAGTCCTACCAGGAGAACATCCTCCACTGTGGGCTCCTCTCCCCACAGGTCAGCAGATCCCTGCCAGGACTCTGCTCCAGCATGGGCTTCCCATGGCTTAGCTTCCTGATACTTCATTTCAATGTTTTCCACCTGATTCTCTTGACCATAGTTTTTAATTTATCTCAGTTTTTAAAGAAAAATAGGTCACTTTTTTAAAAAATCAATTGGATTGCAAAATTATATTCTATTCCTGGATTTAATAGTTTAGTGTAATCTGCCAAAATTTGAAAAGACAAATTAAATTTGCTAAAAAGAAATACGTAAATTCTTGAATTTCAGCTTTTGAAGAAAATGAGCTTAAGGCCTTTGTGACTTATTCCTATGCATAGATATTGAGGTGTCTCCTGTAAAGACAGTTTGTCCCATGGTTGTCTTTTTCCTTACCCACTTCTCAGTGACAAGAATCAGTAGTAGTATTGCCTGTTTGGGCAATGAACACCTCAGCAGGACAAGTGGGGGAAAATAAGAAGTAGTTTCTGTTGGAATAAAGATGCCCAATGACTCATTTTTGTACAGAGATCTGAAATGTCCTATTCTTTTCAAACTCCACATTAGATGAACCTTGAAACTAACTGTGCTACTTAGGGAGGTGTGGATAATGGAATCACAGAAAATACAAAACTGTCACTGTGCCAGTAAACTCATTGTCAAAATTGCAAAGCTTTGAAGGATAACTCATTTACAGTAAATTCTGAAGTGGTCTTTTTGTTGCTTGAAAAACTATCCTAGAATGTGTGAGTTTTCCTCAAGATCTGAATTAAAAAATAAAAAAGAAAAAGAAAACTCACCTCTTTTAAACTTTTGAAAAAGAGGTTGCCGTATGTATCATTTCAGAAGGATTCAAAGCCAGAATTTTGTTCCTAGTTTCAAACTTCTCTAAAATGTTTCCATTCAAAGCAAAGCAAATATTTTCTTTGAAAATGACTTCACTGTTTTCTGTTGAGCTTCAGGATTGTATATACAGATAAACCACTTCTGTAAAGTGGTCTTAAACTATTCTTTACTAATTTCAAATAATTACTATTTCAAAGGATTAGAATTTCCCTTTGCAAGAAAAATTGAAACAAATGCAACTGACCAAATGTGATGTGATTAATTCATATAAGAGTTTTCAATGCAAAGATACTTATGGATGTGCTACATACCAGTTGATGTTGTACACAAAATACCATTTCAGATTAAACAGGTCCACACTGCTTGCCTTTATCTGCCTGTGTTAATTGTAGGAATCAGTATCACTTACAATTTTAGGATCTCATACTTTTTTTTAATGGACCAGGGATTTTATTTTTAGTTCTTTGAGAGAGGAAATAACTGCCTGTTAATATTACATGGGGAAGCACAGTAAGTCTGTCAGAGTGAAATGCTCTCAGTTCTTAAGGAGAACAGTTCCATAAGGGAACAAATCATTTAAAACAAGAGAAAAAAAAAAGAATGAGATGGAACAGCTGCCTCTCGTTCACAGTTTGCAAGGGGAAGGATCACTGAGTGTAAATATTGGAAAATCAGAAAATAAACAAATTTCACAACACACACAATGTTCCTTGCATAAAAATTTAGTCTTATTTCTAACATTTGTGTGGTGGCATCATGACCTGTGATGTGGTGTCCAGGCACACACTTCTAGGGAGACACCCTGTACTTTTGGAACGGTGGCGGTTTTGAGAAAGGTGGATGAGCTTCATCATTCCTCCCTCCTGACTGGCCCAGTCAGTGTTGCTGTATGACAACATTGGCGTCACACAACTTCATGCAGAGGAGGAGTGAAAAAATGGGAGTCTCCCTGTAACTTTTGACTCTCCATGCTTGTACTTCTGTGCTTTATCAAGTGTATATGCCTTATATAGACCATGTATGTATGTCTTTAACATTAGGAAATAGGGATTTATACTGCCTGTTTTTGCTTATTTAGATCTCTTTTACTCCTCATCCTCAAAAAAAATGTTTTATATTGTGATCATTTGGAAAAATTTTGGTGAAAAAAGGAGGACATCTTTCATAATTTTAATCTGTTTGTTCAAAGGCCTATACTGACAGTGCTTTACCAGTGGATGTATTGTAAGTCTATTATTATCTCTACCAGTAGAGTAGAATTCTTCTACTGGTAGAATTTGCTGTTTTCTACAATTTGCATGCAGGTAAACATACAACACTATTATTGATATATCTGCTAGTAGCCTAGATATTTATTTGCTCAAACACAAGCCTGTGGTTATGATGCAGTCTGTTTTGCTAAATCTATTCCTAACCTTCTCTTTAAAATGTCAGCTCCAAACATATCTGTGGTGTCAGAAGGGAAAATGTTGAAGGTTTTAAAAGCTTGTCATTCTTAACTACTTTAGAGTTAACAAAAAGAAAAAAGACAAATATTACAATTCTTGAACCAGCTGAAAATTGTCAGCCCCAACATCTGGAAAATGAAAAAAAAAAAATAAAGGTATTTCACAGAGGAATTCCCAGGAATATGAGGGTTGCTTTAGTCATTTTTTAGGACACAGTCTCATCAGCAGTATATGAATCCCATTTGATTTTGGTTTGTTTGATTCAACCCCTGATGTTCGTACATTTATCCAATATAAGTAGATTTGAAGGATTAAGCTCAGTTATACCCTTCTTTCAAAAGGGGGGCTTCATATTAGATTGAGCACTGTTGTTTCTTCTTGTATGAACTGGTAAACTCTCAACAGACAGGAGAAGGTCTCCATGGTTATGAGCCCTGTCCAGGACTCTGGTTGGAGTCTTTCCCTGTGACCTGCTGAAAATCTGTAGATAAATGAGCAAGGTCTGTGTCCTGATCTCTGGGAGCATGAAGTTGGCACTAATTTGAAAGCTGTTACATAGTTTCTTCTGTAAATTCATGTTTAAATACATGAATCTGCTCATCAGTAATTGGTGAAACATCATATTCAGCTGCACAGACTTTGGGCTGCTTTTCATTAGGAACATTTAAACCTGAATTTTTAGTTTTAGTTTTATGATGTTGAATAAATATTTTCTTATTTCTTACATACATTAATAGAAGGTTATACTGGTCCCTATGAGTCTACAAACCCATTGGTAGCATGGCTATAACAGCATGGTGAGACAGACTGCTTTTTGAGATCTGTCAGTGGCTTGTTCTAATGTCATTTTGTAGCAGTAAAGAATTTAAAAAAATATTGTTGAAATTGTGAACTGCAAGAATGATCCCTACCAGTGCTGCCCAGTAAGGCTTAATGTGGCCTTTTTATAGACAGAATTATAATTGACACATGCATGGTTCTGTGTTTTCTTATTTAATGTCACATATGTATTACTTCCATGGCATGTTTTAACTGAATGGGAATTGAACAGTGGCAGAGTATTTCAGATAAAATGTTTTGAGTGGGGTTAAAGATAACAGTCTATCAAAAAAAAAAAACAAAACAAAACAAAACAAAAACAACCAAAAAACCAACATAAGAAAATAATGCAACCAAGAAGGTTGAAGGCGCCCTTTTGTTTTGTAGCAAGGGTGAGAAGACTGGCTGTCATCATATCACTACTTTGTCCTTTTAGTGTTTTTTTTCCCCCATCTCCATTATCCAGAAGAATTGATTAAGAGCAGGACATTAGAAAAAATTCCACACTTTACTTAAGTATCAGTCCACTAAATTTACTGCATCGGTAGCAAGCACTCCCCAGTGTCAGTGTCCTGGAGACAATGGAATTGGCCAGTGGGAAATGGTTTTTTAGTCCTAGAATTAAATTAAGGCTTTTGTTGCTACAATTATGTTGATTTAAAAACACAGATCTACTTTTCAGTACTTCTGACCAGCATAACTATAGTGTTAAACTTTTCTCTGGCAATTTGTTGGATTAGTCTTTCAAAGGACAAATTTTCTGCATAACGGGGGCAGAATAATAAAAAAAATTTCCTGTGGCCAAAGACACGGTAATGGTTCAAGTGGTAAACCCTTCCTAGAGCAGCAGCTTACCAAAAATGCTCTAAAGACCTAAGGAAAAAGTGCAACAGCATTACTTCTTTCTTTGCCAACAACAGGTTTTGACCTCTCATGTACGCTGCATGAAGCTGTGACCACAAAATATGCCAAATCAGAGCCTGAATGCAGGAAAAAAATTGCTGAGTACATTTGAAGTGCTTGGACAGCTATTAATACACTGCACTGGGCATGACAAATGAGTGTCTGTGTAAATCAATAAAGCTTTCTATAAATGGACAAATGGTTTAGTATGAATAACAAAGGAGTGCACATGGTAACTGTGTTGTAGCATTCTGTCAGGGATTTTAAAGTTCACAGTCATAACTTTGTTCCTCTTGACCTTTATTGACAATACCTTCAGAGCATGTTGAGCTGCTAACTAGACGTACAACCTTTAGACCTTCCTCTCCTGCTCATGACTAGATGATCTTTAAAGGTCCTTTTTGATCCAAACCATTCTATGATTCTGTGATCTCCTCTTCCCTTAGTGCAGAATACTACTCTTTGCTTTCTTCTTTCTTCCTTTTGTTTTGTCTCAACTTTACAATGGTTGAGTAAGGAAAAGTATCTTCTATGCAATTCTCTTTTATTCATGCTTCTCTTTTCATGCATTTGAGTAGAAAAGTCAATGTTCTGTTTAATTTCATTGTGGTTATAAAACTTAGTGCAAACAGCTGCCCTGCAGGAGAAAATAGCGTTCTTCAACATCTGTGGAAGAGAGACAAAGTTATTAGCTGACCCAGAGATAATTTTTATTAGTAGTAAAGCCATGTTTTTCATCCTGAGAAAGGAATTAAAATCAGAGTTGACAAAGTCTCATGTAATGACTGTGCCTTATTAGTGGTATCAATTCAAGGCAACCTCTGTTTTGTTAAAGGACTCTGAAGTTTTAGCTTTCAAATTGGTTTTCCATAAATTCAGTTTCACAGAAAAATGTTGTCTCAAATTTAGGAAGTTGAAGGCTATTTATCATCATCCAAGTCATGATTTAAATCTTCAAATCTTCCAATGTTTGGAGAGACTCTAGTGCAAAATACTTCCTCCACAACTGGAACTAGGAAGGGCCTCTGTTTTGACATTTTAGGATCCTTGAATGTTTCATTTAGGTATCATTTATGCCACAGTTACTTTTGGCTGACTGAATGATGCTGTACTTTAAGAGCTGTCCCCCCAAGAAATTACATGTGTGCCTGAGGTGCTGGTGGCAGGCACTGAATGTTCCTTGTCTGCAGCACTTGGCTGGGCTGCCTCACTTTTGGTGTCAGCGAGGCTGAGGGACAGAGATGGTTCATTTATGTGTAACATAAAATATACATAAATTCCTAGAGGACAGCTATGCCTGAAACTAGAAATCACTATAGAAATCAGTTGATATCTAAGAACTATTCTCAGCAAGCTGGATTTTTCCTGCATAGTCCCCAGCCAGGTTATGGATGGGATTAGTGGTTGCACTGGGGTCAGTACTGCCACTGCCCCCAGGTGCCTGCAAGTGTGCAATAGCTTTCAAGCTGTTTCAAGCTGCTTTCAAGTGAAGGCTTCTTACTACAGCTTAGCCTTCTGTAAGTATGGCCTGGAAATAAAAACGAAAATAAATTCAATAGCAGTTTCCTTCAAGGAAACCGACTTTGCTTAACTGGCAAAAGATGCCCAGAATATGCAATATGGGAGGCAGTTAGATCCCTCTGAGCAAAAATGGAGCAGCCTTACAATAACATCAAAACTCAGTGGTTTCTGTTAAATAAATGAAGGTTTGGATTAGGAGGCAGGGTTTTGAGACCACAAGTGCTATTACAAATTTTCAAAATGAATACTTTTGGGGGAATGAGGATTATTATAAAGTATTCAGTTGCAATATAGAGTGATTTAGTGCATCAAGTATTGGTGTTCCCATGTCATGGGAACTAGCACAGATTCTTAAGCAAAATCAGTTGAGTGTTCCCTTCTAGTCCAGTCCTCATTACAAAAATGCCAAATAAATAGTCATGATTTGCTCGGCAATCAAGAAGCACAGAAGTCAAGCTAACATTGACTGCATTCCATCCTTTCACTACACTTTCGAAGCCAGTGGTGTGAGAATAGGTTTTATTATACAGATGTTTCCACTGTGGCTCGATAAGAGATGAAATGTACCATTTATTTATAATGCTTTCAAGTTTTGATTTCCTAATTTTAGTAGCCTATTTGTAAAGGAATAGCTCACTGAAATCAGAGATTCAGAACAGATCCAAGAAGACTTTTCTTCCATTTTACAGCCTTATAGCATTCCAAAATATGGAATGAGAGAAGCATGGGGAGCTCTCTGTGTATTTTATGTAGCACAAGTATGTCTTGTAGTTTTTAACACATTTCTGTGTGGGAGGAGCCTGTCCAAACTATTTTAGGATAAAATCATACAAAATATTTTTATGTTAATGAAAATGAAAATTAAAACCTAAATCCATAGGTATACCAATATGCGTGAGTTAAAGTCTGTGCGAACTAATCCTATAATAATTGCTTCAAAACAGTAAGAAGTATTTGTTTTGGATGGCATTTTAGGGGGATATTCATAAAGAAAACATCTGAAAATCTTTAACTCAGAAATACATTTTTATGCAGCAAATATCTCTTTATTTTACCAGTCAATCTGCAAGAATGTGCCTGTAAAAGCAGACAGAACTATATATGATAGCCTCTTCAGTGTGAAGGACTATTTACCCTCCAGCCTCTGATTTCTTACTGTTGTTTTTGCTTTTGCAGCTTCTGCTTCTACTTTGCTACTTACTTTTGCATCTGCACTTTTTGCTGCCTCATCTCACAGTGCTCTCTGCAGGATCACCCAATGACTCTTTATAGCCATATGTTGAACCCATTCATAGGTGACATTGAGAAAATATGATGCAGAGCATTTTAGCACCTTTGCTGGCTTAATTGTACCCTCGAGATAAAGCACTGATTCTGTACAGTTGCTTATTTAGACCTTTAAATAAGTAAGCTCTATATGCCCTTGTTTCTTCCCACACTTTATTTTTTTACTTTTTCAATATGCTGGATAATAATACATGTTTGCTTTTCCTTCATGACCTTATTTTTATGATTTAGCTCAATTTGAAATTGTTTTTAATAAATCAATTTATTGGACTTGGGATTCTTATTTTGTTGAATCATTGTCTCAACAAGGAAGAGAGAAATGTGCATCTTTCCATAGAATCTTTCCATGCAGTACATTATAAAACTATAAATGTTAACTATATTTAGGACTGTTGTTTTGTGTAGCCACAATTCCTTTGAAACAGCATTTGTTTAAGTTTTATAGGTTGACAGAAGGTTAAAGTGAAACAAGAACTGTAAATTGCATAATGGTTGTAATTATGTGAATGCATTGATTTTGGTGTTATGGTTGTGTGATGTGAAGTTATGCATGGGAGGCAGAGGGATTCCTAGAGCCAGTTTTAATAGATTAATCATAGATTTTTATACATATTGTTTTAGTTTCTCAGTCTTTAAGAAATAACTAGTTAACACTTGCTCTGATGCAATTGTATGTAGCATACTTTGGAGTTTTACTTTTCTCATACTGTAAGAATTCCTAAAATCAGTGCATATATAGGAAAATACTTTGGTTTACTGTAATTTACACACCAGATTGTGCCATTTTGAAGTTTTAACTATGATAAAAAAACATGAGCATAATGGAAATTAAAGATAGATGAAAGGCCCTACTGTAAAGGAAACTTTATCATATTTAAAATTACATATGTGAGGGAAAAAAATTCTGACGTCAAAATTACATTTAGATGTAGTAAAATAGCTTTCACTCTTGAAATAATAGGACTTTTTTTTAAGTAAAGACTAATAAATGTCTCTGGTTCAGTTAAAGGGTGTAATTCACCAATTATCTATAGAATGACCAGTGCACCTGGGATTCCCCACTGCACAAACCAGGCTTATGAAGACCTGCCACAGTTAAAGTTTACATACAATTTCCTTTTGTTTCCTGTGGTAGTAGCTGCCTGTTTGCTTCCAAGTGGTTCTCAGATAGCAGGTTCACTCTAAACAGAAAAGGGAGAGGAAGAGAAGATATGTCAATATCTTTTATAATGTTTCATTGCCAACTCTATTGCACCTGGCAAGATGAGATCGCAGACACATGCAAAATATCTGCTATGATATTGTTCTAAATTGTATTGTATAGAGTGAATAATCTCAAAAATTAATGTCACTTATGGTTTTACTCAGAATACCAACTTGTAGCAAAATGAATTGTATGGTGCATTTTATTCTGGATCTTGAAGAAGTACAATAAGTAAGCCCCCTGAGAATTTTTATGAGTTGTCATGTAGTACAAGACATCCTTTGATTAATTTACATATTTATTTATTTATTCTATTTTCCTCTAGGCAGAGAATTCAGCACTGGCTCTGGAAAATGAAAATCAGAGAGAACAGTATGAAAGATGTCTTGATGAGGTAAGGTAGATAAAAAGGTTGGTTTTACCTGGTACTATAATTAAATGAATACAAATGAATCTCTCCTTCTCTTACAAGGTTGATATTGTTCTGCAATTTTCCAGTATTACCTCATTCTAATTAGTTCCAAGAACATGTGTCTGGGAGTCAAATGTATTGTTCTCCATGACCTCTGCTGTAAATCCTGTTTTGACCACACCTCTTCACTGAAAAGTTGACATCCCTGTGACCAATATTTGGAACTGGTTTGCTTTCATTAGGAGGAACACATTATAATTTGCCTATTAGGTGTTGTGTACCACCTCTTTTCTGTAGAGTGGAACATGTATGGCAGTGGCTTCTTCCATCAAGAGTCCCCCAGCTTTTCTATGTAATGTATTCTGTAATTCTGGAATTTTAGTCTCTCAGCTCCCCCTTAGGGTTACATACACAGCTTTTTATGCTGGGTTCTTTTGAGCTGTTGGCTCACTTCTACTACATGGCTCAGCTTCTGCTCAGAGCTTCCAGTTCCAGCTGCAATATAATTTACTCATCGCTTACTGTCTGAGCACTCCAGCAGTGTTTACACTCCTGAAATGTCTAGCATCTCCTATTGCATGGAGCTTTCTCCAGATATATACTGATGCTTACTTGTTCCTCCTATTTATCCTGAAATAAGGCTCTTCTGAGTTTAAAATAGTTTTAAGACTTTTAGTAGCTGGAAGAGTTGCTCAGCATAAATTGCTTACCCATTCCATAATGAGAATGTGTAGTGGCATAAGTAATTAGGTAACATGCAAACAGAACAAAACAAAAACTACACCAGCTGCACCTTTGAGAAAAGAGTGCGTGAGCATGCAAACCACCCAGAGCAGATGACAATTCTTGTCTTCATACCAGCTTTTTAAATTTTTAATCTGCATTTGCTGAAGTGTTAGTGGCATGAGCAGCACAGCTCTGGTACAAGAAACCTCCGCATTAGTGCAGATTTTCATCAGCAAATCTGTACTTTTGCCTCTATGGCATATTTTTATCAGGGAGCTGGAGTGAAAGACTTGCAGATACAGTTTCCCACTAGGTCATGCTGCCTGTTCTGTGGCACTGGGATACCAGCAGAGCCTTCATCTGCATTGGCCTGAGTCACTGCTTTCCTTGCACACTTGAATGATATATGGATATCTTGGTGATAAGGATGAAATTACCATATAATTACTAACTTCAGTTTAAATTACAGAGCTTGACTTAAAATTATTTTCTGATTGTCTAGGACAAAATCTGCTTACATAATTAATTTTGGAAATGAGTAAAGCACTATAACTGTCCATTTCAGCAAAACACTCCATGCAGATTATAAGGACAGAGGATATGATTTTATTCTGTTTACAGTAACAGGATGAATTTCTGACCCAGAGTTGTGTTTTTTACACACTCTGTCAGTATAAAGATCAAATATTCATATCAAACTATGCTCTGAACTTTAATATCTTCAGCATTACATTGCATGTTTTCAGTTCTGTATTATCACAGCAGTATCCATCTTCTCCCACTATGTTAACTTTTTTCGGGAGAAAGTGCTTCTCATCACCTGTGGATTTGTGCTTTCCTGCTTTGTTTTTTGTTTATCTTCTCTCTTTTTTTTTTTTTCATGTTCTGTTTTGTGTGCAGCGACCTCTCTTGTTCTTTCCCCATGGCTTGCTATCATTGTTTTCTTCTCCTTCCTCTCTCAGCCCACACAGTGCTTTGGCAGTGGCACTGTAACCAGCATTGTTTTAGCTGACATAAGCTAAGACCTAATCCTTTCTGGTCACTGAGGTGAAGAAGTGTTGCCAGTGACTGAGGCAAGAAAATCGTACTTAATAATTGCAAGTTCTGCAGGAGTCCCAGGTTAGCATCCCCCTGAGCTTCACAAGAAATTGTGCATTCTTACCGTCCTTCTTTATAGTAACAATGATGAGAATAGGAGATGAGACATAAATGTAATTATTTAATAACCCAGAAAATGATTGGAGAACCTTTACTTCCAACTAAAATCTTCTGAGCATATTTTGTATGTGACAAAGTCCTTTCTAGACAGGGATTCTTACCGGAGATCTTAAGGGCATAAAATGCTTTCAATAAATACTTTAAAAAAAAAGAAAGAAAAAGAAAAAAAATGTTCCACTTGAAAACTTCTTCCCTTTAAGACTTTAAACTTGATGCTTCCTTTGTTCATAACTCATCTTAAGCCAAACCTACTTCTCAAAGGGGAAAACCTCTTCAGACCTTCCCCAGTTAGGGCTTCAGAAATTCTTCAGCAGCTTTTAGGAGCAGATGTATCCTCTGCAGCTGTGTATCTGTCTGTGCTGCATCCCCACTTTGCCCCAGGGAGACCTGGCAGGTTTAAAGGGAGGAACACAGCTGTTCCTGAGCACACAAGGCTGTGATGACACCCAAACCTGAGATAGCTAAACCTGTCACCAAAACATTTGAGTGCCTACGACAACCATTATTTTAATTTTACATCTGCAGTCCCATTAGTTGTGAGTGCATTGAACTTCTCTTGGGCTGATGCACAAGGAAAGGTTTCCTCCAAAGCTACCACCTAGCCATGCTACCTGGTTACATGTTTGGGAAGCCTGACATGCCCTTCAGGTAGTGAAAGTTGGGAACATCGTTTGATAACTATTGAGAGAACGCTGCCATTTTTCACTCATCACTCAGCATTGACAAATTGCAGCTTTTCTCCCCTGGGCACACTCTGCAAACTCTGCTCAGGGCATTCAAGCATCATTTAATCCGGCCACCCTTCCAGTATGACGTGCTTGCTCCCTTGGGCCTCACAGCAGTGTGATGAGGCCTCTTGCTATGCACAGTGAGCTTTCTGCCAAGGTGTTGGTGGCCATTAAGCTGCATATGAAGGAAGTAAAAATAGCCATTGGGATTTTTCTGTCTGTCTCTAGGTAAAAGATACCGGAGCTGAGTTGTTAGAGCAATGCTTGCCATTATTTTATCTCATTTTTCTTTTTTTTAGTCAATTATTTTACATAGTTCTTTTCGTTCATACAATGCCCCACATTTAATATTGTATGAGTGCTTCCAACTGTGACATAAAAATGCATGCTCTGTAATCATTTTCATGATAAAATTCAATGAAACTCAAATTTTCAGAGATTAAATCTGAAAAACATATGGATCAAACTGAACGAGTCCTCTATGAATTTTAACAATTATTCACTGATTTTAAAATAATTGTTCATCTCTGAAGTGTACATGTAAAAAACTTTAGCACAGCCTTTGGAAGAAGATGTCATTGAAATGTTCCAGTACTTGATAAATAAGAAAAGAGCTCATTTAATTTCAGATATACTCCATAAACGTATCTTTCTGTCTCTGAAAAATTTAATGCAAAACTGAGGATTGTCCTCTTGTACCTTTGGGCTTTGAGGTTAACATGCCTAATGCTAGTTTCTTATCCTGGAATTCAGCTGTCAGTTTATTGGTAAGTGGTAATGTCATGGTTATTCACATCACTGTGTCAGCTGAGATTCTGTCAAGCTTCACCATACTTATATGCAGGAAATTATGCAACTTAGGGTGGATGATATTTTTGCTGATGTTTTAAGAATTAACTAATCAAAAATGTAAAGTTATCTTAAAAAGGCATTCTGTTTTTAAGATTTGAATAAAAAATGAGGTCTTTCATTTTGGTACACGTGAAATATCTTTTTGCATATAGAATCGTACGTTAAAGGCAGCTGTGTAAAATATCAGTACTTGTAAAAGGTATAACAGATGTTACACTAGAGTCTCTTTTCCTTGATTCATTCTTTTATACATTTTCTGTTAAGAACACTTTATGGCATGTATATGTAAACATAATTAAATAAGTTAAAAATGAAGCTGGATCTTTTATCTCTTTCATTGCAATCCAGAGAAGGAAACGTCACCTAAGGATCTTGGCTATTAAGTCCGAAGGAAAGGCAGTCAGTGTGAAAGCACTTCTGCCGAATAGCATACCAAGCAACAGCCATCTCTATTCTGTTCCTTGTTTCACCTTGATTAACTGCATGAATCACAGGTCAAGTAATTTTACAACCTGCTTTTTACTGGGACTGAGCCACAGTTACGCCTCATATAAGTGGGAATTTCACATTTGCTGTGTCTCAGAAGTCAACCCCTCTGCCTTCAATGGTCCCAGTTTCCACAGGTTGTGACAGTAGTGACTGTCAGTTTCATAGGGCTGGTTCATGTTGTTCATTGATATCCGTGGTGTCTCCTGATACCTGTAAGTTAAAATGAAGTAGATTGTTGAGCTTAGCAGCTTATTTTCATCTGCTGTAGGAGTGGAATGGCAACCTCATTTGAAATGCAGTTTGGCTGACTCCACTTATTGACTGCTAAATTAATTTTAGTAACTGCAGAACATTTCACTGAAGGCTTCCTACCTCTGTTCCTGCTGAATACCAAAAATACAGACCTGAAAATCTTGAATGGTAATAGCAACATAGTTTTTGAAGCTGGTAGATACTAGAAAAAAATAACGCCATTTTGTAAAGAAACTAGTTACATATCTCTCTTATTGACATGCATGGGAGCTATGGATCACTGGCAGGTACTTCCATTTAGATATCTAACTTCATACACTCAAAAGCTGGAAAATTTGTCATATATGCATCAGCAAGTTCAGGTTTTACCCATTTGGAAGATTATGCCATTTACACTCCTCTGTACAATATGTAAAACTGTAGGAGTCATTTCGTAGGCTATTGTGTTGTGAGTGACTAGTACACACTTCAAAGAGCCTTTTAGTTCTTCCTTGGTAAAGTAACTCCGTGTCAGAAAGTGAGGAAATAATGTATTCGATATGGTTTGTTCAATTTTCAGGTAGAGCAAACAGACGTTAAAGGTACTTGCCAGAAGGAACACTGTTGGATGTGGGAGCCTGAGAGCCTGTAGGGCAAGGCACATGGGTTTTCAAAACCGTAACATGTTTACTTCTGTTGGTTATTACTGTTCTAATATTAGTCTGTGTCTTCTGTTAAATCATGTATAGAGCTGTTTTATGGGATCGTTGTTCCACAGGCTGCCTGAAGTTAGGGACCAGTTTGGAAAAAAAAGAAATGATACTAGGCAATTTTATGAGCATATGAATCAAATGTAACTTTTGGATCTAACAGAGCTAAATTATTTACAGAAGTGAATTAACTGTAGCTCTTTTCTCCCAAGTCAGTTCACATCAGTGGTGTGGGGGTTTTATTTAATTTGCCAAGAGGTAGAAGACTCAATGCTTATGCTTTACTGTAATTTCTGTCAACAGAAACCAAATCAGAAATCTCTTTTTGCACAGAGAGAGATCTCTACTTGCTCTGCCTAAATGCAGGAGCAAAAACATAGGCCAGTGCTTTGTGTGGTAATGTGCATATTTGGTTTTGAACATTCAAGACATCATGAACAGAAAATTTTATCTCAGTCCTTTTTTCTCTCCTTCCTTCTTCCACTTCCCCGCCCCTTGCTGGATGGTAAATGTAAATTAGAAAAGATATATAAAATAAATAACTTCAAAAATTCCCTGTTGAATATATAGTTCTCCTAATCAATGGTGTGTAATCTCATTCGAGTCAATTATGCTATGTGGGGTGACTGCCTTCCAACCACATTTTGATGACAGTAGGTACTTGAATTTTCTGTGGCACTTTATGGTTTCTGCTTGTCATGATAGATGTACCATTTTGTCAATATTTAATCAAGAAACAATTAAACTTCATGAAAACATTCAGGACTCCATTCTCAGCTGGTAAAAATCCTCCCTAGTGAATGCTGTCAATCCATGCTGATGCACACCAGCTACATATAGAACTGTGAAAGTTTAATCTACTCCAAAGTTAACCAAATGTCCATCATGTCACACTGCAATTGATACAGTACACATTTTTTTATAATGAGGACTAGCACAGAAGTAGTTGACATGCATTTCATATATTCTTACTAGTAATATCTACTAGTATTATTCTTACTAGTATTATCTTACTAGTATTATTACTAGTATTATATTAAAATACTTGTAAATAATGAAAACACTAGAATTGGTGGTGGTTGTAGGTAGGAAGTAGAATGTAAAGCCTCAAAAGTAGGTATTTTTATGCAAAACCACACATAATAACATACTTAATTTTTTTTTTTTTTACTTATTTCTTTCAGGTAGCTAATCAGGTTGTTCAGGCTCTACTTACTCAAAAGGTAAGTTGTGATTTGGATATTGTGGTGTAACTTAGAGTTTGCAGATGTTCATTGCTCATTTGAAAGATACATATATATTTATGTAGCATACATTTTTTAAACTGTGCACACATTTAGTTACCAAGGCTGCCACATATCAGGCCCAAAGTCAAGATTCTGTAATCCAAGAGAAATGAAAATCCATGAATCTGGACATTTTTAAGGCTTGATTCTATGTAACCCATATTCAATTTTTATTGTTTACCTAAGTATTGACACAAAAGTATCTGAAAATCCTTCCTCCAGCTGCTGATTTTTGCATTGCCTATCCCTAATGAGTTGTGTTGCTCCCACAGTCCATTTCTGTGGAATGTGAAACAGATGAATTACTGTGCATGTCAATAGCTGGCACACTCACATTCACTCACATTCCTGGTGTGAGCCTGTGCCTCTCTGAGGAAAAGACAAGGGTCCTCATATGGAATGGCCTTCAGCTACTCAACTTATGGGCTAGGGACCCACAATAGAGAATGTATATTTTATCTTTAAAAGCTTTTTATGGTCCTCCTGATCCTTTCTCCTGGGTAAGCAAGGTAAGTACTTCAAAGGCAAAATTCTTGTAGGGTGATAACAAACCCAGCAGAATGAAAAGATTCACTGTGGCTTCTATAATGGTCTGTTCTGGATTGAGTCATGTCTGAAGTTTCAGTTAAAGATGATTCCATGATTTCATTTTGTTGAAGGGGAAAAGGGGGAAAGACAAACAAAATATAAAGACCTGTAATAATAAGCTATGAACACTTCAATATTCATGAAATGATCTTTTGTGAGATCTCGACCACTTGATGAATGTGGCATTATTAAAATGCTTTAGATCATTTAGTTTTAAAAAGATGATTCTGAAAGAGACATAAACGCAGTCTTTTAATGCAGACAGTGCAAAGCAGAATATAAACTGTTTTGTCTACACTTAATGACAGGACAAGTAATAATGTTTTTAAAATGCAGCAAGAAACACCAAGTTAAAATAATCAAAAATCTCTGCCATAAGCGCAAAAGCTTTCTAGATGCAAATAGTTTTTGAAGATGCTCCAAAGACTCCCTCATGGACATCATTCAGTCCAGCAGAATGTTATTCAGAATGCCTCCTGCAAAGGGATGTCCCTGAGGGGGACAGTGGGACAGGCAGGATGTGGAGCCCCAGGGTCAGGGTCAGGCAGTGGTCAGGGTGAGGTCTGTGTTTCCTGGGCAGGTCCATGGGGAGGAGAGGGGTTCCAGCAAAGCTGAGCCAGGGAGTCAGGATGCAGCTTAGTTTCAAGGAAGCAGGAGGCTGGGTACAGATATAGGTGCAGGGTGGCTGCTGCACAGCTCAGATGTGGGCAAAAGGACCTTTAACGCTGCCAAATAGACTCCTAAAAGTGGGGAATGTGCCCTGACAGGGGGGTAGACAAACATCTGCACCCAGAACCATCTGCACCTAAGTGAACTGTAAATAGGTGCAGAAAATTTCATTTGACCACCCACTCAGGGGGAAGGCTGGATACCCTTCTCAGCTCCCTCTTGGGCAGATTTTTTGAGAATCAATTTTATGACATCCTGTACAGATTAAAAGATGTGCAGGGAGATGTTCTGACCACATTACATCTGCTCTGGGGTATCCTGTCCTGAAGACAGAGATGTTCAGGTCACCTGTAGGTGTGTGATGCAAGACTCTGGAGGGTGCCGTTGCCCATTACATAGATAACACATTCCTGTGACCCGAGTTGGCATCAGGAATACAGAAATAATAATATTCCCTAAATCTGTTCACCCAACAGCTGTGATCACAGAACAGCCACACAGTTGTTACCACAGGTTGGGGTTGAAAGTGTCATTGTTCAATCCCATGGTTTTTAGATGCACAACAAAGCCTTTTACTCTGGAAGACGGATATTGCCTTACAGCAGTTGGAAGTGTTGCAGCTTGGAGGTGGTTTGTGCAAGCCACAACATCCAGGGAAGCTTGCACTGTTGCTGCCTGTACTGTGTTACTCTGTGTACACATATGTGCATGGTCTGTGCATCATCGGAGAACTGCAGAGTCTGCAGAGCTATTGCTGTGACACCTTTTAGAAATAAAACTTAAGCCATTTTTAAAAGAAATCTCAAATCTGTTTTTCAATGCACTTTCAATGGAAACTGAGTTATTTTCTCATGTTAATGTACCCAAAAGCCTCATACACATTTTGTATTATAAAACAATATTTGATGAAATATTTACCAGAGGGTTAATCTCAATATATTGAAGAAAATTCAAACACTTCAAATATTCAAATATTCAATATTCAAATATTCAAACACTTGAAGAAAAGCACCAAGATCAGTGTTTACAAAGCCATAGTGTTGTCCACTCTCTTATATGGTTCCGAATACATGGGTCATCTACCGCCACCACCTACGTCTCATAGAACGCTTCCATCAACGCTGCCTCCGTTCAATCTTAAACATCCACTGGTCAGATGATGTGACCAATACATCTGTTCTAGAGCAAGCAGATGTCACAAGTATTGAGGCCATGTTACTGAGAACGCAGCTGCGATGGGCAGGGCATGTCTCAAGGATGAAGGACCACCGCCTCCCTAAGATCCTGCTCTATGGTGAACTTACCACTGGCAGCCGCTTGAGAGGAGCCCTGAAGAAAAGATACAAGGACTCCCTGAAACAACATCTCAGCCTTGGCCATATTGATCACCATAACTGGTCTACTCTGGCCTCAAATTGGGAGGCCTGGAGACACGCCATCTATAACGCAGCTGTCTCCTTCGAGAACACACGCAGGATCACTCTTGAGGAAAAAAGGCAACGCAGAAAGAACCGTGTCTTGCAGAATACACCATCTAAGGAGTCTTTCTGCTGTGCCTTTTGCAATCGGATATGTCTGTCACGTATTGGCCTCATAAGCCACCAGCGTGCCTGTAGCAAATGTGGATAGAGCCTTCCCAAATCTTCGTTCGCGAAGCCTAGCCATGATGATGATGAATCTCAATATATTAATCTCTAGTTTGGGAATATTATGATTGTTTTCCCGATGAAGAGAGGAGCTTCCTGATTCCCTTTGCAAAGGTGTCAGACATTTTGATGACTACATACTTTCTCAGTAATGAACTCTCCCAAACCCATAGGAACCGAGGAGTTCATATGGATACCATAAAACCAGATTTGAATACATTTAATAAAGTGATTTACTTAGGGTTGATGGGGTTTAACAGCTGCTTACCTATTACTGAGTAATAACAGGTAATTTAATATCCATAGAAAGAGGAAAGAGGGTACTCTTCTAAATGCTAATGAATATTAACTGTTATAGTGCTCCTGACACCGTTCATACAAGTCCTTTTATAAGAAAAGACAGGAACACAATAGCATACAATAAAGAGGAAATTGCACTCCTCACACCAGTCCCAAAAAGGTAGATATCAGAACCCAAATAGTAACTAGTAAACAGATAAATCCACTGTCATGCAGCTGAGCAGGAAGACAGAGCCAGTCATGCCACAGAGAGATAACACACCCCTGGGGCATAGCAAGACATGGAGAAAAGCTGAGAGCTTTCAGAAAAGGGAGAAGAGTGATTTTGTACAGTAGTGCACCCTGTATAGGCTTTGCTATGAGTTTGAAATTGTCCCTCAAGGACTGATTTTTGCTTAATTTAAATACATGCTGTAATGTAAGGAATACAGCAGTGTGCACTTGCCAGTATGTGAAAGACTGTGATTCCGCTGAGGGAATCTGGTGACACGAATTGAGTGAGCAAAGCTTGAGTGATTTAACAATGTCACCGAATCCTTGAAATGGAATTACAGTCTTCAATGTTCACTTTTCAGATATATAATTCATTACAATACATACAGAATTTCTCTAACATGAGAGACTTTTTTTTACTGAGATTATGGATAAACTGTATTAATTTGAGATTTGTACTGAATTAGTCACACAGCAAAATTTCCCAAATTTTGTGTAGCAAAATTCTGTGGATTTTCTACCACTTATAGAAGATTTTACTTCTAAAAAATTTAGGAAGTCAGAGAAACAAAAAAATTATTTGAGGCAAACCTGTATGTTATGATATTTACTGAAAACATCCATTCTTTCTCGTTCCACCCAAAGGCTTCTCATATAGCATGAGGTGATTGGAGTGCTGAGAACTGTATATTTATTTATATTTGTTCCATGTAAGACCTGTATTAACAGTTTGAAATTTGAGTTACACCACTTAATGAAATAGTTTTGTGATCTGTGTATCTATTTTTGCATATTACTCTCTTTCATAGGACTGTATTCAGGAGAATACTTTTTTACTCAGGGCTCTGTATGAAAGTTATTTCTTCTTCATTTTCATCAATTAAATAAAAAGTGAATTAAGTATTAATTAAAACGGAAAGAAGCATGTTCAGAGGAAGAGCAGTGTTTTTGTGGACCCTCTAATGAGGGCATTGGATCCCATTTTGGAGAAGAGTGAGTCTCATTCAAACTGAAGAGATAAAGCAAGACTAGAGGGATGCTTGGATATTACTATAGTGAAACCATAGGAATACCTTAAACATTTGGGAGATTGCTATCTTAATAGCTAGTCGTTTTGCCCACAGGAGAGGAATAATAGGCTTCAGACATGTGATAGCTTTATTAATTGGTAATTTTAGGACTTCCAACTTTCTAAACTCAGACTTTATTTTACCAGAATACTGCTACGTTTATGTGCCTCATTTCTCCTCTGGGCTATGTGTGGCATTACCATTGGAGGGTTTATAGCATCTGGGTGGGTAATCTACAACCTTATATTTGACTTTTTACAGAAATTCTAAATTTTGAACCATAAATCATCCAGTTTTAAAACTGTAACATAGGAAGGTTTTGAGCAGAGGCCTTGCTAGGATTTAGATTTTTTCTACATTGTTAGTTTCTGTGAATCATTTTTCCCTTTCAGTGCACTTAATAATTTTGAAATGTTAAGCATTGTAACAGTTGTAACAGCCAAGGCTCAATTTTAAAGTCTCTGATTTGTAAAAGATAGATAATGATGGGTCTTGATGCTTGCAATCTCTGTTCCTAATAGAGATTGCCATGTGTAAGACCAGGGATAAGAGGTCTCACTGATAGAAATCAAAGTTTTAGGGCTTCACAAAACATCAAACTCAAGAGTTTTTGGGAGTTGTGTTGGAAGGCTGTAGCAATTTCAGTTGAACAGCCACTTGACAGCCACCTAAAACAAATGTTGTGAAACTATCAAGAGAAAATAACTTCTTGTGGTAGTGTCATAAAATCTGATACTTATGGATAAAAAGATGTTTACAATTTTCTGGAAGTCTCGAGATGAGCATATTTTATTGTGTGTTCACCTCTTTTAACCTCAGTGCTGGTTACAGCGGAGACTAAAGCAACTGTAGGCAAGAATTTAAGCTGCATCTGATCACAATTTCCTCCTCTGATTTGTTATCTCATAAAGCCAGGTCATTGTGTTGTTAATGGTATTGACAGGACAGCATATGGGGATCCAGAGGCCTGTTTCTCCACCCTCATATGGTGGAAAGTAATAGGAGCTAGGCAATACCACAGGGCAGCAAATGTCCTAAATTTAAAAGAATATGGGGAAGTATTTTGGAGATGTAAATTAAAAAAAAAAAACAAAAACAAAACCAAACCCTAGATACAGCTGCAGCTTATTATTTTTAAATGTAACCTTTATTAGGAGACTGCTTTTCCTGGTTTATGAATCCCTTACACTTCAAAATGGACAGCTGTACAGATTATGCTGAAAAGCATAGTGTCAGATTCTCTTTCTCTCCAAAATCCTCTCTCTGAAAGAATCCTTTATTCTTCCAAATGGCCAGGAAAAGCAGCTTTTACTTTGAAGATAGATAGATAGATATTTGCTATATCTGAAAACCATTAATGGCTTTAATGGTTTTGCAGTTCACCTCTGCTTCTAATGGTTAATTTTAAGGGTTTTTCATAGAATCCCAGAATTGCTTGTATTTGAAAGATACATCGAGTATCTTTAAGATCATCGAGTCCAACTATTAATCCAGCACTGCCAAGCCCAACACTAAACCATGTCCCCAAGTGCCATACCTACAGGGTTTTTAAACACCTCCAGGGCTTGTGACTCCACCACTCCCCTGGGCAGCCTGTTCCAATGCTTGACAACCCTTTCCATTAAGAAATTTTTCCAAATATCCAATCTGAGCCTCCCCTGGTGCAACTAGAGGCCATTTTCTCTTGTCCTATCAGTTGCTATCTGGGCAAAGAGACTGACCCCCACCTGGCCACAACTTTGTTTTAGGGAGTGTAGAGAGTGAAAGGTCCCCTCTGAGCCTCCTTTTCTCCAGGCTAAACATCTCCAGCTCCCTCAGCTGCTCCTTACAGGACTTGTGCTCCAGACCCTTCACCAACTCCATTGCCCTTCTCTGGACTCCCTCTAGCCCTTCAATGTCTTTCATGTCGTGAGAGGCCCAGAACTGAACACAAGACTTGAGGTGTGGCCTCACCAGTGCTGAGTTCAGGGAGACAATCACTGCCCTGGTCCTGCTGGCCACACTGTTTTTCATTCCAGGATGCCATTGGCCTTCTCAGCCACCTGGGCACACACTGGCTCATGTTCAACTGCTGTTACCAGCACCCCCAGGTTCTTTTTGCTTTCCAGCTCTTCTTCCCCTAGTTACAGTGGGGGAAGTTACAGACCATCCACAACAGCCACAGCAATGGTTTGGTTAGTCCCAAAAAAAGGAAGGAGGGGATCAGACTTCAGAATAGTACCTTGAAGACACAGTACCACTTTGAACTTCTGCCTGGTTTGCTATAGATTATGCTTTTTCCTTAGCTTAATGCTTATTACAATAGTCATATATTCATTGCTTTTTGCTTTATGTCAGCTGCAAAATGAAACATATTGCTAGCAAAGTCACTTTTATCCTAACAGAAAACTCCAAAAGAAGGTGACAATTAACTACTGTTTGTCACTACAAGATTTTTTTAATGTTATCCTGGATGATCAAACAACTAGAGAAAATGAAGTAGTACATTTCTGATTTATACTATTTTAAAAGTTGTATGTTTATTTCTTCTTAGCATCTGACATTACTTAGAGCTTTTTAAGTGCTTCTGTTACCTGCTTTCTAATTTTCCTGTTTTCCCTTGTGCTGCAGGGTTTGAGGGAGGAATGTATAAAGCTGAAAATGAGAGTTTTTGATTTGGAACAACAGAATCGAACATTAAGTGTGCTTTTCCAGCAGAAAGTCAAACCAGCTTCTGACCTCCTCCTTCAGGTAGGAAATGGCCTTTGCAGAAAACAGGCTATGAGCTTTATATTTCTTACAATTATAAAATACTTTTCTTCCTTTTAAGGTTATGTCAATAAATGGGAAATGACAGTTGATAGATTTAATATATTAGAAGAATATCCATTATCTATAATCTGATCCCATTGAAATTGAAACTGTGTGCCAGTGAACTGCAACTAGATATTGTGTGCAAATCTGGAGAGAGGAGCACACCTGCAGAGTAACTTACTTTTTTTGGTGCTTCTTCACTATGATAAATGGAATGATATGGGTTCATTATCCCTCTGCAGGGGAGAAGCTCGGATTCCTTAACATTCTGCTTGATGGTGAACAGTGTAATTTCCTGTGAGAAGACAGCCCATTTATTTAACTTTCGCCATATGTGATACTGTTCTGGTTTCAGCTTACTTGCGAGTGCTTAAGAACATCTTCATAGGCTTGGAGTGATTTTTTTTTTGCCAATGCTTTATGGGAGTGTATAGCTGAGAAACCAAGTGACCTGTCTCCCACTCATTTGCCATTCTGGAATACTAAGAGATGTTTCAGTATCCCTTTTCATTTGGCAAAGTCCATTATTGTGAGTGAATCCATCAATTTATCACCTGCTTTTAGAAGTAGAATTGCTTTGCAGAAGTTCCAACAGATCTGACTATGAGCTGGGAGAACAGCAAATGAGGACTAATTAAACCTTTGCTGGTCATGTCACCTACATAAGTGATATTAAATGTGCATCTTACTTAAATCCTTGCTGCTCTGCATCTGTATCTCAAAGTAAAATTTGGCCCTTGCACTGTTGCTCAACAGCTGAGGTCTGCTAACTCTCATCAGGCTTGTCTGTTTATTTAGGAAACGTGGTCTTCTTACAGCTGCTGTGAAAGGCAAGGGAATCCCCATGGTGAGGGCAAATAGTTGTAATTACTGTGGAATTCTAAAACACAGGCAGGGTGGTGCCAGGTCACCATCACAGGGATCTGGATTCTTGAGTTATCCTCAGGTTCTTGTTCTGTCTCTTGATTTTTTGTTGATTTAGTTATTGCTAGGTCAGGACCTTCTCTCTTCTAATTTCTTGTCCCTTGCACCCTGATTTATTTCACTGTTCGTCCTTCACAGACCCCTGTATAGAGGACTGATTTATGTTTATGCATTCACAGTTTCTGACCCATCCACCACAGCATGGATCCTTATTGCTCAGTTCTGCTTTTGACAGTCACATCCCCTGCTCCTTCTTCCTGGTTTAGGGTGGTTCTTTTCTTTCTTTTTTTCCTTTCTTTTTTTTCCCTTTCTTTTTTCCTTTTTTTCCTTTCCTTCTTTCTTTCATTTTTCTTTCTTTCATTTTTCTTTCTTTCCTTTTTCTTTCTTTCCTTTTTCTTTCTTTCTTTCTTTCTTTCTTTCTTTCTTTCTTTCTTTCTTTCTTTCTTTCTTTNTTTCTTTCTTTCTTTCTTTCTTTCTTTCTTTCTTTCTTTCTTTCTTTCTTTCTTTCTTTCTTTCTTTCTTTCTTTCTTTCTTTTTCTTTCTTTTTCTTTCTTTCTTTCTTTCTTTCTTTCTTTCTTTCTTTTTCTTTCTTTTTCTTTCTTTCTTTGTTTTTCTTTCTTTCTTTCTTTCTGTCTGCCTGCCTTCCTTCGTTCCTTCCTTTCTTCTTTTTCTGTCTTTCTTTTTCCAAAGTGTCTAACTCTAGTCTGTGTTAGTTTGGGGTTAGAGTGCACAGAAGTCATACTCTGTACATTGATCATTACATATATGGCTCCTATATATGGCTCCCAATTCCTTGTATGGCAATAATAAAGCCAGGTTATTCTAGGAATGTTATGGAAGTGTTAGCTAGCGTCTGAAAAGTGGGATCAGTGCTTTGACTTCAGTTCTTTGAAATCAGATTGTGTGACAGGTGTGAAAGAAGTTGAAAGAGATGAAGTTGCACCAGGTAGAAGAAAGAACCAAATGAAAAACAGGTTTTCCTGAGGGATTCAAGCTATTTTACCTCATTATTCTTGCACATATTGGCAGGAACTAATGTGTGTAGGTTCCCCTCCCCCTGCTTTTCACTTGATTTATCTTTATTGTCTGAGGACAAAAGGGAATTAAGTTCATTTGCAAAGTCCTGGTCTTCCTGGAGCAAAATTTCCTGTTACGTTCTTACTGTTGCTTTCAACAGGTTTTACCCCCCCTCGGGAAAAAAAAAGCAGAGAACAAGTTGCAGTGTACATCAGAAAAAGAACTTCTGTTAAGACATTTCATATGTCCTTTTTTTTACCAAAAAAATACCCCAGTAAATTCGTGAGTTTCCAGAAATATAATTATCCTCTAAATGTACTTCAGACTCGAATAATGGTGTGAAGTCTGTGATCTTGAAGTCTGAAATCTGAAGCATATCTGAAGAAGGGTGTTTTCTTAGGACTGAAATTAAACAAATACTATTGTGTGCCTGCATAGAATTAAAGCACAATTTGGATTATGTCTTCTTGGAAATGCACATAGAGCTCAGTTTTAGAGCAGTAGGTAAATATTGGTTTCAGTGTGTCACTCTACAGGAAAGTTCTAAATATGTGCTTAAGGACATTCCTGTTAAATCATGATCCCAATCAAAGTGAATGGGCAAATACTGCTAACTAGGGGCAGGGGGCAGGTGGTGTTTTCACCTTTCCTGTACATTCTTATACAATACAGTTCAATTTTATTTAATGCTGATCTCATCCCAGGAGTAGTCACACTTAGTACAACTAGAAATTTTCAAGAATGCCATAGTAGAGGACAGGATCTAAAATAAGTAGTATTAGTTACTTTTTCTGCATATCAGCTTCTGTGATTTGGTTGTATATTACCATCCAATTATTCTGTATTTGACATTAGAAGACTTTTGTATTACAAAGTAAACTTATTTTTAAACCATAAACATTTTGACTTCTCAGATTTCAACAGAAATATAGATTTCTTTTTTAAAAAATCAGAATAGATTTCATCACTACCCTAGGTTTTTTGTATGGTTGATTGCAGAGCAAATAATACATGTTTCGTGTGTCTTAGAAATTAGATCGTTCACAATTTTTTCAATGAAATAATTGATACAAGTGTTTTAAATTTGACCGGAGAGTAATGGCCCCCATGCCATACCAATTGCACTGGTTTTGTTTTCATCATACTTCTCACACAGTTCAAAAAAACCCTGATTTTGCTACCAATTAAAAAAAAAATTCATGTAATATGGTTTTCATGGCTGCCTCAGGAATCCTGCACCATAAAAATGATATTAAAAGTATTACATTTTCATGCATTTACAAGAAGTGTAAGTACTTATGAAGTTGAAGGTCCTAATAGTATTTTTAAAGCAATATGTATTGAGGCATGTGATGGTGTGTATTGCCATGTAAGTCCTTTTCTGCCAGAAATTTTGGTGTGCTTACTGCTTGTAGGGAGTGACACAGATCACTCCTGTCATGAAAAGATATGTAATGCAGTCTCTGCTGCAAAATGTAAGGAGGAGAAAGAGGTAACTTAGGGGTTTTTTTTCACCTCTGATACTGTAGACAGTTTTAAGAGCTACCCTGTCTTTCTGGGAACATTCTTTCTAGCTGAAATGTGTGATTTACAGAACCAGTATTAGAGTAGATAAATAAGGAGAAGGCTGATCAACTTTATTATTATTATTATCATTATTATTATTTTCAGGCAATCTCTCTGAAACAGCTTTTTTAAAATTATGAAGCCTTGGAAAAGTGTTTTGTGTCAGCACCACATGAGAAAAAGCAAAAGTTTTAGTTAAAACCTGGCGCACAAGAGTAGTTTCTGCCCAAGCAGCCTTAATTTTCCTCTTTTAATATGGTTGCTAAAAAGATATTAAATACTCCCTGTCATAGCAAGAGGGGTTTGGGAAATAAAACCAGGAACTCTGTTTTAGTGAGCCACCTTATATTTCATCTGCAAGTGGGAGAAATAATTGGGGATAATAGGCAAAGATTTAAAACTGAGCAGAGTAAAACTCATTTGAAGTGAAGAGAGAAATCTGTGGAGGTGATATACAGAAGGATGCTGAAGGGATAAGACAAATCCAAAGAGAGGATGCAAGAGTAGGAATAAGAAGCTTTAGATGAAACTTATCCCTTCTGCTTTGCTCATGGCCATGTATAGCATCTATGAAAAATGTTTTAAATGTCAATATCACTGCATTTCTGTCTTATTTTTTCTAAATGATGGAGTGTTTTATTCACAGAAAATTTAAACTACTAAAATCACCAAATTACAGTGTTTGTCTGCTTCTTAGGTGTGGCATCTCACAGAGTTGTTTTGAATGCATTGTGTATAGACTGCTCAGTCTTGAGGCACAGATCTATTTCTTTTAGTTACTCTCTTTTTCCACTTATACCTGAAAGCATAACTACTGGCATTGAACCTAATTTGGATATTGCATATCCTTCTTTTACAAGAGTGAAGACTTGTATAAAGTTACTGAGGATATCAAGGGTCAGGATTTGCCTTCTGACAAAGAAGCCAGTATTTTTTTTTTTATATTATGTATCTCTGTTTGCACAAATTCAAGATGTTTGCCAGCTGAATTGTTCCCATGGGTGAAGTCCTACTTCCACTTTTCACCCAGAAAGTTACTGTCATGGGGTTTCTGTTATAAAGCCTGCAGGGAATCTTCAGTGAAAGGTATGAAAAAGTGGCAAGTATCAAAATTTATTGAGTTGATTTATTTGATTAAATAAGTAATAAATTTTTCATAGTTGGGAAAGTATAAGATAATATTTCTAATCATAAGATTTACAATGTCTCTGATCCTAAACTATATTTTCATTGCCGTTTTATTTCCATCATAAAAATTCTACTTTATCAACCCCAGAACAAAGCAGGAAGGTCTCTTGAAGCATCTATTTTCTCCTTGTGTTTCTCTGGCCAGATTAGTTACATTTACCATCCATACTGTTTAATTTTAGGTCTAAAATTTTGTCTAAAATTCTACAGCACAGTGCACTGAATTCTCAGAAGGTCAATTTAAATAATAATTACTTTATTATAACTGCATTCATATTAGGTCTTCTAATAACCTGAAAACTATGACCTGATGTACAAGGCAGAGTGTAGCTGTATGTATTTTGATGGAAACAGCTGTACAACTTGGCAGGAAGGGGTAAATTGAAACAGCTACATTATTTTATACGGAGAGAAAAAGAGGGCAATTAATTGCCCTAACACCTGACAAAAGAAGACAGAATATCTGGGCTCAGAGTTCGACCTTTGGTTCAGACGTCATTAGACGTGATGATGTCTGATGCAGGAGGTTAAAAGCAAAGTTGCATCACTTTACAGCGGTGAGATATGTGTAATATTCAAGAATTTTAGAAAGTAGGTATTTAGGGTTTGAAATGAAAACTAAAATCATCACACACTGTTAGAAAACAGTTTGTCAGCATTCCAAAGTACATTTCAGTAACTGGACTGTTATATGCTGAGTAGCAGTAGAATTCCCATCTCACATAAGCTGGTCCTGCCTTGTGCCTCCAGGCTCTTGGGAGAGCAGGCAAACTTCATACCAAGATGAGCAAATTGTATTAAAGTCATGAAACTCCTGCAGTTGGGCTGCTTATTTGCTTACTTCACATTTATTCCTTTGTATCCATTAGATTGTCAGAATACGCTTATCTGCAAATCTTCTGGAAAAGTCCATCTCCAGAACAATCTCTGTCCTTTTCTTCTCAGTAAACATATAAATCTAAATAAGGTGTGGCAGTATCTGTAGTGATATTTATTTACTCAAATATCAGGACTGGTGGCTTGAAGGAGAAGTTAATTCCAGATCTGCTAATTGATTCAGCAATAATGGAATACTGCTTAAAAGTTAGGACAATCTCCAGGGCTGTATCAACAGAGAAAAAGGTAATCACATAAATGTAAAGCATGTTTGAGATATATTAAGTTTAAACCAGTACATTAACCTTTATCCAAGAATTAGGTTGCTAGTAGAGCACCTATTAAGAGGTGTAATGGTGGGTTTTATGCTACTTGTGGTTATCGGAAGATTCCAGGCTGTAGCCCTGCTTGAGTGCTTCCTCCAGTTCAAGGCTACTGAAGTGCACACTTACTGTCCCAGGAAAGAGCCTCCAGCCTTGTAGCCATGAGAAATTATAAGAATGCTTCTGCATGTCAGGAATCAAGATAGTGATCTATTATAGAACATTCAAAGCTTTTTGAGATTTTCCAGAACAAATTAAAGGAACATTTTCTTCATGTGAAGATGCTGTCATTGTTTCCAGTCTTACATTATCACAGTAAACTGATATCTACTTTCTATTTGTGTCATGTCCTCACTCACCAATAACATCTGAGAAGACAGAAAAGCAAAATTTGAAAGTCTGTGTTTCATCTCAGCTTAAATCATCAACATTTAATATTACACTATAAACCATATTTCTTACTTGCCCTGTTTGCAGTGCCAAGTATGTGCTGAAGAAACATTACACAAAAAAGGATTCATGAGAACCAACTGGTTAGATGAATGAGTAACCAAAGTCGGCGATGAGAGAAGGAGGGGAAACACCCCCCTCTGGAGAAACTCCATCTAACCTCCTTAAGCCATATGACTTCTAGTTTTGAATACACAGCAGTAGCATAATATCTGAAAGAATTTGGCAATGCATCTGATATGCTGCCAGCTCCAGAAGGAGCTCTGATGTAAACAGGTGTTTGGGAGAGTGCTGGGAATTGTTGGATGTGATCCTCAGCAGTGGCTCTCCTCAGGCCATCTCCAGTCATAGGGACTTGTGCTTGTGAGTGTGTAAATCACAGCCATGGTGTGTAGATCTCCAAGCAGCCTTGTGGGATCCCTGGAGTGAAATGGCTTCTCTTGTCCCTGAAGAACACCACTCTGTAATATGGGAGAATCCTGACATGCTCTTTTCCGACTGAGGAAACTGTAAGACTCTCATTCTCAAAACAAGACATTTGCCAAAGTAATTTGCTGGATCTAAATCTAATTCAGGCTGATAAAGGAACATCACAAAAATTTTTGTTATAGGCCATGGCATGATGTATGAGAGGAGAGGTAGGGTGGTATCCCTCCCAACAGTTCGACCTAAAGCAAGAACAGAACAATATTTTATTATGAGCAAGTGAGATCAACTGACCTGATAAGTCTGCTCCATCAGTAATTTGCATTTTGGTGATTTACCTTCTTGTCAGACTGTTTTCCCTTATTTCAACACCTCAGTTCTTAGCAATTTGCTCTCAAACAAAACCAAAACATTAGCTAAAGCTCCCAGGGCATGTAGTTCTGATGAGAACTGTAATAGTTTTAAGAGAAGATTACTCCCAACTGCTAAGCATTCCTATGTCCAAATATTTTAACTAGCCTCGAGAAGTTCCCCAGAAAAGCACTGAAAGGCTTTCCATATCAACACAAACATGACATTTTGTGATACAGTTTTAAATAGACAATTTTCAGATACCAAATCTAAAAATGAGCTGTTTCCATTATTTATTATTAGAATAAATTGCTACAGCGATACCAAAACCAGTAAATCAAATGAGCAAATAATCTTTAGGAAAGCCACAAGTGATCTTTGGTGAAGTATTTATGAATGATTCTGACTGAGGAAAGCAGGTTTTTTTCAGGTTTTGAAGAAATGTATAGGCATTGTTCTGAAGAGCAAAGACAGTATTTCAGAGTAAGCACGTATCAGGAAAATGGTGGGGCTGTATTGATGTGACAGGCCTTAACAACAAAAGTAAGATTTTTACTGCCTATTTTTAGACAAAGAAAAATAAGGAGCTGACAAAGGGTGAACCATAGATTTCTCTTTATTCTATGCATAGATTTTTATTACCAGTGATGATACACATGATGGCAGGAATCCAATATAGCATTTGAAACCCTAAGCAAGTGTGTGGACAGAGTCATTAAGTACAAGAATGTTTTTCATGGTTTTTCCTTTATTGTGTACTTTCTGTATGGGAATAAATTTAAGAAAAAAGGAAGGAATTCCACAATAGGAAATAGTATTGCTGTCTTCCTTTCCAGACTTGTCCTGTGCTTCACGCTTCTAATAAACATTAGAAAAATATGCTTTTTTTATTCCATGCAGTTATATGTACAATGCTTTTGAATGATCTTTTGGCCTGTTCTGTTTGTTGAATGTATTAGCAAGATGTATTAACAACTTATCATGTGAATCCCTATATAAAAGGTCAAGTGTAAGTACAGAGGCTGCTTAGAGGCAGCCTGTATTCTAGACTGTGAACTTTGTGAAAACTCCATGAGTTACTCATATGTTTATGTTTTGTATGAAACATAACATTTTTTTGTCTACTATGTTTCTGGTGTTGAAGTTTACAGACTTTTTTTAATATATAGTTGTTGTATTTAAGTCAGGAGTCATTCATTCAGGTTCCTTTTCTAAATGGGAAAATCTTTCTCACTGACATTCTGATAGCAAAAATTAGCATGGATTTGTTCTAATGTTATCACAGTATGAGATGTGGTAAGTACAAGCCATGTGTTACATATAAAAGGGCAAGTTCATGTCATTAGGTCAGCTTTTAAGGCCTAATTTTGGATTTCACAGTGGAGTAAAATAGTAGCCACTGCAAGTCCTGCTTAAATGTAGTATGCTCAAGCAACAGGTGTGCTGGGTAATTGTTTTCTCATCATGGTGCATATTTCACACTCCGTAACTCCCAAATGAAATACCAAAAGAATGTATAAAATTAAATGATTCAAAGATTTAAAGGGCTCTTTCTTGTGGTAAAGTGGAAATCTATTGAAATTCTAAAGCATTACAGAAATATAACCTTTATTATTATAGATCTGTCATTTTCTTCTTATTGCACCAGTGGAGTTAACTGTGTCATTCATTTTTGTTTTCTTAAGACTTTGAGACTTAAATGAAGGGTAACTNCAATAGATAAAGGATTCATTTCATCTCTTATTACACACAATACATATAAAACTTTGTTTATATTTTGCTTTATAACTATGGTTTTGTTACTATTGCTTAAGAGCAGTGGCACATTGAATACAAGAAACAATATGGAATTATGGCTTTTTTACTGAGAAATAGGTGTTCCAATAAGTACTCTGCTTGGTGACATTTAAACTGTTCAGATTATATCAGGTCAGTGTAATTTGCTAGTAATATAAAATTACACATTCCATCAAATGAAACAAACTTACATTATGCTAAGTGGGTTGAAGCACATAAGATTACTCAATAGGTATTTTCTGTTGCCATCTGTTATGAAAAAATTAATTTTCCTGTGATATACTTTATATTTTTTGTATACTCTTACAGATACTGTGCATAGAAGAAAGAGTTGCTAATTAGAACAAAATGTTGCTCATAGTGAATCATAAAACACCTACTGAACCAACCCCATCTTTTAGTATTGAATTTTACTAATGCTCTCCTTTGTTTCCCAAATGACCTATCTTCTTTAATGATGGTTTGGATACTGGTAAGATTCAAATCCTCATCCAAAGGCCATGACACTATTGACTACATCTCTGTTGACTTCGCTGAGAATGTGAAATACTGTATTGCAAGATAAAATCAGCACGTAGGTGCTCAGTGAAACTGAAGAGTCCATTAGTGCCTTAACTCTTAAATTACCATCTGGGTATCTCTCTTGATAAGGACAAGCTAAAAGGAAAAGTTACCCTTGTCATTAAATCTTTAACAATGTGATACTGACAGACTTGAGTCTTTCTGTATTTTTAGCATTTTTAGACTGCATTCATGCTTTTTTCTTTCTCTAGATAGGGCAAGCTGTGTTTCATTAGTCACTGACTGATCTCTGGGTGCATGAAGGTGCAGTGCTTTTTCTGTGTCCTGTATGCATTACAAGGGCATCTTCAACATTATGAATTAAACTCCAACTTACTGCACTGGAAGTATGGAAAGACTGCCAAAGTAATGGCATCTTGAATTAATATCAGTGCTTTAAAAATTTCAAACATACTCCCACTCTTCAGGTCATCTTTCTGATATACAATTTCAGAGATGAGCTACTTCATTTTTGTAGTGTTTTGATCCTAGATTTTTATATTCAGTTATATTTTAAAAGCAGAAATGCTCCATCATTTTTTAATAAGTTTCCTATCACTTAGTATTAACTCCTTTTCTCTAAATAAGCCTTCTGTATAGTAGATGCAGGCACTGGCACAGGTCTAGGCATAATTATTATGAATTATAGATACTGCAAGTGTGAGCACGAATCAGAGATTAGCACTGTATTTTAGAGGCTCACTTAGATTTATTCCACTAAATGATCCTTGGGAGATTTTGACAATAATCAGAAATATGGGTACTCTCTGCTCTGCTACCAGTCTTCACCAGTTCATGGGGGAACAACAAATAGAATTAACCATTAATTTAGCTCTTTAGGTCCTTCATGCACACAGGATAAGGCATTGTGCTGAGCTCTTTTAAAAATCTAGCTACTTATCTTGTGCCAAAATGGGAGCTGACCCCTTTTGAAATTCCTATGTAATACCTCCTAAGCCCTGCTTTTATCTACTGTGAAAAAAAACCCGATCTATTCACAAGGGCACAGATTCCTAATCAAATGTTGGTTGGCACGGCTTCTTCTGAGCAGAGACAGCTGCTGAGAGAGTTTGCAATTCTCAGCCATCTATGCCAGAGGTAAAGCTCCCAGCTGCTCCCAGCCCGGGGCAGGTTGCCTCTGGTAGTGGGAAGAGGATTCTTCTAAGGGACTCTTCCAGGGGACTCTTCCCTACTGTCATATGCCAGGGCTTAGCCCAAGCACTCACAAGGCCAGTCCAAGTCCTTGGAGGGTGTGGTACCTTCCCTTGCAGGAGCAATGACTGACGTTTCCCATTTTCCATTTCCTGGTATTCTGCTGGCAGGGCAGTAGGAGCGAGGTGCAGATGAACATGGGCAGCGCAGGTCTGTGTCCTCATATCCTCCATGCATCCAGTATGGTGCATGGTACCAACCCTCCCTGTTGGTACCAGCACTGGCTCTCCCACTTCACCTGTGTTTCAGTTTTAGCAAGTTTCTCAGCTTGCATGACCAGACTGATTGTGAGATCCTTCTGAAGTTTATCATCGTTCCAGAGTAGGTTGGTGGAATTCCAGAATTCTAAAGACTTGAGATGCTTATTGAGATCACCAGATCTACAGAGTTGTACTCCATCTTGCACACGAGCCCTATGGTTTTTTTATATCAGGATAAATGTTGCAGAACTTGAAGTGCCCTTTCGAGATGGCAAGTGGTCAGACTTGAGACTTCCAAAAATGAAATTAGTTCGGTTGGTTAGACCATGGTGCTGATAATACCAACACCATGGGTTTGATCCCCATATGGGTCATTCACTTAAGAGCTGGACTTGATGATCCTTGTGGGTCTCTTCCAACTCAGAATATTCAGTGATTCTGTGATACCACAACAAAGGTACACTATGACCCTCTAGAAACTTTGTTTCTGAAAAAACAGCAAAAGTTGGGGAAGTCTACGGGACAATTCTCGACCTGTCAGAAATTCTTTTCATTTCAGTAGTAGAAGTGAAGCCAATAATTCCTACTATCTGGGAATCTGCCCACTTACTCTTTCTAAATTATACTTTAAGTAAGTACTTTTTAGGAAAGAAGATAGAATCAAATACCTTGTATCCAGGTATTCAAGATAAAAGTCTCTCCTTATTAGAAATTATTCTGTCAGAAACAAAAACAATGCATTAGAGTTGGAGAAAAAATACATATGTAAAAGCTTTAAACTAACAATAAAAGTATTTCTTGAAATTCTCCTCCTACTTTTAAATTCCTTTCAGTTCATATGTCATTTCGACAATATTACACACAGGCACACACACACAAAAGAGGGTGGAGGGATGGAGAAACCTTTTAAAGCATAATACTGAGGCAAGGAAAATATGGCTTGTTCAACATTAACCTTGACAAATTCATGCTCTTGTCATTTAAATGAATGAACCTTTCCAGAGTCTAGATTGCTGGACCTTGGGAAACAGCAGTGAGGAAGGATTGCAAAAATGTTGCTCATCTCTCTTAAATTATTTTTCTGAGTAAATGAATGATTTCATTGAAATCCAAATAAGGATGAATCTGCTCGCTTGAATCACCTGTTCACAGCCAATGAACTTTCATGTGAACGGTGCTTACCCTCCTTGGTTGCCATGTATTGATCTAAAACTTCTTCCCCGAGCCTTCACTCTTCTTTTCCTCCTACAGGCAAAAGGTTAGAGTTAGATAATAGTATTAATTTTCCAGACATCTGCACATGTTTTAATAGCCTTTAGAAGGTTTGAAATGGTTTCTGTTTGACCACCACAGGGCTAAAATGCCATTAAGACTTAGATTGTAGCAATACATAACAATCATAGCCCTGTAGTTCAACCTGGCAATAAAAAAGCTAATTTATTTTATCGGAGATTTAAATTAATGTGATGAACTCCTTTCTCAACAGGAGCTGTAATACCACTCTTAAAAAAAATACCATGGCCCTGCATATTTTCAAAACCAGATAGAACTCTTGTGACAAACCTTGTATATGTATTGTGTGTGCTTTTTGGAGTGTTTGCATGTGTGTATGTGTTCATATAATACTACTTACTGTTCCTGAGACCATTTTGTTTTTTCTGTCATATCTTCATTGCTAGTCTCATTTTTTTACCATCTAGCTCATAGGCTCAGCAAGAAGAAAGTGATTAATAGGGCAGTCTCCAGTGTTAGCGTTGGGGGTTTTTTACCACCTTGAGAACTGGAATTTTCTTGTGGACAAAAAATATTGCTGGTTAGGTAGTCAGTTTAAAATAGCTTTTAAAAGGAGATTTTTGAAAATCTGTGAAAGAAATACTTAGAGCTCAGACTGTTATCATTTCCAACTATATGCCAGAGGAAAGCTTCAGCTTATCCCATTATAAAGTGATAAAGCAGCATTTGATGGCAGCAGCTTCTGTGATGAAATGATCATGGCAGCACTGAGAATGAATCTAATAAGGGAATTGATCTGTAGATTCCAATTCTGTAAGAGCCAACATCGATCAACATAAATGTCAATAAGAAGATCGTACTGAGGTCTGCCTAATTCCTTTAGATTATTTTGGGGCATAGTCAGAAAGTGAATGTGAAAATGAATTTTAAACTGTAGGAATCAAAAAAGCAACGACCAATATTATGTTGTGCTACCAGGAATATCACTGACTGTCATAGTATGAGCAATTTAGCAGCATGTTGGAATTAGTAAGTAGCTTTTAATCATATAAAGATTGATAATGCAATGACTGTTGCAGAAGCAAGACTGAAAGTCTGTACTTTTCCCCTGTGTTTTTATATTAAAGCATTTCTTAAATACAGTGAAATAATAAAAAACAGCTCACCTTTTTACTGCTGAAATGGAGATAGCACGTGTAGGGCATGCCAGAAAAGATTAATGGTATAGTTCTTCCTTGTTAAAGGAGTTCAGTATAAAGTTGTTTCCTAGATTCATTCTGACAATGCTGGAATGTTAAAAACAAAATGGTTTTGTTTGTGAACAGTGTAACAACAGGAGATGTCAGGATGTACAGGATTCTTGCCTTTTGCCTTTTGCTCTTTGGTGTAATTCATAGCACCTACATGACGCTGGTCCTCATTGAGCACAGTGGAATTAACATATTAAGAAGCATTAGATCAATAGAAAGACATTTACAAAAATAAGAAAGAAGATCTAGATATGTACTTAATAAGAGGCTCGACTCTTGCACAACACTATTCTCACAGCAGTGCCGTTTTACCATACTCCAAGGAGTCTTCCATTTGCAAGCTTGTTGAAAACATTTTTTCATTAATTATTCACATTCTGACTAGCTGATTACCCAGTCATTGATGTAAACTGTTGACTTTACAGTAATTACTAACCACAGGGAACTTTATACATACATTTTCCTAAGAAATTAAATTAGCTCATTTTAATATTATTGCAATATTTACAGACTCCTACCATAGTGCTATTAAAATGAGAACTAACACTTTGGAATCTCAAAGCTTGAAAACACTGATAGATTTATAAAATGAAAACTAGGATCAGAGAGGATTACTTTGTGTCTTTCAATGTAACTTTCATTTAAAGCAGTTTATGAAAATTAATAAAATTAAGGATTTGGAGCAGGAGCAATTTTAACCTTACATTAATGTTGCCAACTCTCTGAAGAATGCAGAGAGATTATGTTATTTGTGTTTATATATCAAGTGCCTGCTTAATACATCCGAATTTATACCCTAGAATATAAGTTTCCAACCTTCTGAGTTACTTTGGAATCTAATTCACTGGGTTTTGCCATCTCTGGATGGCTCAATAATAATATAGATTTGCAAGGTTGGAAAATCTGCAGCAGACACAAACGAAACCTTTGTTTTACTTTTTGTGCTGAATTTGCCTTGTTAACAGGATTTTCTGATGTAGTTTTAGCACCCTAATCTTCCATACAAATGTTTGTATATCATACACTTGTACTTTGTCTTGGATGTTGTCTTAAGTCTCAGTAAACTTGCCTAGAGGATTTGCCTGAAAAATTGACAAACCACTATTAATTCTGGGTTTGTATTTAAAGTCTGAAATCTTCTGTATATGTTTTTTAGCAAAGGGTGCCTAATAGGAGGGAAAGCCCACCAAAAAACAGATGGAAAATCAAATTAGGACTTTCATGGAAACAATTCAAATCCACTCACTTCACTTGAAATTTATGGAATAGCTGAAAGCTTCCTCTTTTTCTTTTTTTTTTCTTTTTTTTGGTAGTAAGACCTCATTTATCTTGCTGAAATATATTTTACAGTTAATCCTTTAATATTCGTTTATGTATAACTCTTCCTCCTATTACCACCGAGCAATATGGCATGTCTGTGATTGTTTCCTGTATTTTACACAGCTGTAGGTAAAACCAATAAAAGTCTTCAACTGTTTGCTCATACCACTGTAAGAGTTGTCCTGGGGTTCACTTACTGTGTATTAATCCCCTTCTCCCATCAAAAACAAATACAACCAGCTATAGTGGTGGTCTCTGCGATAAAGCTGTTAAGAACCCTTGCAGCAACATACTGAGCAAACTGAGGTAATCTGTCAAGGCAGACCTTAAGAAAAAACAGAATAATAAATGTGAAAGCCAACATCCAGGCCTGTACTAAATACAGTGGAGTTTGAGACTTCTGAGTTGCTTTACCTGAGCTGTATAATGTTGCATTATACACTTTTGTCAAATATCAAGTATCTTCATTAACAGCTTGGTCTGTTGTAAATGGTGTCTGTAGCAACCTAGAAATAGAAAAAAAATAGGTCAGTGTGGTGCATTAGCTTTACAATCAGAAGTTATATGTTCTTGCCTGTGCAGAGCTATATTAATAGCTTTTAGAAGTCTAAGAACTAATGAACATATAATTACCTAACATAAGGGAGGAGTATTTTAAACAGTTGAAGGCTGTTTCTCACTCCAGTTTTAGCCCCAATCCTGTACATGGTTAAACATGGCCCAGCAGTAGGAGAAAGGAGTTCCCTGACAAGCTGACCTCATATTGCATGTTCTCCTAAATGTCTCCTGTGACTAAGTCCTGTTGCCCATGTTGCACAGCTTTATTCACTTTCTCCAGGTGATGTCCTGCAGCAAAACAATAGGGTCAGAAGGGAGCTGTGGGGAACCTTTGTTCCTATGCCTCACTGATACTTCACTATTTTCTCTTCCCTGGTTACTTGATGCAAAATTTTGGTGCTTAAAGAAATGCACAGGTACAGATCAGTTGGTAATAGTTGCTATAGGTACAAGTGAAAATATGAATCTAAATATTTGTTGCACAATAATCTCAAATAGTCAAACCTGTAACAAATTTTATAAGCTGTATAAATACAGAAGGATTGTTGAACTGTCATGTTACTCCCAGTGAACATGAGCATGGACTCAGGACATGACCCTAATGCTGAGAGCAAGAAAAGTCAGTATCTGATTCTGGTGTTTCTTCCTTTGAAAATGTTGAACTTCCTCTACTGTGATTCCCTTCATCCAGGAACAACAGCTGTTTTCCTATTTCTTCATCCTTTAAAAGAGACCATCCTTGGTTTCTTTTTAACGTGCTTGTGAAAAAAATAGAGAGACGCGGGCCTATATGGATGTTCCATGTAGTTTATAAGATATGTCCATGTTTTATTCCCAGAACTGACACCAAAAAATCCCACACATTATTAACTGTTTACTTCTGGGTAGAAATACAAAAACATGGTTGTGCCTAAGGGACCTTGTTTCATGCTGAAACTGGTGAAAAGTGGTAAAAAGGACAGGAATGCTTCTTTAAAGACACACTGTGTTCTGCAGCTGAACCACAGTAATGCTAGGCTTCATGTTAGTCTGAAATACTTATAGTAGTCAGAATCAGAAGTAACTTTGCAATGTTAGGATAAATTACAGTTGCAAAGCAAATTATCAAAGATTTAGAAGGAAAGAAGGTGCCTCTATTTTCACAATTAAATGTCCTTTAAATTACCCTAAAGGATATAGGCATAAAAAGCAATCTGGGATGGCATATACCCTGCACAGGAACTCTACTGGGAAGCTGCCTTTTTTCAGATGCAGAAAGCAGCTGGAAAGATGAAAAGTTCCTAACCCAGCTGGTTAATTAATGGGAAGTGCTTAATGTACAAATTGCTGTTGCCATTATAAACTGTGAAAATGGAAAGAATAATTTTCATAGAATCATAGACTCGTTTGGGTTGGAAGGGACCTAAAAGTTCACCTTGTTCCAACCCCCCTGCCACAGCAGGGGTACCATTCACTAGACCAGGTTTTCATTTACACAAAGTTAAAACAGTGATGGCCATGAAGTTCTGTTTATACTAAATGAATAGTAGGAAAGTAGGACATAATTCGGAATTTTCTATTAAATACACAACTTCCATAGCTGGAAAAAAATTGTTATAATCTTATTTTCATGACATCAATTATATACAATAAAATATCAGGCATTGCTGAATGTGCACAGTATACAATTGAAAGTGCATTTCCTATGTTAGCGATTATTAGAATTAAATAAAATGGAAGCATCTTTTTGCAGCTTTCACTTTTTCTTCATATTTGGCTGCTTTTTTTGACAACTACTAGTTCTGTTCACTTTAAAAAGCAGAATTACCATATGTCAAAAGCATATGTATTGCAAACTCTTATTTGTCTGAAGGCAAAGTCTATTTCTACTTTCAGAGGTTTTATTATTTTTTCCTGAACTATACTTAATTTTCTTCTTAGTTCCAGAATATTTAGTGGATGAGAAATTCAGACTTTGTGTTTTGAACAGCGCATTTTCCTAATCTCGGTAATTTATGATGGAATAGGTGAAGGATGTTTTCTCATCTCCAGCTGAACATCCTCTCTGGAATTTATCTAAGGACTGCAAAAATTCATATTTTGTTTCATGAAAGATTATACTTCCACATAAACTAATAGTATGTAATAGAACACCTAATAATATTTTTTTAGTTCTGTGGTCTGCTATCTATGTGTAATGGAAATGTAGTATAGACTACTATTTCTGTAAGATCTTTGAAACTAAAGTTCATGCTAGATGTGGTCTGTTCATAGCTGCTTCTGATGGATATGGCAGTTAAAGATGAACAAGGGAACAGGAAAGTGAGATAAGTCAGATGATTGTGAACAAAACAGTCAGCTAGAAAGAGCTCTTGTCTTTCATAAGCCTCTCATACACCTATAAAGATATTGTTATATCAGCACTCTTCTTGTATTGCACTTCTTTTATGCTTTTTAACTCATTTAGTACTACAGAGCTAAATTTGCAGCAGTGGTGTTGTTGATTGTGGACTTGAGGGGAATATTCTCTGTGCAGATAATTATTAAAAATGAGTGGTGTGAAGGCTGCAGAACAAGTAGTCCCTGCCAGCCCAATTGCAATGGCCAGGCTATAGAGGAGAGCAGTCCAGAATGTGCCTGTTCAGGTTTGTGATCACCTGGATAACAGGAAAGACAGGAGAGGGCCACACACACCAAACAAACATTTACTGCTCTGGCACGGAGCACCAGGATGAAAATGTCTCCTTAGTACCTAGAGAGAATTCTTTTCTTGTGAATGATGGACTTTGGCTTATGTGAGAAAAGCAAAACCAATTGATTTAATAGCAATTAACTCATCCAATATTGGAGGCTGTGTACTGTTTGGCATAATTCTTTGAAAACTGTTCTGGCAAAGCTGCAAGCCATTAGACATTCCGAAGGGAGATGAGAACTGATGGATACTCTGCACAGATGTGTCAAGAGGCACAATAGTTAGGGGCGTCTCTCTGTAATATTGCCTCATGCCAGCAGATAGTAGCTTTCTTTTATCTTCCTAGAAAGCCTTAATAAGGATGCCTCTGGAGGAGGGGGAACTGGCCTGCTGTTTGATGGATCAGTTATCTCCTGCCAGATAATTGTATTTCCTATTGCACTTGAAATAATAGGTTTCCACCTAAATTATCAATTACTTTGTTTTTATTTTCCACGTGGGCTATGGGAGTTAATCTCGACATTGAGCCACAAAGGGCATGGCCTTTTCTGCATCAGTCTCCCAGGTGAAGGAGGAGTTTTTCTTCTACTGGTCATAGGCATCTGCAGAGAGGCCCCCTGTGTTCTGCCTCACCCTCTGAGCCTCTCATCACCCACTTTTGGAGAGATGTGGGTCCAGTCAAGATGCTATGAAGTTATTAGTCCACACCTACCCTGGCAGTACTCAGCACAGGGTAATTTCCAAGGAATTTGGCCCAGTCCATGCTGTATTCACTTCCATAAGGATTTTCTGGTCTGCAGTCCAATGATCCTGATTCTTTCTTGCTTTCAGAGGGGCCCAGGCACTCCCCAAGGTCTATAAGTGTTGCCCAGTTTCCCCCTATCATTATATAGGCACCAACGAATAGGGCAGATAACTTGAATTTATAGTTGTAACCCCTTGGTTTCATATTTAAATATTCATTTAAACTGGTGTGATCTTTTCTGTGGAAGTCATTCTGTGCTGTGGTCTGCCTTTTGTTCCACTGTATCATGATAGCATCAGCAGTAATTTTAATACTGTACCATTTTCAAGGCAGCAGTAACTCCTTGATCTAGTTATGTGACTGTCATCTGAAAATAACCGTAAAGGACACAGTACATTTTGTGTATCTGAGAAGAAATCAGAATGAAGATACATAGTTAGCGCAATCTGTTACTTGATTTTAAATGGATCATTAATGAGTCTTTTTTAACAAATACTAGTTTTTCCCATTTTTGAGTTTGAAAATGGAGAAAGGAAAAATAAAGGAAAGAAAAGTAATTTTCTTATCCTTTTCTTTTGTAATTGGATGAGTTGCCTCAGTGCTATGTGATTATAGTTAATTAATGATCTCAAACTTTATTATGCTGTTTGTTAATGCTAGTCATTGTGCTGGCTGTGTCTCTTAGTTTATTTGCATATGTGTGGGGAGGAATATTCCCAATGTGATGATCTTGTTTGATACAGAAATAAAATCACATTATACATCTTGAGAACACACTTTCCTTCTTTGTTAATCATTTCTGTCTGCTGATTCACCTTTGTTATTACAGTTTTATAGTGTCATAGAGTTTAACCCTGGCAAAGATGATTCAAACACAGCATGACCCCTGTGCAGCCCAGCCCCTCTGGTCACTGAGCCAGTGGGAGGGACCCCCATAACCCAGAGCTGTTTCCAGCCTGCTCTGCTGGGCTATGTCTGATCATTTGCCAAAAATTGTTTGTTTTCTGCCTGCTCCAACTGGGCTGATCTCTGCTCTGATGTCTGACACAGACAGTAACACCAGCACACTAAATTCCATTAGATGACATTGTAAGGGAATATTTCATTTCCCTTACTGAGCTGCATATATGTTCCATTTTAAGTAATAAAGTATTTAAATAACTTACTGGAAAAATAGGAAGACAGTTTTACAACAGTAAAACTCCTATAACACTATTTCTATGATACCTTTTTTCTGGGAAAATAAATGTTCAACTATAAATGTGCATCCATCTCAGATGTCCCCAGTCATCAACTCTAATGCACAGATCTGACTATTCTAACTTCCACTAAAATATCTCAGGTGACTGGTTTCACTGGAAAAAGTAATTCATTCCTCTACAAAGGACGAATACACCACTTGTTCATAGCAACAGTGACTCTTGGTTCTGAAAGCAGTGGAATTCTCTGGTGGTTCAGTGATGCAGTTGGAATTATTGTCAAGAGAAACAAATGTACAAAGTCAGTAAAACTGTGAGTTTGCGAAGCTTTTACCTGGAGCTTAAATCCTGAACAAACAGCTGACAGTATTGCTAGTAATAACACTTTGAAGAACTAGGAAATAGGATCACTGACGTTAAGAAACACATAGCCTGGATGGAGTTAATATTTATAATGAATCGTTTTCTTGGATACTGCGTGCTTGTAGCATTTCAATCTGTTGAACAATATATTGGACAAAATATGCTTTTACAGAATATTGATCATTGAAAATATTCTCAAAAATCCTTCTGCAGCAGATCATACCTCCTAAAGAATCCTGGATGAATATGCAACTCTTGAGAAATGACTCCCAAATATATAATTAGTAGTTTTTAAAAAAACTTGCTAAGTTTTCTGGAATAGATCCCTGAAGCACAGCATGCAGATAATAGAGGCTGTAGGAACAGCCGCCTGCTTTGTTCTCTGGCAGATTAATTTCTGCAGTGAGTACCAAGAGAGCGGGCTGGGGAGTGGTTGGGTGTAAGATACTGTATGACTCATGTTTCAGGGCCCTGCAAAGAACTGTCTTGCTGTTGCTGCTACTGCACAGTGTGTAAAGGCTTTTGTGGCTGCAGATTCTTTTTCACTCTTTGACCAGTCTTTTCAGATGGACAGAGGGACGAGACACTAGCAGAGCCTTGACAAATCTCCATGGTTTGCATCCTCCACGTGGTCCCCTGGCAAAGCACTTGGCAGGGTCTGCACCATTTGTTCCTCTAAGCTGAGCATCCTGATGCTGAGCAGGGGGTAGATGTGGTCTCTTAGGTTGCAAGCCTGGAGAATTAATAGGAAAACAAGAAGAACCTGACCCAAAGTTTGTTTGTTTTTTAATTTTTTTTTTTAGTCCATTTTCATTGATTTCAATGGACTGTGAGTCAGATCCATACTGCCTGTTACATGGTATGTTGGCCCAGGGACTTACAAGACTGCAGATATTTCTTCTCTTGAAGTCATCGGCCAAGACATTCACATCAATCATGGATTTTATTGAAACTGCAATTAAAACAAGTCAGGCTTAATGCCTGCTGAAATCCTTAGAATTCGTATACAGGTGAACGTGGAGGGAAAGGCACAAGCACAGCCATCCTCCCAAGCAAAACTGAAAACAGAACTGTGTATATAATTGAACAGCATGTGAATATTAATGCACAAAATCCTCTGAGTCCCTAGTTCCCTGATGCAATTATTTTCTATTCACATTAATTGTTCCTAACAGATGACATTAATGACTTTGAGTTAAAATGTGTGCAGAGGAGGCCTTCAGAAGATCAATGCTGGTTAAAAATAGGGTCACTTTTGCAGTCATTCAAGCAAGGTGTAACAGCTCGTAAATAAAACAACATTAACATGTTGATTGATTTATAAATGTTAATTTTGTAGTTCATTTTTATGCTTTTTTCCTGAAGCCTGTCAAACTCTATGGATAATGGTGGGACTCGTTCATTTGTCATTGTTGCGCGTGAAGTAATGATAAGTTGCAAAACAGTGACTAGAAGAAAAAGTAGAGTTTGTTTTGGATGAAGAATGATCTGTTCTCCAGACAGGAAGTCTTGGACTAAGTAAGCACAAAGAGCAATGTTTCAACTTGGAACAAATCCTCTTTTACCTCGGGGTCTTCATTTCCCTTGAAATTGAACAGCAGAGTTTGGAATTTTAAAAATGCTGATCTGCTGCATATTTGACAAATGCTTATGCTTTGCTCGTTCCCTTCTGCCCCCCCAGAAACTCCATTCACGCATCTTAGACCTCTCTTCTGGGGATTTGCTTTCAGAAGTAGAACGGAACAGAAGCCTGATGCAAGCTCGAAGTGCTGATGCTCAGATTCACGTGAGTGTTTGTGCTGTCCTTGTACCCCTCATTTGGAACCTCCTTTTTGCCTCTGAAGTCTGATGCCAGGGATGAGCCATAAAGCTGATCTCTGAATTGAAACCCTGTTGAGACAGATAACAATACTTCTACTTCCTTCTGTTCTCTGAAATTCAATATTGTGTCCTCAGTTGATATAGTAAGCAGATAGTGTCACTGTGTGCAAAAAAGCGTAAATCTTAGCAATGTCCCCAGTACACCTTTTTGGCTATTGATTACATCTCAGAATCTCTGAGAAATGGTCAAGGAGCTTTTTATTAAAGCCCATGCACCGTATTATTCATTCTACTTTTATGATATATTATGTATGAACTTTTAAAAATTCATGGGCTCTGCATTTTTTTTTCAGACAGAGTTAGCTTTGTGCTTATTTGGCAAAACGTTAGCCAGCGTGGCTTTCATGTTTCATTGTCAAAGAGAAAAGCAGCTTAAAAAACAAAAGTCACATAGAGGGAAACAAAGAGTACAAGAACAGAACATTGAACCTGTTTGTGCCTTTGATCTTGAAGTATAGTAGTGTCAACAAAAATGTAATCTCCTTTGTAATACATACTTTAATGAAAAGGCATTGTTTCAAAGGTTCACAAAAATGCTAACTACCCTTTGCATTACATTTAATTAAGCCTTCAGGTTAGGCTTTTCTAATATAGAGTTTTGTGTCTTTAATGGTCTGATTCTTTCAATTTTCTGTGATTTCTAGTGAAAATTACGTTTTTAAGCAATAATACTACATTCAGGCCTTTTTACTCTAATTTCATTAAAGGTAATGACTAAAGAATCATGATTACAAAAAATTAAAATTTCACCATGTTAGTTAATAAACCCATGTGCAAGTTAAATGTATTTAATTAATGCATCATAAACATGCTATTCAAAATACTCTCTTGGATAATTTAGAGAATAAAGGCAAATTGCAGGAGAAAATTCCACTCTTGTGAGAGATCTGAATGCAATCTAGAAATTGAGTAGATATCCTACTTCAGAACCTGGAGTGACATGATGTTTTTGTCACATTTTCTCCTCTCTAAAACATTAAAGATGATTACAGTAATACACTGTTCTTTTGCTTTTGCTTAGGCATCTCCATTTTTTTCATTGCTGAAACTGTAGGACTATATGCCTTTCTCCTCTCTTAGGTGCAAAGGAAACAAAGTGAGGGGAAGGAGAGGCTCAGACTAGCTGAAGATGACAGGAAGGCAGTACTTGTCATTAGGCTCTTTTCTCCTACAGGAGACTCTTAAAGGAAAGGATTTACAGGCATCCTTCCCTTAAACACTATGATGGCTGGGACATAGGCCAGTATGAGGGGCAGGAATTTGACATGGCATGTTTTTCCAATGCAACAGCTGAAATGCAATGAAATAGCCAGAACAAGCAGATGCTGCCATTGGCCTCTGCACAGTCACCCTTACCGGGAATGGCGCCGTCACAGCTGAGGAAGCTGACGAGAGAGGGTCTCCCATGGGAACCACCATGTCAGAAATAAAGACTAATTTCTCTCAACAAAGCAAAAAAGTCTGCTTCAGAGCCAAAGAAACAGACATCAGCCTGCCTCTGATGCTGAAAGATGTATTCTTCCCAGAGCCAGTGGATTTAAAGGCTATTCCTTCTGCATCCATTTGACTTCCTAGGAGAACATACACCAATAACTCCCAGAGGTGAAATGTACTCTTGCTGCCTCTAAGTGATTTTTCCCATTCATAGCTTTTGCCTGTGACAAAGAATAATGATTTGCCCTGTAGTTAGGTTTGTCAAAAACAGAACATTATGATGTCAGTTGAGCAATGAACAGCTGTACTGATGAACTCCTCAGCAGTAAAAATTCTGCTCTCTCTCATTCAGCTGAAAAAAGATTCAACCCTAGTATTAATGAATGGGAGGACATGGGGGAATAAATGGAAGAAATTAGCAGAAGGCAAAAAAAACATGTCACCGTATGAGAAGTGCCTACAAACCAAGCGTTGTTCCAGAGATTTGCATGTACACCATGTCTGCGGTGTACACACTTTTGATAATTGTCCTATGGGTTCAATAAATTCAGATTTCTTGTTTCTTCCTGAATGTAAAGGTAAATTCTTCATTAAGCAAAATTAATTTCAGGTATATCTACATAAAAAAACCCAATCAATATCGTTTCAGCTTTCAATAAATATTGCTTCAGCTTGCCTTAATGAAATCCAAAGGAAAGTTTTATGAAACAGTCATAGAATAATAGAATCATTTATGTTGAAAAAGACCCTTAAGACCATCAAATCCAGTCATTAACCCACCACTGGGTGGAAAGGTCCTTTAGGATCATTGAGTCCAACTATTAACCCAGCACTGCCAAGTCCACCACTAAACCACGTCCCCAGGTGCCACATCTGCGCATCTTTTACATCCCTCCAGTGATGGTGACTCAACTACTTCCCTGCTCCAACGCTTGACAACTCTTTTGGTGAAGGAATTTTTCCTAATATCCAATCTAAACCTCCCCTGGCACAACTCGACGCTGTTTTCTCTTGTCCTATCAGTTTCCACTTGGGAGAAGAGACCCACCCTCACCTCTCTACAACCTTTTTTCATGTAGTCATGTCTGGTGTTTCTGGTAATTAAAAAGATGTCTGATTCTGTAAGGAAACTGGAGAATAGCACAACAGAATAGTGCAAGCACTTAACATTAAAGAAGCTCAAACGCTGTTAGGCACAAGAGTATTAGTTCGAAAACAAATTAAAGGCATCCCAGATACTCCTACAGAGGTTTAATATTTTACCTAAAGTGCTATCTACTCTTCATTACTCTCTTCCTCAAAGCTGGCACTTAGTCACAGTCAGCTGAAATTGCATTTGGAGAGGGGCGATAACTACACAAGTACTAAAGGCAGCCATAAAGTGTCAATAAATTGCATAAGCAAGAGGCTTCAGCTGTCTGCAAGCGACACAAAGATGGATTGTCCTACGTCAGAGAGTTTCTTAGACAAAGCTTTGAACTAGATAGGAAACCAAAATTAGACTGTAATGGAGAGATTCCATTCTCAGTGGAAATTCTGCTCAGGATACTAAATTAATTTACCTTGTCCATGGTATACAGCCTCATCTGTTAAATTGTGGGGCTATAATGCAGTTGTCAAGATGTACTTGTATTCTTATAACTTTGTTTTCTGTATCTTACCAGAGCACGCTGCTTATGTATAGAGCATAATTCAAATAGAATAATCTTTAGCAAAAGAAGAGCAGAATACTAGTTCAAGAATAAAGAAGAAAACATTGAGGAAATGAAATTGTTAGCAATTTTTGATTTAGTTCTCTGTATTAAATTTACCAGATGCTATCAGTGTAAGAGGAAGGTGTCAGTGGCTTACTTGCTTTTTCTTTACCATACTTAATCAAGGGGAATTTAAACGATCTTTTTCCACCCACAAGATATTTCTATTTCTTCTCATATTTTAGGATTGCCAGCAGAATGTGAAATCCAGTATACCTGTCTTGAAATGCCAGAGTCAATTAAATGTGACAGGTTCTAGTCGCCTGTATCCCCGGAGCAGCTGCAGCAGCAGTGAACTCTCCCTCTCAAGTGCTTGCAGTGAATATTCCAGTGGTTCCTCCTACACTTGGAATGATGGAAAGACATGCAGCAGAAGGGTAAATCAAATTAATTTTCTTAATTTATTAGCTTAAGTTAGTCTGAAACAAGATTAAAGGAAAAGCTGCCTATTTCAGAAATTTTTTTTCACTTTCTTCTCTCTTTTATATTGAAAACAGTTGCCGCTAAACTCAGTAAAAGCTCTCACTGCAATATCTCCATCCCTGTCACTCCCCCCCACTTAATTTTTTTAGCAATTCCTTTGTCACTCCAGTTTGCTTAGTCTCCTCATTAATTCTGAAATTTACTGTGTCTTTCATAGTCCAAATTGCTCTTCTTCTTTATCTTAATCCTTCCATTCATATTGTTCTTTCTACAGGTTTTAAATGCACTGCAGCCTTCACACCCCTATGAAATCCTTTATTAAAAAGGAACTTTGCTCTTAATAGCAATGGATGAAATGTAATGTCCTTATGCAACTCCTATATCTCTTTACCAATATGGTAACGCTTTTATTGACAGCACTTGTGAGTAATGTGTGAGCTTTATTTTGTTTCAACAGTCATCCATGAGATGGGATAAAAGAATAAGCATCGGTTCCTCGCTCCCAAGCAACCTCTCGAGTCCTGCCGATGATCTACCTCCAACTCGTGTCAAGGAAAACCACATCTTAGAAGGGCTGAAGAAATTACAGAAGCAAAAAATATTACTTGAATCACCGTCAGTAATATCAAAATGGGGTTACAAAGATTGCATGAACTCTAATGAAGGAATATATTCCCCTGGAGTTAAATGTGGTGACCATAATGAACAGACTCATTGTAAGCCAATGGAAATGGAAAGTATTTGCATTGAACATAACAAAACTTTCTCTTATGATTCAGATTCACATGATGATGCAGATGATGACTCTTCCTCCTTACTGTTGCTGCAGGAATTACCAAGCAAAGACTGCAGGACCTATTGTAACAAATTAACTCATAGCATTTCTGACAGTCTCTTTGACTGGGATCCTAATAGGAAACATTTTCCAGAAAGAAATTCATATTTTAATTCAAAGGAAAGACCTGAAAAATTGACTAGTTTTGTCAGTGGATTTCAGGGAGAAGTAAAATCATGCACCAGAACAAAGCTGCCTGAGTTACAGTTAAATCAAAGCCATGCTAATATAGGCTGGAAAGACCTTAATTTTCAGCTTTCAGATACTGATGACAATGAAGTCTTGGATGAACTGCATATAGAAAGCAGCGATGAGAAAAGTCCATCAGATTTATTAGCAACTCCCTTTACTGAGAAGTGCACAAAGGCCTCTGACGTGCTCAAAGTCACGGAGAATTCTCAGTTTGTATCTACTGACAAAGAGGAAAACCAGATACCTGTTCACTCAGACATTAGGCCGAAGACATGTAATTTCATTAAACAACAAAAGGTTATAAAAAAGACCTCCTCTGAAGAGTGCATTACAGTAATATTTGATGCTGAGGATGGTGAGCCTATTGAATTCAGCTCACATCAAACTGGAGTTGTCACTGTAACAAGAAATGAGATTTCAATCAACCAGCCACAAACTATGTCCAGTGCAGAATACACTGAACTTACACCTCAGGGAATAACTGATTTGCAGACAGGAACCAATGCTAGGAACTACACTGCTTTAGAAAGACCAGAAGAAGAAAATGAGAAAAATAATCTTGAAGATAATACAGGGAATAAAAATACAGTTGTCTCTATGACCTGCAGTGAATCTTCATGCTGTAGAAGAGTGACACTGCAAAGTACTTCACGACAAAAACTAGTGAAGCCAGTGTATGATGCATCATACAAGGCCAATTCAAGCTCCACTGTGCATGCAGGAATCAGTCAAAAGCCAAATGTAACTAAAATACCCAGCAGAGGTAAATTTTCTCCACAAAAAACTGTGATCTCAGAGAGTGGGGAGACACCTGTAGCCCTATCGGTGGGCCCCACAGCCCTTGAAAAATCACCTGCTCTGCCACCTGTAAAGCTTTCAAGATTCAAAAAGGCGCAAAGTCCACCTCGTCATTTTGACTCAAAAGTTGACTTTCAGGTTCCAAAGCCCCCTGCCCATCCCCTGCCTGACTTGAAACGTCCAGGCAGAGGCGACGGGTCAAAGTATCCAAAGAGTCAGAGTCCAGCATCACCACTGTTGCCTCAGCACCTTAAAGAGCCAAGTAACTATGGAGAACCTCCAACCAGAGACTTTCATTGTGATTTAGCAACTGTAGAAGCCCGATCTCCATCCCCACCCCTTCCTCCGGGCAGGTCAACATCCCTGTTGATTCGGCCTAATTATGCTCATTCTCCACCTATAGCAGTAAAGTTAGGAGGAGCTGGTCCCACTGAAACAACGAAAAATATACTGAAATCATCACCATTAAAAGGAACTATGAACTCTGGCTTTCACAATCAATCTAGTTATGAAATGAAAGCAAAAAATGTATCTTCTGGGGCCAAAATTGAATTATCTTACCTTCAAGAAAATGCAGAAGGAATTATGCAAAATAAATGCACATCTCAACAATCCCATAGTGCATGCAAAGGACTTTCCAAAGTTTCCACAAAGCAAGTCTGCCTAAAAAACCCTAATCAGCTGGGTCTCCACAGGAATCGTGACTATTCCAGCACAGATTTTCAAACAGCCAGGTCCTTTTCTCTAGGTTGTCCGTCACTGGAAACAACTTCTTCACAAGACACATATTCCAGGAAAAAAAGTACTTCCACTGACAGTGGGGTGGATCAGCAACAAAAGATGCCAAACATTCTCCCCACAACTCCTCAAGGTCATACAACCAGCACAAGTGAGCCTTTACTATCTCAGGTAAACAAATCCCCGCCAACATTGTTTCGTGCCAGTGATCCTGCACACGCTACTCAAAACTCTAACGAGAAAGGAATGAAAACCCGTCTTCCTGTAGGACTGAAATTATTTGTCAAATCTCCCCAGCTTCTCCGCAAGAGCTCTACTGTACCGGGGAAGCAGGAAAAAGACAGCATAAATGCAGCTTCCAAAAGTAATGTGAGTTCAAGTCAATACAAGCAAAGTGAATCTGTATGTGTAACCACCAGAGGTGCAGCATATGCTGAATTAAAAGACTCTAAGTCTGATACTGAAGTAAAAAATAATTTTACTGTGGGACTTAGCACGGATACAGCATCACCTCATTCACATGAAAACTGCAGCTTGATGGTAGACAGAGTAGATGGATTAGAAAACAGATTAGTTAAGAGATCTGTTTCTTCTAGCAACAAGTCGCACTTGAAGCCAGCTCTGGGCATGAATGGAGCAAAAGCTCGTAGTCAGAGTTTTAGCATTCAAACAGGGGAGAAGCCGTCTGCCCCTCTGACAGAAGGTCTCGGAAAAGTGCGGACTCAAATTATTACAAACACTTCTGACAGAGGAAATTCTCTAACCAGGCAGAACTCAGCCACGGAAGGACTTCAAATCAAGGCTATTCCTGGGTCAGCAGTGACACCAGAGACTCTTTTATATACTACTAAACCCACAGAAAATTCTTATCCTAGACAAGGTTCTCTGGGAAATATGAGTAGTTGCAATAGCCAGCATGGAAGCCCGAGCAAACTGCCCTTCAAATCATCTTCAAAAGTAGACTTGTTTCATAACACTTCAAAATGTGATGGAAACAAACCATTTTCTCAGAAAGATGCACGCAGCCGATCTATGCAGAGCGAGAGGAGCACTGAAAGTTTTAAACACGAAGCTCTAAGTAAGAAAAGTGTTCTGTCAGCAGAATTGGAGTTAGAAACATCAGCTACTGTATCTTCTAAACAAATTTTGTCCTTTCAAAGCTTCGATGGAATAAAATATCCTCATAAACTGGAAGCAACAAAATCACAAAGGCAGCAAATGTCTTTAAAATTAGCAGAAGCCTCTGAGAAGGTTAATGATGTTTTGAGTTCACCATCTCTGCAACCTACAATAGAGGAGAAAGTCATGTTGTGCATCCAAGAAAATGTGCAAAAGGGTCAGGGACAAACCAAATCTCCCACTGTGGAGACTAAACAAAAGACTGGGCCCTCTATAGCAAGTTGGTTTGGTTTTCGAAAGAGTAAGCTCCCAGCACTGAGTAGCAGAAAAACTGATGTTCCTAAAACTAAGGTAGAAAAAAAGGATGCAAAAGTTTCAGGGTTTGGAATTAAACAGGCAAAATTAGAGAGAAGAAAAGAAAAAAAGAAAACTGAACAACACTGTGAAATAGAAAATGAAATTAACAGGAAAACAGACAATGGTGACATTTTAGCCATGGAGAGCAAAATTATGAAACCTTCCCAAGACTCCACCGGTGAGATTGATTGTGAACAAGTCAGAGGTTCGACTGAAGCTACGTACTCACCAAAAGACAGTTTTGTGAAAGAGCTTTTAAACAGGTAAAACTCCGGAACACAAATTGATATGTATTGATGTACTTACAGCTTTACAGATGCCCAGATGCTAAGTTCAATGTATGTTCCTTTTATAGTAAGAATGCACAGTAGCAATCAGTAGGTACACAGTTGGGACTTTAATCTCTACAGGAAAAAAAGCATTAATAATGAGATGATAATTTTGTTCATGTTACTTTGTTAACCAAACCACTGGTCTTTGAAATTAAAGAATGGCGAGTTACATCCAAGTTGATAAAAATTCAAATTCCAGAAATCAAGAATCTAGGTAGATGGTATGTAAAGATAGTGGATTATAAGGTACATGTTTTAATATATTCTATCTTCCTCTATTGTAACCAGCAAGCATTTATTTGGTAACTAGTCAGAATTAATTACATTTCTAGCTACCACAACCTTTGGTCACAGAAGAACTTAGCAATTGTTATACTGCGTTTTCACGTTTGCCCCACAGCAGTTCCAAATATAATATAAATCATTATATGTGAAAGGCTAAATTGATATACTACCTGAAATTGCAAGTGACAGGTTTGATCAAGGCTGGTTAGAAACATTTATCACTCAAAGGTCTAGAGACAGAAAGATACAGAGGGGTTACTTTAAACATTAAAGGAATGGGAAAGTAGAGTGATTGAAGAAGGGCAATGTAATTTATCAGAGGAATCACTCTCTACCTGCAGAGTTGATAAGAAAGCAGCTCAGCAGACAGAAAGTGGATCAAATAATGTTTCCTACAGGAGTGTGTCGAAGGGCAGCTCCCAGGGCTCCTCTCTTCATGGCAACTCTATCAGCTCTCAAGGAAACCACAAGAAAAACAGCAACACAAAAGCTGATATGGAAATGCAGAATCAGACCCTGGTAAGTGCTTTAGTACATGAAAACATTATTACCTTCTTTTTAACTTTTGGATGTGTTTCCTATCGCCAGTACAGGCAAACAGGATAACAATTGTTTATATATAAGATAGAAAGATTTTGTGTAGCTAGAGAATTGTGAATTAATACAAAAGCTGGCAACTTGACTATAGGCCACATTATACAGCTAGTCATGAAGATCCTACTGCTTCTGCTGGCAATTCAATTCCAATGGAGATATATGAACAACGATGTTATAATCATACTGTAGTAGAGTGAAGTAATAGGACCATTCTCTTTTTTTTTTAGTTTTTTTCCCCTTTCCCTGAAAATTGCATGCCAGTGTTAAGCATTCCTCTGAACATTATAGAAGTCGTTAAGGCTGAGAAGAGCACTACTGATAGGGAAAAGGCAAAGTATTTGACCATGTTTGGGAATATTTGTCACTTAAGAGGGAGCATTCAAAAGCAAAAACATACATTTGACCTGCATCTCTCTTTGTGCCGTTAAAAATCTCCCTGTTGATGCCCTGTAGTTAGTCTTATACCTCAATAAGATACTAACTGTACCTGATAATTTAATTTACCCAGAGAGTAGGAATGTTGCAATTTAGAAGAAAAATAATTTTATTTTCTGTTAGCTGCTAGATTCTGGTTGTGGAAAGGTTGTGTGACTAGCTTTACTGCACTGGGAAGTGTTCACAGAGAGTCTAGGACTGTAACTTGAAGTCAGGCTGGATGCGTGCCCTTCCTTGTGAAGCTTCTATTAATTAACCTTAGAATTTAATGAGCAATTTCTTGCCTAGCAAGGTCCTTTCCCATGATATTTCAAAGTCCAGGCACCAGGAGAACAGAGATGCTTTAACTCAATAGCATTCTTTTCTCATTCCTGATAGCTGTCTTGACCATATTATAATGACGATTATTAACCATAATCACAATTTTAACAAAAATTCTTGAAACTTTTGCCAAATATAATGCTTAATATGAAGCTCAGGCTATTACTTTTGTTGTTCTGACAGAACTGAGTTACTGAAGTGCAGCACATACAACTATTTCCTCTGAGAGAATTTGAAACACAAATTCTTTTCGATGTGTTGCAAAAACATTGCAAAAAGCTTCATAATGGGAACTGGAGAAACTCTTAGCTTAGTACTGATGTTTAGGATGCATCCCATATGGGGTTTCAAATTCAGGCAAATGTGGGGATTTTTACTTTAATACAGATGTCTTTCCTAAGAACATCTGCAAGGTCATTTTTTAAAACTTAGACGGAACATATGCAAAATGAATGTGTTTGAAAACTTTCCTCCTGACTCCTGTCGTAACATCTCTTCTTTGAAAATGTAGATGCCTCCTGCATTATAAAACCACAAATTATAAGCATATCTAAGGCTGTCCTTGTAGTGTCACTGAAAGGAAAGAGAGAGAATGAAAGTCTGGAAATGTGCAATATGCAGGAAATTCAATCCAACTGATCTAGAACTTTGATAGCAAAGCACAGCCCCTTATCAGAGCCACTCAGTTTAACTATGCCCCATTTAATATGGTCCTGACAGCTTAGGGTATATCTTCACTGTACAGAAGTAAAAAAACCTCTACACATTGCTTCTACAATTTCTTTCTAACTTATTATTTTCTAATGCTGCAATAATTTGCTGTGCTTTTTGTCTGTCACTTTGTGAAGTCTTTTTAGCTTCTTCAGTAATAGTCTTTTAAGTATATCTTCAAGAAACACACTTCATTTTATGAGGGAACTACAAAGCTTGTCCTTACTGTACACAAACAATAGAGACATGCTAATTATACTATTTAGTTTTTAAGGACATATTAGTCATAGGGAAAAGGTATTACCTCTGCTATACCATACACTCTTTTGTTAGCTGGGAAACAAAGTATTTTTATATGTTTTTGTAGATTAATTTACATTATATGCTTCATTTTTTTGAGTTTCATATTGTGTTTATTGTGGCACTTCATTCCTGAAAGAAATATCTAGTGCCAAAAGACCGAGGACATCTAGAATAGTGAGATTTAAAAATGTGCTTACAGTTATTAATGTTAACTTATGAAAGAGATATACCTTAAGATTCCTCAATATGTGATATTTCATCTTGTCCTTCAAACTTCTAAAAGAAAAACGGTGGAAAGTCTTTAAATTCAAAGTCCATGCATCTTATTACTATCATTTTCAGTTATTCTTTGGTGTCTGCTCACTTTGAAGCAGATTGCAAAGGACTGGGAGATAGATAGCTGTGACTGAAAACAGTTGCATGCAGTAGAAAGGCCTGTTGTGCATTTTTTTGCTCATAAAAAGACAAAATTAATGATTTTAGAGAAAAAAGCATAAATCTTTCGAGAAGCCCTAAACTAGGAAGATTTCTTTTATTTTTTTGAACAATGCAAAGTGCATTCAGTCGTACAGTTCAGTGCGGAAGGTGCTGTATTTCAAAATTGCATCTCAGATATATACTGCTTTAAATCCTGGCCAGAACATTTTTAACATTAATTTTTCTAGCAAGTTTTTCCTTTAAAACCTATTTAATTTTTGATGATTAAATCACTTTTCTTATGATATGCCAGGTAAAGACTTGAGGCACTATTATGCCATAACATATGCACCAATTACCTCTGATTTCTGTTCATGCAAAGAATGTTATTGCTGGACTGCCACTGAATTTATGGAAAAAGCAATGTTCCACCAGTGGTGGCCTTGTGCATTCACCTTCAGAGGGATACACTTCCCGTTAGCGTTCATCAAAAAAGCACTTTACTCTAAAGGCCAGCCAACAGAAATACATAATACTTTAGCCTACAACAAGGATATTCCACATTCTCCAGTACTTTTTCATGTCCTTGGCTGGAGCTTTAGGTGAGAAACAATCATTTTTGTGCTGTGCTGCTTCATTTCATTTTTGTGATTTTATTACAGCCCTCTGTAATATAGAAAAGCCATGGGCTTTGCTTTGTGAGGTGGAAGCATGGCACCAAAATCAAGACACCAGGAGTTTTGTGTAGCACTCTGTGTCTGCAGTCTGTGTGTTTGGGGAGTACCCAGAGATCTATCGCAATATTGTGAAATGTCACAGCAGCAGCCAAGCGCAGTCTGCAAATGTGAGAAACTGCTCTACCCGAAATTTGATGCCAAATGATCACTTGCCTCCTCATTTTCCATAGCCTGAAGAGCATCATTTCAGAAGACAAAAAAAGATGTAATCAAATCTGTAGGATTAAAATATTGTAAATGCACTTTTTTAAATCTAGAGAGCAAGTCTATCATGTCTTCCTTAGGCTGGTCACAGGAGGTCAATAGGGCTACTTGTGTAAGCCAGACAAGCAGAATATATGCTATGATCGAAGATATGTCATGCAAATTATGATAAATTCTACTGGTTTAGATTACAGAACATATTTAATGTTATTGTGAATGTGCTGTGAGTAGCTTAAAACAGCAGAGAGTGATTAGCAAATAATTTAAGATCTCTGAGATATTGAAAGTTATTGTTTTTCATAGTGCTGGCTTTCCCCTTCTCATCACCCTGAAAGTATCTCTGTTCCTGTTTGATTTATGTAGCATGGCAGAAAAATATGTCTCTGGCTCTGAATTATGGCCTCTGATGGCATGTAATGGAGGGGGATTTCACTATATGCTAGGGAGGCACTCAGATTATCTGTACACTTGGGAAATAGGAGTGCAGAAGAACAGAACAAAAATACATCTTCATCTGAAAAACTAGAATATCTAGGGGGTTTGAATAGTACAAACTTAAATATCACATACAGGCTCTTAGAGTGCACTGCATTCTTAAATGAAGTTTTTCTCTCTGTTTAGCTAATAAATGCTTTTAAACAGAGGTGGAAATAAAAATGCTGAAGTTCAGTTGCAAACTAAAGAGATACCATACCACATATCAAGTTCACTTTTTTTTAACATCTGAAACATGTCATTTCCAGAGAGAAGCAAAAGGTCAGGAGAACTGAGGTTTTTTGGTGGGGTTTTTTTGTTTGTTTGTTTTTTAATGTAGAAAAAGACCTTTTCTTTTGAAGAATTGCATTTTGCAAGGGTATTTTTGATGGCTGCATATTGTGACTTTGAATGAAATTAAAGTTGCTATCCTCAGATATCATTCATAGAATGGGACGGTTTATATACTTCCACTCATAGCTGCCCTGTAACTTTGGTTTATTTCTGAAAAATATTCTGTAGTTATTGTGAAGCAACATAAACAGAGTCACAGATGTTCTTCACTTTTGTTGTTGCACTATGTACAGGCTAAAGTAGTCACAGAAAACCTGCAAGAAGAAGAGGAGGACACCATGACAAGGACTACATGTCAGAGTCATGTGATAGGTACAAAATTATATTTTACACTGGATTTTATTGCTGTCAGTTCTTGGAAAAAGGCATGTTTAATTCTCATTACTTTATTTGTTTGCCCACTAATGTCAGCTTTAGCCTTCATTTAGCTCTGTTACTGGATAGCCATATTTCACCAACTATGTAACAGATGAGTACATACCATTGCCATTGTGGATCGATGCAATGCTTGAATGCTTGCCAGAAGGGCCTTGGAGTCTGCTTATGAAAGATCATTTCAGCCTCTAAAACTAGTGGGTGACACATAGTGGCTTAATTAGAGGGTTGGCATGATACTTTCAGTGGGAGTAATACTGATATACTCTGTCATCTGGCCCTGAATTAGTAAAAATCCGATTAAAATTCTGAATAGCAGAGTAATCACTGTGATAAATTGATCTGAAGGAGTAGCAAACAGGTGTCTGTTCAGAAGGACTTAAAGCTTTTACTGAAAATAAGGTTGCCTTTTCTCTAAACTTTTCAGAAGGGTGGCACCATTCACCCTGCTTTGTGATTGGCATGTGCTAATTTTTAATCTCAGGACATGTGAAAATATCTAATGGGCAATGGAGAACAAAACAGAAGTCTGTTTGAGGTTTTTGTTAGAGCAGTATGTCATTAATATAAAGAAGTGACTCTGAACAGAAAAGATTCTCCTTTAGAGAGTTCCCTTCCTAGAAAGAGACTGCAGCAATAGTTAAAATCTAATTCCATGGTTTCAGGACACTCTTAAGTGATTTTTCTAGCCAGAATCTCATTCATTTCACAAATACTGTCAACCCAGCAAATGAGGCTGTACAGATGTATCATGTTGAAACACATTTCTCTTTGGAATATTAGGAAAATGTTTGCATGCTTTATTGACTTGTACATCCTTTCCAGTCCCAAATTCAGCCAAATAAACTCTGGCTGTCTTGCCTGAAGGAAAGATCCCTAAAGTCTTCCCTCTCTATGAACCCAACCAGAATCTGGCTCCATTACAGCAACTAAATAACAAGAACTTTGAACATCGCAGTGTAAGACTCTGAGAGGATTCTGTGAGTTGGTAGGCACTAGCCCTGAAAATAGAAATCTGTGCTTCTCACTCTGTAAATAAAGAATTTACTTTCTGTTATTAGACATTGACCAGCAGATATTAACTCACTTAAAATGGTTCAGAATTATTTTTCCTCATACTAAAATAATTATTTTGCCTCCATCAAATTGTCAAAACTTTAATTTTTAATTACGTGAAATGTTTCCATTTAATTTTTTGATCTAGATACTGAAAATTAAAATCAACTATTTGCAGCGGGTTTTTTTCTTAAAATATTTTGGTGCTTCCTTGTGGTACATCAGTGTAATTGGTGGTTGTGGCTGGGACCAAGCTGCTATATATTTTGATACTTAACTTTGTAATATATCATGTAACAGGTCCTTTTGAGGGTGTTAATATTTTGGTCCTCCCACAGGCACCAAATCTGAGTCTCTGATGGGACATAGTGGTTATGAAATAGGTTGGTTGTCATTCCCCAAAATGAGACTTCAGTTGTGCCTTGGGTTCACAAGGCTCTCTGTTGGCTGGGAAAGGTCATCCCTGTGGACAGCCTTCCTGTCCACCAAAATCTTTTTTTCCAAAGAAAATAAATAGCTTTTTCTTCACCTTTTTAAGGGCTGATGACATGGATAAAGTTACAGGTATCTCTGTGGCCCAGACCTATACAAGTCCACAGTAAGTAGTGCTACAGAGAAGCCAGGCAGTGCTGCCCTTAGGAAATTCCTATAATTCCTACGAAGACCTTTCCATTCATATAATTTAGCTTAATTTTACCAGTTGCAAAAGCATCTTCTTCTCTCTACACAATGCCAGTTCTTAAATGCTCAGCACAGGATGGCCAGCTACCCCTATTCTGCCTTGTCAATCCATCTAGAATAACTCAATGAGTTTGAGGATCTAGTTGGTAATGGGAAACATTATGTGCGATAGGTGGTATTGGCACAGCAGAAATAATAGAAGTCTAAGCAAATTTATTAACATTTTAACAATGAATCCTAATGCAGAATGTGCCGGTCATTACTTATTTCAGTAGGACAAGCTCAAGCCTATGAAATTAGAAGCATGGATCCGAGTGTACCTCCTGAATACTCCTATATCAGTGTCATGCTGTGTTTAATTTCACTCTCATCAGGCTAGGTTTTATCTTGCGTTGGTATTTTTGCTACTGTATATCTGTATTGTTCTTTTTGGATAGCGAGCATTTCTAGATCTTGTTCAGATTCTTTTAAAATTCCTTGATAGAGGTTCTGGCATTTTTCTGATACAAAGGTTTTCATAGAAAGATACTGATTATTTTTACTGCTGAAACTCTTTACAGCTTTCAGAAACATTCATTTGGAACATTTACCCCTTCAGCTTGCCATTTTTAGTCAAAAGCATACACAAGGAAGAACTTTTGAAGATTATAAAGAACTTGTTGGTGTGGAGGATTACCCGAGATGTAAAAGATCCAAATTTGGCTTGCTTTGTTATCAGCTTCTGATCTTCTGTTCTCAGAAGGAAAAGGGAATAATACAGGAAGGATGGCTCTGTAAATGCTGTGCCTCACTGCTGTCAGGCACATGACAATGAGCCAGGTCCTTAGTCTGATCAAAGGGGTCAGTTCATGTCTTGGTGGAGGCTTTTGGTCAGTTGTTTTTGTGCAACAATTTCACAGTGTTGGAGGTTCTTCCAGAACAGGAACTTCTTAGAAATCTTGAAAATTTCAGTGGGCTGTAAATTAATTTCTAACTGGATTTGTCATCATCATAAACAGTTGTTTTATAGAATCATAGAGTCATCATAGAATGGTTTGGGTTGGAAGGGACCTTTAATATAATTTTGTTCCAACCCCCCTGCCATTAACAGGGATGCCTTCCACTAGACCAGGTTGCTCCAAGCCCCATCCAACCTGGCCTTGAACACCTCCAGGGATGGGGCAGCCACAGCTTCTCTGGGCAACCTGTGCCAGTGCCTCATCACCCTTAAAGAATTTCTTTCTAATATCTATTCTAAATCTACCCTCCATCAGGTCAAGGCCATTCTCCCTTATTTTAAGAAAACAAAGTTCACTTTGGGTTTTTAGCTGTTCTTTAATGAGTTTATTCTACTGGGTTTGTTCAAAACTGTTAACAAACTTAGAGCTGAACAAATTTATAACTAAACAGTCTTCTAGGTTGGTATCATGTAAGACAATGCTGGTTCATCATGTTCTAATAATGAAATACTTCTGGGTGTGTTAACCGGAAAATGTGCAAAATTGCAGTTCCTAGGGTTTTAATGTGTTGTCAATTGTTGATCTAAACAAATTTAAGTATTTTGCTGATTTTTTTGATTTGCTAAATTGAAAGAAAGCACGAATGCCTAGTTATATATAATTTCCCTCCTCATATACCTGTATCTCAGAAACATATGAACATTTCTATATGAAGCAGTCATTTATATTGTGCTATACTGTACTTCAACATATATTTAAAACATTTTGAAAGTTTTAAAGAACATGTTACACTCTGGATACCTTTGCTGTACTATCAATGAGGAAGTCAAATGCAGCCCTGGCAGCACAGATGCTACCAGTGCTCCCACCCCCACAGACAGCAGACCTAGAAATCCATGAGGAGTGTCACTTTCAGGATCATTCATCTTCAGAGCTCTTTTCTCAAGCCCTTTGCAGTAAAGTAGTTGGGTTTTGAAAGAGGGATGATGTGGAAAATGCTAAAGTACCTAGTAAGGGGAAGGACATAATAAAAGGGTTGACTTTCTCTTCATTTCATGAGACTCCCCAGCTCAGACAGGTACAGCAGGGTCTCCAAATATTCCTATATATAAAATTCTTGTATTGAATATAAAGATGATGCGTCAAGCTCCTGACAGTATTGTTCCCATGTAAACATAAAAAAGCCTTTATTTTACAAAGGAAAAGAATTCTTTTTCCTTCAAGACACTGCAAGTGTCATTGTTTGTCTTGAATTTTCCTATTGTCACAAAGGCCAAAAAACTCACAAGACAGTTACAGATGACACATAGAGAATGTAATAATTGGACATCTTGAGAAGAATAAAGCATTTGTTAAAAAGTTCAATGCTTCATTTTTCAAGTACTGTTTCAAATTAGCAGCTACTCCTAGAAAAGTATGATTGCATAATTATAATGCATTAAGAGTTTTCATTGATAAACAGCTTCAAGGGAAAAGACAAAAATCCACGGCACAAGCAAACAAATGCTAATTACTGAAGAATTCATTCTTGCAGACAACTTCACATGGGAATACTATGGTATGCAATAAGAGTATTTTTGGATAGACACAAATTAATAGGTTATTTTCTTTCTGGTAATATATCTCTAATGAATAGGAAATTTAGTCATAATTAATCATATCATTTTTCAGTGTTGATATGAACCTATACTGAGGCTGAAGTGAAAGACCGAACGTGCCATTTTCTCAGACATCAAAACTTAGGTGATTTACCAAACCCCATGTTTGGAAGCTGCATGATGATAATTTTTCTGGGTTCAGTTTCTTTTCTCTTTGTTACCCCATATGGGTGACAAATTCTCTAGAGGAGCAAATCAGCATGGAATATGCTTTTTGCTAATTATATGCTTAAGCTTCACACAAAACATAATCTCAGCATAAGGCTGATGAGAAGTGTCTGAGAAGGTTTCAAGTCTATTCTTAAATTCATACTCAGGTTTCAATACAAAGAAAGAGTATTTTTTGTCACAGATATTTCTATGTGTGAATATGATTATTCACCATAGTGGATTTCCAGCAGTCATTCCATCCTTAGCAACCTAAGTGAATCAAACAAACTCTTCTGGTCTAAAGCACCAAAATTCAGGGAGTACATGAAAGCATGGATAGATTTTCTGAAGGAATTGTTTTATTGAACTGGAATGTTTTTGATTTCAAATGTTATATTTAATATGTCACTGATTGAGCTAAAAGGGTAGATTCATTGTTTAATAAAAGCCTGTTGAGTTTTGACATCAAGGGTGCCACTGCAAGTAGTTTTTGTCCTCAAAATGACATCACTGGTAAAAATAAAATGTATTTTAACAATCTGAATAAACCATCAGTTTGCTTGAGCTTTGTACACTAGAGAGCAAATATTGATAACATGATAATTGGTAGTAGCGATCCAAAATACATCTGGGTACTGCCTGCTGAAGTTGTGTGGGGAGTTAATTCCCCGAGGCAGGTTGGGGTTAGAAGGATTCACAGTAGAAGGATTCACAGTTCTTGGAAAGAAATTACATAATTGATCCCTGATGTAACTGCATTGACCCCTGTTGTTTGTTTGGAGAATTTCAACTGAAATTCAGAGATGGGCAAAGGTTGTGAAGATAAATGTAGTCAGAATTTTTGAAACTTTGAAGAAAGACTTAAGACTAATTTTTGTCAACTTTCCATTAGAGGTCCAGGTCAGTTGCGAAAAATTGATTCATCCAACATTAAATGGAAAACTTGTAGATAATACAGAGAAAATGCCTGCAGAGACTTAAAAGTGTTTTAAAAGTCTCTAGCTAGATAGAGGGTTGGGCTTCCACACTATCAAAGCAACATTAAAAGTGCATTGTAGACTTTGCTGCTTTGTGCTAGAACAAAAACACACACTGAGGTCAAGGGATTCTTTTGTATCTCTGCTGTAGCCCATCGCTCGATTCCATTAAAGTTTTCGATAATCATCTGCCTTAAGGCAGGCTTTATCATCTTTCTTTCTGCTTTCCAAGAACAACCTTATAGAAGGGTTTTGCAGTGTAATTTAAAGGCAATCTGGTCAGAAAAAAAGGAGAAACTTTTTCTTTTTTTTAAGAAACTTTTGGGAGACTTGTCTTCTTTAGAGAGCATTTGGTTGAATCCCTCAGATGCCCAACGGTCCAAAAAGGAAGTGTTGTTGGTGTTTTATATGTTGCACTGCATTTTAAAATCCACCCCTTTAAGCTCTATATGCAGCAAAGTGATCAAACTACATTTTCAGTAGAAGCCAGGAATGTCCTTCACAGCAAGTTTTATAGGTAAGCTGCTAGCTATTTGATAGCAATTTTACAGATATACTGATAGCAAATGTAGGACATGTAATATGTTGTAGATGTGAGTAGGTTTGACTTAAAATGAAATGTCAGCATTACAATTATTTGTATCGAGGTATCAAATATTAAATATGATAGCCCTGTCTTTATATTGTGATATTGTTTTATTTAGCAACCACTAGCCATACTATGAAATTATATATATATGAAATAAAAAGGCACACTTCATGAGGAGAGTTTTCTGTGAGGGGTAGACCGCATTCTTTCTAGTGTCCCAGATAAATTTGTTTGTCTCTGATTCCTCTTTTCTTTCTGGTTCTTATGTGTGTTTTTCCCACAAATATACACATTTACTGCCAAGTGGTGGTCACTCTTTACTGCTTGTGCAACACCCCAGTATTGCCTCATTATCTGGGCCACCATACAGAGTCTACCTTTTTGTTTCCATACCCATAACCATTTCTAATCAACACTGTCTTTGCTCCAGTGTCGTCTGCCCTTTTTTCTCTTGGTTTCTTCCTGAAATCTAGATCTGAGGAACACTGGAACTGAGAAAGTAGGTTTCAGATTTCATTTTTGAAAGTGCAATTTAATGTACATACTCACAGTGCTCAGATATACAAATTATGCAGTGTCCTATTCCAAAGCTTGATGAAAACAATAGCAGTTTATCTGCTTGTTTAAATAAGCTTGCACCAAGCTTCCAGTAAGGGAAAAACACCAAACACCCCACCTCTGCTGAACCAAAGACTTGGTTTTATACACCATTATGTAAACTGTTAAAACTTTTGGTGTTCTTACTAGTGTATTAAGTAAACAGCTGTTGAATTCATGTTTTCTCATTCTTGGGGAATGGAAATAGATATGAAGGAAACGAGCCTGATTAATGTGGTAAATACATTAAGTTTGACATGCATCATCCTAAAACATGTCCATTAAGTCTGACATACTTGAGCAAACACATTTACATTAAGGAACCCTCAAAACCTGGAGACAGATTAGGTCTGTAATGAATTACTGAGATAAACGTAACAGGATAAGTGACAGAGGAAAGATGGTGAACAAATTGAACTGTATTACTGCCTGTGCATTCAGTAAAGAGAGGTGATCCTTATCACTGTGGAGAGGCAAAAGGATAATCCAGAAGTTACTTAAATGCCCGGCAAATCTTTGGACGCCTCTAATGCATTTAATGAAGAACAATATTCAACTGATAAAATGTCTTCTGACCACAAAATAAATCTTCTCTTGTCATGAAGTCTCAATGCCTGAGAAAACAACTTATCACTGTCAGTGTTAATTCCTTTCATCAAGCCATTGGTAGAAGTTGAGAAGAACCATTTAGCAATCATCTTATCACCGATATAGCAGTTGAATTATTCATTTACACACGATCAGATAAAGGAAAAATGTTTGCTATATCTTCCCCATCACCACCCAGCAAAGCTGTGGAGTACCTAGAAGTCTCCACATGTGAGGTTGCTGTCTGTAAAAGTCATCAAGGAAAACCAGTTATCACTGAATCTGTTTCCAATCTGGGTTTGTTCCTATTTCAAATCTGCAAAATGTTACGTTTTGATACAAGGTTTGATAAGCTATTAGATTTTTCATTAGTCCCCTATATGAGCAATGGTACAAGTACACATAAATTTGTTTGGATATCAGTAACAAAGCCATTTTCTAAAGCCCTGTGTGCATTTAGAAGCTGAGAGGTAGGTGTTAGATCTATAGGTGCTGGCTGTATTGCTCAGTAAGCCTGATTCCTAGGCTAGAGCCTTGAAATGAGAGTTACAAGGAGCAGGCAGCTTAAAAACATAACTTGCTATATCTAACCATCTTGGATGTTAATACAAAGGATTAGGTTCCCAATTGCTAAAACAATGATGAATTAATAAATTGTAAAATAAACCACTGGCCTCTAGCCAGGATCCAAACTTATTCAGAAAAAAACCCAAACCAAAACAAAAAAAGCCTCAAACCAAGATCACAATCTCCTTATGTATCATGGTCTCACTGTCCTCAGAATACTTGAGACAGAAGGTGTGTGTGAAAGCACACAAACCAAACTGATCTCAGTTGGGTAAAAAGCAGTTACATTTGTACTTTGACTTACCAAAATACCTCAGTCTTTTCCTCTAAGTTTATGCCACTTGATGCCTTCATGTAATATCCCCAAAGCATTTACATTTTTGATTTCATGGAGTTATCAAGCGCTCTTCTTCCCCTTTTGTACTTCAAAATCTGCATTTTCTGATCCTTCAACATGATTGAAATGACCTGTGTCTCTGGTTTGCTCACTTTTCTGAACCAGAGTAGCTAAAATGAGCCATCAATGAGGGGAAATCTTGTTTAATAACTAGTAGGCATTGCAAGAACAACTGACTGGGTTGTATGTAGAAACATACCTGTCGGTTGGAAGTCCTCCTGCTCAGACACTTCGTCAGAATGGAGAGACCTGAGACAGGAATGGCATTATGGGAGTTTGGGCCACTGGAAATGGGATTAATACTGTCTGCTGTACTGTGTTCTTGACTCATTTGGCATTTGGACATTTCCGCAGGGTTTAATTTTGAAATGATTGTCTGGAGGAGCCTATGATAATAGAGTGAAACTTTCTGTGTATTTTTCTAGTTGATACTTACTTTCCAGGAAGATGATGGAGAGCCTTGCCAATGTGAATAATAAGAAACTAACATCCATTAATGTCTTCTAATTTGTGTCAGCTTACCTTCTTCACAGTCTGGCAAAGACAAATCATTTCTTTATACTTTAAAGATAGTGCACATAGCATTTGTCTAATTGCCAATTCTTCTGTAGCACTGCTGCAGCCTACTGTCTAGCTTCTCTTCCTTCTGTGGGGAGAATTAATATTTTGGATCAACACTTCCTTATTAGCCACAATGATTAGCTGCTAATTTCCTTCTTTGTCATTACATTTATTCATCCAGAAATACCAAATTTTATCACTAGAATGAGAAGTGTGGCTCTTTATGCATTATATATAGGATACAGTCTAATTATTATTCAAGATACTGAAAATCTGCTGGTCTCATTCAGGCTTAAAATGTCAATTAAACAGGATGGCCGGGTTCTTTGACTCTGAAGTTAATGCTTCTGTGTCGATTTACACTACTTTACAGTCTAACCCAATCTATATTCATTTTTATCACTCAAATCTGGACTGTGCCTGATTATCATACCTATTACAGGATAGTACATGCCAGTATTCTCTACAACAGTATGAGTTGTTCTATTTGAAACTTTTCTACTTTTACATGTATTTTGCTTCTGGCTAGGGCCATCCGTAGATGTGTGTATGAAGCTTCAGTCATGCATTTCCCACTGACTAATTCATACACCTGAAGTACAACTGAGCAAACTGAAAATCATTTTGATTGAGGGTGTGTTGAGTTATTTTAAACGTGTTTCATCTGTGCTCGTGTGGACTTTGTGCTCCTTTTCTACAATGATACCTATGATAAGTTTTATGAAAAATAAAAATTTCACCTATATTATCAATTATGTTTGAGCTGGCATATGCCCTTCCAGATTTTCAGTCTGAGGACAGGATGCCTATTCCTATTTTTTTGCTGTTTTTAATTGAGTTTGAGGAGCTTTGATTCATGTCTTCAGTCTGAGACCTGAGTTGTTGACATTTGATTATGCAATTAGCCATCATAGCAGATCATAGAAAAACAGACTCTTCAAAAAAATCACTGTAAGAGAGAAATAATACCTATAGAATTAGTGCATAGCTTTTAATACTAGGTGAACTCAATTACTCACTGTTTGGACAATTCACTGTTAGGAAAAAGAAAAAGAAATCAACCAATATATTCATAGTGACTAATTTCTCTACTTCCTGTCTTTAACAGGCACAGAGGTGCAGTATTTTGTTTCAAAATGGTCATTCTAATGGTGTTTTTGTAACACCATGTAACATGGCAGACTCTTTTTTTGCAAACAGTAGATTTTCTGAACAAAAATCTCTGTTCATTCTTCTGGCTTTAAATCATGATGGTATCTTACTAACTCCTGCTTGCATGCAGTTGGTTTCACAGTGATTCAGCTGGTTTGGAGGAGCTGAGCTTGAACTTGGGTACCAAAGTGTAGGATTATAGTACACCTAAAAGTTACTCAAGGCTCTCTGCACTCACTCTGTTAATGAGTTTTCACATCATTAATTAAGAAATAAAATCAGTCTGTTTCAGGTGTGCGTGTATATTTTTAAGTGTTTGTTAGCTTTAAGTAAAGCCATGTGCAGAGCAGAAATAAAAATAAATTATTTAAAGCTTCATTTAATATTCAGGTGCCTTTAATTTCAGCATTTTTTGTACTAACAAACAAAAAGCAGTGATGTTAAAAAATAAATATAGTATGTTCTCTCATGCATTTGCAAAACCCAGAGCTTCCTATGCACTTAGAAATGGGTCCATGTTTACCAGAGACAGCATTTGTGCTTAAAGCACAATCCCTAAGTCCTATCTGTTGGGAATAGAAAATCAAAGAAAGTATCTCCATAGGAGTGAAAGTAAACTCCAATTTATAAGAGAGTTGCTTAAGAGCAAGTAAATTAGTGCTTCTATCCTGCTATCCTTAAATGCTTCCAACACACTAGTCAGTGAACAGAAACCCTCAGTGGAACAGCCAAATGCTCCCTTGGGCACTGTGTGTTGCCCATGTTTCTGAGATGCTACATGTGACCTCTTCACTCTTGCGGTCTAATGCAGTTATTCTTAAAATAAACTAGCTGCCTCTAATAATATTAGCAAAAAAAACAATCTTAATGCTTCTTGTAAGTATTTTTCAGCTTGCTATTAGTTCCTGAACAACATCCAAAAAAGCTAAAAGTATCTCTACGCAAACATTATTCATTGAAGAGATTACATGTTGGTTATACAGTGCCTGCCAAACATCTATGTTCTTTATCCTCAGGATAGCAGTGTGATTAGCTCTGTGTTTTAATATGAAGAACTGGGGCATGAAGAGAGAAAGATAAAGGCCTGTGGTTACAAGGAAAAGGCATGGCTGAGGAAGCCCTTAGCACCTGGGTAAACAATAAACCATCCTTTCTTGGGCTTTGCTACTCGTAAGTAGAATTCCTGAGAGCTGGGATCTGTCTTTTTTGTTAGAGAACCGCAGATGAAGGGAAGCATCCACTCATGCCTTGAATGAGCAATCCCCAGTAAGATGTTCCTGAGACAGTGTGCAATTGTGACAGTGTGCAATTGTTGGCTAGCAACCTTTACATTTCAGAGTACTAAGGGAAACAGAAGGCTTTGCTCAGTAGGGAAACAGAAGGCTTCACTCCGTGAAAAAAAGCCTGGGAAAGCCACGTTTCTGCATTGCGGCAGACCTGTTACTTACCTTGGATTCACACCTTGCTTCAGATGTGAGGAATTCTCTTTCTTCTCGGCTGTTCCTCATCTGTAACTTTCTTAAAGATAGTTGCAAAGCTGTAAGGCTGATTGGCAAGTGCAGATGTAAAACCAAAGGGGGACATAGAGCCAAAAAAGAATGGGGGTAGCTCCCCAGAGTATTTCCAGGCTGCCCTCATTGACAGCCAGGCTGCAGCTGCACCTCATTTAATTACCTTTTACACAGAGCTTAAAGTTGCTCTTCACATGAGTTATAGGTCTCAATATATCTTTTCTAGTAGGACTAAAATTGTATCTATTTCTAATATCCTGCCTCCTGAGAACAGTGAGTAGATTTTTAGGAAGAAAGTATAACAGCGTAATACAGAGAGATCATTCCAGACATTGGTTGTGAGAGTTCCCCAACTGGAAAAGTACATGTAGACCTTTGTATTTAATAGACACTGAGACCTGCAGTAGTAAATTCCAAGTTCCTTTTCTAGCTCATTTTGTTCTCTGTAACAACCCTATTCCACATAGCTTGCCACCATTACAAGCATGCAGGGAACAGATCTAAATGCCTGGAGGAGGATGGGAAGCACTTCTTAAAAAAAAGTCCATAGATAACTCCTAAATTGGAGTACAAGATCATTAGTGCTCACTAATAATTCAAACTAATCTTCTGACTTACTATTAGAAATTTATTTTAAGGTGGGACTGGAATTAAAATGAGGCAGCAATTTTCCATTTCAACTCAGAAAATACATTCCAGAGATGGGATTGTGGTAATGGAAAACTGTGAAGGCAACTGACAAATTATTGGATAAATGACATATTGAAGTTTGTGGGTTTTGAAAAAAAAAGCGTGACTGGGAAGAAAATAGAACACTGAATAAGTTTGTAAAGTCTGTATTTATTTTATTATTAGTTTTATAAATAGGTATGAATTGTAATTCCAGATTCAAGCAGCCATGAATGAAGTTCATCTGTAGATCCATCATTTGAAAATACACAGTACAATTCTCTGCCCATTTACCCTTCCTTAGTATACATTAGAAATAATCCCATGTCACCAGTACAATGCCCATGGGAGTGTAGGGCTGTGAAAACTTGGGTCTTTTCTAGTTTTACCTAGGATAGCCTTTGAGGTTTTTTAGTTCTATGTACTGGTTATATCTCAGATCCAGATAGAAAACAATAATGCACTCATCTTTGACTAATTGGATCAAATTATAGTGTAAACCCAGAAGGATTAATCTACTTAAAATTGACATTGATTTGGCAGAAATACATTCATTTTTTTGTGGTTGCTTTAGCATTGCAGATGAAGAGAAGGATGTGCAAATAAAGAGATCTGTTTTGCCATCTGTAGTTTAAGTTCTTCCTGCCAATGCCACATGTAGCTTAAAGATGTTTATTAACTTTTAAAAGAATTTTACAGGGCCCTATTTACATTTGAAATATTTTTCTGAAAAATAGAAAAATTATTAATTTTTAATTTGGCATGTTTCAAAATACTAGAAAAAACTATGCTCCCTTTCTGTTTCAGAAGAAAACAATTACATTATCTTGTTCCCTGTGTCAGCTTAGTAGAAAGTCTTGAACTTTGTAATGCAAAGAAAGTTAGAATTTCTTAGAATTTCTTAGAATTTGTATATTCTGCTACTGATGGGAATTACATCCTTTCACTTTTACTGTTGTAGATACTCCTTGAAGAAAGCCCATTCAGTGTTATGTACCTCTCAAAACCTTTCAAGGCTTGAGTCTGTACTGAAAACAGCTTGCTGGAAATTTCCCAGTGAAACTGTTCTTGATACAGTGCTATTTTTGACTGATATTTTTTTCCTGAAAATGTCTGCTTTCTAGGGAAAATTCTGGTGGTTACTTTAGGCTTCAGCTGAAATTCGTGTCAATCATGTACAGTTTTGTAGGCCAAAACTTGAAAATTTATGTGAGGAATATCTCAAACCAGCTGTAGTGGTGAGCACAGGGGAGGATTCCACATTTTTCATGAAGTGGGATGCTTCTTTGAAAGAAAATATGTCCCTGTGCTATGAGTATTATACATAGAAAGCCTTATGGAAGCAGAACTACCTGTAATCTTTTTGACCTCAAGTACACTTGTCCTCTTTGTTGCTTTTTATTCTTAATGTTAAGATAGATTGGCCATCAAAGTTAAGTAACATAAGCACTTCTGTCACTTTGCCAGCTTCAAATAGAAGCTGTGAGTTTGTGTGACATTTGAAGTAGAAATCATATCTGTTTGCAGTAGTTGCATCTGGTATCCATCAGTATGTTTCATTAGCAGCATCATGGTTCTACCTGACGGGAAATGGTTGGGGTTATTGAGCTGCTTCTGGAAATCTCGACCACTCAAGCAGCACTGAAAGGCAGCTGCCTTCTGTCAGTCATGGCACAAGTAGGTAGAGAGGCAAAACTGCACTTAAAACATGATAGGGCCTGTAATTATTTCTTCTCAGGACCTGTAAGTCCTTCCCTGTGTGCCACCATCCAGAAGTGTCTCCTCTTATTGTGTTTAATTCAAAATGGATGAATTGCCTGACCATTTTGAATGATATTATGTATGCACAGGTATTGATGCCTCATTTTAGCTCTGTGGGTAAAACTGGATCTTGTGGTTTCCATAAAGATTTTTATGGATGATTCAAAAATCATAATAAAACTCACATATTTTTTTAACTAGATGGTCAAAATAACCATGAGTTATTTTATAGGCTTCTTAACCGTATGTAGAGAAGGACTGGTATGTGATTTGTGAAGAAACTAAGCATCTGTGAAACTCATTTAAGATACAACATAAAAAGACTTTATTAGAATGTGAATCTTTACTTTACCTGAGGAAGCATTATGAAACACTCTCCAGTTATTCAGTTAAAGGTTTGTTTGCAATAACATGTAGCATTATATCCCCCTTAGCAAAAGCATCTTTTCACATTATTGAAGAAAAGCGTATTCAGAAGCTGTATTTAAAGGTACATCATCACCTTATGTCTTCTATTTTATGACAGTCATGAAATCTCTTGGATGTGTGCTAGGACTCAACATAGGTTCAACATTAGAAAGACTTACATGTCCCTAATTGAAATGAAGGACGGATTTTGCTCCATTGCTTATTTTGAGTAATACCCTATTTTGCAGCCAGTGGTGTAGAGCTCAGCCTGAGGGAGGTTGGACCCGCATTCCTTGTTTTGTGCTGGAAGCAATTCTCTTCATTCTAGCTGTTCTATGTTTTCTTTGTTTGTTGTGTGGGTTTTTTTTCCAAATTGGCTTTCCTTTCACATGCATTATATATAAAGAGGAACAGAGAAGGGGGCTGTATAACAGCATAAAGCAGTGTGGTACCAGCTCAGACTGAGAGCTCCTCTTGCCCTCACAGAGACTAATACCAGTGCTTCTGAAGGAACACAAAAGCAAGGTCAGTGCTCGGCTTCTCTGGGTATCCTCTTCCAGTCTCCAGTGATTTGCACCCAGGATGGTTTCTGAGCTAGAGGTGACGTGCTTTTGGTAGCTTCATGGCAATTGTTTCAGAAGAAGTAAACAAAAGTTGAAGAATAATTAGGTTTAATGATCTGATGATGGCATTTAAGATGCATTTTTAAATAATCTATTTTCTGGAGAATGCCTTAAGATACTTTAATGAACTCCAAGTTGTCAGTTCTTGGCAGTGGGCTATGTTTACTTCTAACTATTTAATTTTTGCATTTCAGAGGAAAAATGTAAAAAACCCACAGAAGGAGCTGCTATTGTTATTTTCCCCAGTGATGATCTCATTTTTAGAATTCCTGATACCTACCAGCCTGAGCATATGTCCCTTTTCTATTCTCTTCTTGTCCAGACCCTCAGAATGGTGCACAGTTTTCACAGATTCTTTCCATTCCATTTAATTTGGGTGCTGACCCCATGTTGAAGAAGCCATGGTGGTCTGCTGATACCAGAAAACATTGGCAAAGCACCAGTGATAATGCAATGTACCAAAGCCTGTCCAGATGTAAAACTACCATGTCCAGCTGATGTAGGGAATGAACTGTATGATCATCTTGCCTGTAAAAATATTAAATCTGAAAGTTATTGAGAAGTAGGGAGCTCAGCAAACTTTCAAAAAACTTTCTATGCAGTGTTAACTCCTTTTGTTGAGAAGCTTCTCAACATTAAAGGTCTTCCTCAAATTGTCCACAGAGCTCTTAGCAATGGCCTGTCATCAAAAGATTTCCATGCGTTTAGGAGTTTTCTTGATCTCGAAAAAAATTCTGTAAATTCTTTCTTATTTCTGTTTTCAGTTCTGGAAATCTTCCTCTACAAGAGGACTTCCAGGGGCTTCATTTTTGGCCCAGACTCAAGTCCACATGATGGGAGAGAGAGAAGGGGCTGTTTCAGTATTTCAAACTTTTGATTCTAGTCTGTTTTTTTCAGTGAAATGGCTGATAGTGAGTCTGTCTGTGTCCACTATAAAAACTAAGTAGCATTCTGTCAGCTTCTTTCTTTCCTGGCAAAGAAAGAGGAGCAAAAAAAATCAGAAACAGGCAAGGAATTTGGCTGGTATGCCAGGAAGACTTTGCAAGCAAATGTAATTAAGCTCATATATAACTCTTTTCAGGCTTTAATGTTTTGCAGAATCATTTTTCATCTATTGAGTAGTACTGTCACAGCATCAGAGATTTAACTTTTACATATTTTCATTATGTAGTCTTGTGCAGCTCTCACTGATAACAGTCATTTGAAGTGTCAGTGCTGCTGATGAAATCAGATGGGCCATGAAGATGTTTGAAAGCCATCACTGAGATGTATAACATATTTTTTTATTTTGCAGTTGCTTCATAAAAGTTTAAAAACAACACAAGATAATGTATATTCATTCATTCAATAATACAAATTGTTATGAAAGATACTTTTTAATTTGTATTATATTGCTTTAGGGATGAATTAGTTACGTTCACTAGTGAAAAATTAACATCCACAAAGAATTTGGTGGTGTACTCTGGATTTAGGACTAAGTTTTTGAGGATAGTTCAACATATCTGAGTCACAGAATTCTTCAAAAATCTGTCTTTAAGTGTCACAATAGGAGCTGCTCAGTATTGAGCACTTTGAAAGGCAGGCCCTTTTGTGGTTTTTCAAAACTAAAAATTAGTGAGCTGTTTTAAAAATCTGTTTTCCACCTGGTGTATTGCCTTTATCATGGATAAAGTCTCTATGAAGAAAGACCATAATCGATTAAAACTATTTTTCCTTTTAATTAAATGTGATACTGCTGGTGTGCTCCTACATCACTCTCCCAATTACTCTGAAAACAGCAGGAGATTGTATTTTCTTGGAAGTGTAGCCCTCAGTATTCATTTCTCTTGATTTTATGCAGTTGCTTTCATGGTTCTTTCCTAGATCTACACGAGGTAACAGTGGGCAAGACAAGTCCTTATGTCATTTGAAGAAATATGACCTCAGAAGAAAAAATAGCTTTCATCTTCCAGTTCACCCTGAGCAAAAGCTGTAGCTTTCCTGTTTGATATACATTTTGATCCTACTTAATTTTCCTGTAATAATTAGGAGGGAATGACTTTTTAGTTTCTCAGAGAATGCTCAGAAAGGAAACAACACTACAAGATCCTTCAAAGTCCCTGTGAAATGGGTTACGAAATCAGGTCCTACATTAACCATACAGATGTAGATGGGAGACTCTTCAGATTTTTATTTTCAGGAAGTTCTTTTTTCTGTGGTGCTTCCAATTTACTCCATGTCTCTGCTGAAGACCTTCTGCCTCTCCAACATAACCAGTCTTGCACAAATGTCTTTCTTCTGGCCAAGAGGCAACTTACAGAAGTCCTTTCTTATCCTATGTTATTCTATGTTATATAATATCTATATTCCCTTATTTACTAACTCTGTCACTGACAGCCTTTAGCTGAAGCATTTCCAGTCCATGTTAAACACACTGTTTAAAATCAGTTACCTGCAGAAAATGGCAAGGGCAGACACCTAGCATGTTAACGTGCTTTTTTTCACTCTCTAGAGTAACAGTTAACCCAATCTATCTAGTATTTCACTATTCAAAAACAAAACAAAAAAATACGTCAGAGGAAGGATTGCCAAATTAAGAGACTACAGTACATGGGTTGCCTCCTTTTGGTGCATCAGAACCAAATATAATTGTTTGGGGTACTATTTATGTTTCCTGGATAATCTTCAGCAACTTCTAAAATCATTATGGCACATTAGCTTAAAAATGTGAGGTAAAATGTAGGTGCCAGCTTGACATGGCTCCCACATCTTATCTCCTTTTACCTATGGAGGGAATTGATTGGGATGCAGTAATTGTGTGAGGGAAATCAGAGTCACATGTTGCCCTTTTAGAAGACTGCATATTATGTTTTGCTCTTGCAGTTCAGCCAGGCCCTGTAAGATTAAGGTGCTCAATATAACTTTCAGTCCTTCTTTGATTCTGAGTGACAAGGATAAGGTAATGAGGACCACATAAACATAGGCTGCTTCGCTTTTGACAAGAACCAAGAAATATAAATAGACATTTATCTGTAAGTAGTTTCTTACTTGCTATCAAGTAAGGCCCATTAGAGATGAAGATATTTAACATAAATGACCATGGTAATGCTCTTAGTTCAAAAACAAATAGGCAAAACCCATAGGGGAGGAATATTTCCAAATTTCTGAGAGTATTAGAAACACTACAGAAGAAAAAATAATTAAAATTACTTGTCAGAGGACTGCTAACTACAACAGACTTAAATAACAAATGGACATATCATAAAAAAAATCAATATCAGAAACACAGAAGATAGAGATGGAGAAGATATATGGGGTCATATTCTGCATCTCCTGCTAGAGTACAGTTGTTCACTGCAGTATATCTTTTAGCTAGTGTAGCCTTAAATTGTTCAAAGCAAAGGAAATTCCTCTGCTTCCTTTGGGAGTGTCTGCCACAGACTGAAGATCTTGCTGTCAAGGGATATTTCCAGACATTTAACCTAAATTATGCTCATTTTCCAACCATTAGTGCTGAATTTCCCTCCTTGGTGTTTATAGCTCTCAGAAGGACCTTGCCATCATAGTCCCTTTGACATTGTTTGCCCATTATGCAAACAAAAGGGAAGTCTCTGGAAACCGATAGAGGGCAGGGGGTGCTGGTACATCCTAGTTGCTAGGATAGCAACGTGCAGGCATCTACACTTGCATATTTCTCTGTTCCATGGTTAGTACAGCACCTTTCCAGTAGGATGAATAAGCTGGAGGGCTATGTGGGACCACAGTGCTTCCAAACCAATTACTTTAAGGTATCTCTGACTGGCATTATGTTGGGAAGTGTACACTTACCCAAAATGGGATGTGCAGAACCAGGGCATAATAAGGAAAATAAAGACATGGCTCTTGCCATCTAAGTTTTTCAGGATGCTCTGAGAGATGAGTATCTCTGAGAAATTCTTAAATCTTAATTTTGTGTAAGAATAAATGATACATTTTGATTGACACGTTCTTATATGAGAAGCAATTAACAAAGCATAAGTATGGGAAGGCCAAATTTCTGTGGAGTGCAGGTTTGTGTCAGAAATACTGTACACTACTCAATCCCTCATATTGGGATTGAGTACTCCTCAGACTTTCTGTAGGCCTTCAAACTAAATCATTTAAAAATTCAAGCTGTAATCACTGAGACATCCCTGTCTTATTCATTATCACACCATTACTCGGAAGCAAGACAGTGTCAATGTTTTGGCACCTGTTGGTTGGTTTCACTGCACTTCGATGTGGTATTTCATTGTATTCAGTTAGACAGACATAGTTTAAAAAGCATACAAGTGACAGATAACAGCATACTCACAAAATGCAAAATGTTTTCCTTTCCTTGAAGCCTTCCCTTTAAAAGGCTCTTTTTTTCCACTTTCTATAAATATCAGCAACACCTATTTCCCTGTGTCTTAGAGTCTTGCTGCCAGATGAGGACGCTGGACAGTGGGATTGGAACCTTCCCCCTCCCTGACTCGGGGAACCGATCTACGGGGCGGCACATTTCTAAGCCAGAATCAACCTTGGAAACAGAAGCCTGTGCAGCATCTGAGCAAGTTCCTCCTTCAGCTTCTTCAGTAAAAGCCAAAACTCTTGAGCGAGAAGTGCCTTCAACAGCTAAGAGCCAGGAGTCTGTGGAAAGCATAATTAGTCACTCAACATCCGATCCGGCCATGACTGCCAAAGGTGTACGACCTTTTCAAAGTCGCCTTCCAAAACCAGCTTCCTCAGGTAAAATGTCAATTATACCAAAAATTACTTTATTTCTGGCCTGACGTCTGTTTTCATTAGCAGAAATCTTATAATAATGGCAATTGATAGCAGAAATGTTAAATGCAGAGCAGAAGATACTCTTTTTATGAACGCATAAGGTTAACAAGTTTGTGACCTGAGCCATATGGAAGTTTTGTTGCACATAATGCTTATCTGAGGAAGAAAAATTAGTTTAGTACTTAAATCCTTTTCTCAAGAAACAATACTTGAAGAAAAAACATATGCCAGCCTTGGAATTTGACTTGAATAAGAATGTGGGTGTTCAGCAACATTCAGGATCAGACTTTGTGGCAAAGTACAAAGCATAGCCATGTTGTGACACAGAAAAGATATATTCATAAAGACTGGCTTTTGATACCAGATTTGAACTAAAGACTCATTTGGCCTCAATGCATAAATTCTGTCCCAATGAATATACAGCCTTGACCTCAAACAAAACTCTCGTTACTTTACTACATCACACAAATACATTTCTATATACGAACATAAAATACCTTACTTTCACTTGTGAGCTAAGTGTGTGTTTAAGCTATAAAATAAAAGCTGACAAAGGAATGAAAGTACTGGCAATCCATCAAAGCTCCAGCAAATAACTTGGTATTAGTAAGTAGTTCCATTGAACTCTGTGCATTTTTTTATAAAAACGTATTGACTATATAAGTTTTTGAAGTCTTTCTGAGTTATTAATATATATGTTAATAACATTAGAAATCACATAGCATTTATAAAAGGAGAATTTTCATAGTCAGCATGACGGATACAGTACAAAACACAGTAGAAGTAATTAGTTTAATAGAGAAGAGTACTGTTTTATCTTGACCAAGTGCAATGTCACGTATTTATTGGGGTTATGGTGGTTAGCACTTTGTCAGTGTATTTGTTGCTCCTATAAAAGTAGTGAGTTTTTAACTTGCATAAATCTGTATCACTCTATAAGAGAGATTCTGTGTAATTAGCATGTAAGGTTAAATATCAAGTTTGAGCTTAGTTTAAGACCATCAAATATGTGTTCTGCTAATGAGCTGACTTATATTGAGCCTGGGAGGAAAGAAGCCTCTCTTATATGTTTCATAGGATGCATAAGAGAAGGATTCTAATTAAACATCTTAGAATTCAGTTGATTTAGCAATATTCCCAGTGCAGTATTGCAACAGTGTAATAGACTGCAAATATACAGTGTATGCTTCATTGCAGACTCCCCTGTTTTTTTCAAATCAAAGCTAAATAAAATACACTTTAATAGTTAGTATTTTTAAAATAACTGTACTGGTAATTAATGGTACAGCTTAGAAGGATTCAGAAGGGAAATCCTAGTTATAGATTATGTGCTACATGCTTGAATAGCCACATGTGTGACCTCAATTCAGCAGTGTGCTATAGAGTAGAGCCCATGATTAAACACTGTCATTATAACAAATTGAACAGAAGCTGCAAGCATTGAATTGCTTCATAAGAAGTCAGTAGCAGTAAGATTGTTCTGATCTTAATGCTAATATTCACTGCACCAACCTTGTAAGGTTTGTATCTTAATTAAATTGTCATAAAGAGATGTTTAAAAAAATAGTATACATCAGATGGTGGGGTCAACTCATTCTTTACTAGAATATTTTCATTCTATTCTTCTCTCCCTTACTTTCTCATCCAAATTACAATTATCACTTTATTTCATATACACCATATATCTTCTTTGATGTTCTGATTTTGCATAGTGCAAGTATAGCAAATAAAGAAGCTGGCTTTCTGCTAGAAAGGTACTTCCAATTATATTTATTTTAAAAGACTATTCTCTGAGAACATAAAATAGCAAAGCAGATCCTACAATGCCTAGTAGTTATTGATTGTTGTTTCTTTTTTGAAAGAGTGTATATTTTAAAAGTAACAGAGGGATTTAAATTCATGCCTTCCTCTTCTCTTGTTAACTGGAAATGGTTTGGATCAAATTCTGCCATTGTAGTTAGAATTATTCCAGTAAGTTAGTAAGTTGTTCCTTTGAGTAGTAGGATATTATTTGACACAATGAAAGTATCATGACTTGCCCCCAGTTTTTACTGAATTATAATTGAAACACTATCATGAAGATGCTGATGAGACCTACAATTTAAATAATGTCTCCCTTAACTCAGGAATAATTAACCTTGCAAAGCAAAGTGAACAAGAACCAAGTTCTGTGACCTCTGCCTCATTAGAGCACACCGAAGAGACTGCAGAAAATAGAAAAGTTCTTCCAGAGTGGACCATCAAGAAAACTACTAAAGCAAAGGTATAAGTTAAGAAGTGGCATCTGTTAAATGAGATAGGTATTGTGGCCAATGCATAGGTATCAGAAATGGCCAGTGTTTTTAACATAGTGGAAAGAGTAACTAGCAATCTAACAGCTATATTCACTTTCTTAACCTTCATTTGCAATCTCATTATTTATTAATAATAATAATAATACAGCACCTAATAATAATAATACAGTACTTTGTCCTCATAGTTTACAAGCATGTTTTAATTAAAATCCTCACAGGTGTTTTTAAACAAGGAAATGGAGACCTTTTACCCTGTTTTTCTCTTACAGAAAGTTGACCTTGTTTGTTGCTTTTCCTGACATTCGGATTCATTTTTTCCCTAGCCTAGGTTTCCTTGTCTGTATGGCTGTGTAGTGTGAGGGCTTGAGCAGATATGCTCTGAATGTATTTTGAATGGGAAAATACTCTTAAATGTTTCTGTGGGGTTCTGGTTAATCCTGTGATGATCTGTCTGTTCCTCAGTCTTTTCATGAAAACTGCAGAAAGACCAAACATGCAAATGCATACACATGTGTGAAAGCTGCTGTAGCTGATCGCCAAGTTTTTCATATTCAGCAATGTCAGACTGTCAAATCCTGTGAGAAGTGCAGGGTCAGCAGGGTAGCAAAGAGAGAAAAAAACTGAACAAAGTGGGTGTTAAGCAGGCCACTTGGCAGACTGCTGGCTAATAAACCTTACTCTACAAGAGGCTAAAACATTTTATTATGTAGCCTTCTTGCATATCTGCTTTATCCATTACTTACTGAGCTGGGGCATCTCACATTTTTATGTGGCCCATGCTCTGAATACTTAGAACAGAAACAGAGAGGTAGAATTACGTGTCTTATATATGTCATTGACCAACTGGTGGTAAATCCTCTGTAGTGCAGTAGTGTTGGCTTACATGTAACAACCACACGAATATAGTCTTCACCCTGGGACAGTCTTAACTGACCACTCCCAAAACCACCTTAACACCATAGATGTGTTACTGCTAATTAGTCTGTCTAAGAGTCAGAAGGTCAGCGTGGGTGTTGCTGGCATGAGAATGTGTCTAAAATCTTTTGGGACTACAGCTGACTTGCAATCTCTAGTGCTGAGCATACATGGCTGGTATCCTCAGGTCTGGTTCCCTCTCCACAGGAATGTGAATCCTTATAAATGGATGTCCTTCTGCATCCGTTAAAATCTGCAGCATGGATGGCAAGATGTGGAAATTAATATCACTCTTTGAGAAACAGAATTAAAACCCCTTTCAAGCCACTGATAGGCAGCTGAGGTTGGGACAGTAGGGGGTATTTGAACGTTGCATTAACTCAGCAGTATCAGGCTTAGCTTCCCCCTACCCAGTTTGTGGGTTTTATTGCATTGAGCTGCTGCTTCTAAAAGGTTTAAGCCTTCAGGCCTTCCATGATTAGGAGCTGTCCAGAGCTGTCAGCATTCCTCTTTACTTCCAGAAGAAAATCTTCCTGAAAAGGAAATGGCATAGGAATCAGCTGGGAATTAAGGCTCTCCAATACTATAATGTAAATGCCAGGACAAAGGACATGAATTTAGGAAAAATTTAGGATTTATTGGTATAGAAAGCATGAGTATTGCCTACTTGCCATCCTAATTGTCTCTAGAGTTGCTTCCAGTAAACCATTTGTGGTATGATAATTTTGTACGTTACAAATAGACTGCGTTTAACATACTTGAGAACTTTTAAAAATTTAACTTGGTCAGTAAAAGTATGTGAAAATGTTGGTAGATTTGAAAAAAAAAATTTTTACAGTGAAAAAAAACCAACATAAAATCTGGACTGTTTCTTGGTAGATTGACTCAGGAGACTTAGGAGGACAAGAATGTGTTATTTCCCCAATGTCAGACTGATGATAACTTACTCAAAGGAGAGGTGTTTAGCTAAACTGGTAATGCCGACTTTTTCCAGTTGAACTATTCATTTAAACTGCACGATGAGTATAAAATGTTCTACTCCTAGTACCTACTTCAGCATTATTTTGATATATATGCATCATCTGATTACTGTGATACCCTTATTTGCGCAGGACAAAGCTCTGAGGGTGTGCACTTACTCTGCAAGCAGCACTGACACTGAGCCAGAGCCAGAGTATGAAACAAGTTATTTTAGAACTGCAGAGGAGACTTTTCTGGAGTTAACAAAGAACAACAAACGAGGTAATTGAAAATTTGTACATAAAAATGTATATCCCTCATCTCCACTCTGACTCAGCAGGAGACAGTGTCCTTCATTAAACTTTCTGTCTACTTTTCACTTTCTAACATCAAATCTTCCTTCAGTCTAATTTTCCATTAGCTTTTTATTACTTTTTGCTTTTTATTATGTGTATATCTGTTTTTCCCTTTCTTCCACAGTTTTTGCTAGCAGAGGCTTACTTTGTGGGGTTTTATGCATAAATCTCTACAATGTAAATAAAAATAATTACAAAATTGAAAGGTGACTATAAAGGTAGCTTTCTTTTTTTTGTTTGTAATTATATAGCCAGTTGAAATAATGCAGTGATCAAGACCACAATTTTCCAACCTCTGCATCAAAGTGATGTTGGTTATGGTGCCATAGTGATGTCTCTCTCCTTGTCCTCTGTTTATATATTGCTGTTTTCAAGCACCAAAGCTTTTTGTGAGAACCGATAGCAATTTGGAATTTACTGAATTCCTGAAGATAAAAATACATTAAGAGAAGTTCTTGAGATCACAGTTTCTGTGTGTTTAATAACTCATACTCCAAGCTACCTTTCAGTGCAGGTGTGTGCCCTCAGGGAGGGGAGGAGAGGGCGGCTCCTATCCTTGCTGGGCGCAACTTCCCTGGAGGAGATAAATTCTGGCAAGTGCAAAGGCCAGTGCAAGGTCTCTGCACCACTGAGGCCCTGAGAGCTTAAGCAGTTCTTGAGTGATTCACAGGATTTGTGCTGACCCTTGCACAGCCGTGAGCCTGACCTGGCAGAGATTAACCTACAGCAGATACCGCGGTGACGATTGCATTAAAAACACCGTGGACGGCTGGACAGGCACACTGTGCTCTTCAGTGTCTGCTGGGAGTTGGGCTTAAGCAGCTGGCATTTTCAGAGCTAATCCATTTTTTGTGATTCCATGAAAAAGAGAGAGCTGGGACCGCTTATTTACATTACTTCTGTAACTTCCTGGTTTTAATCTGTATGAAATATTTCAAGTCATTTAACTCAGCCCATAAACACTTCTTTTTATAGATTCTGCTGTTTACAAATCATGTTCTAATATAAGAAAGGTGTGGGTTTTTAAAGAGTTAGATAAGCGTTTTTTTTTCTGTATAGATCACAATTTGCAGAAAAAAAAGGATTTTATCATGTGTTACCAATTGCATTAAATGGCAGCAGATTCCAAGTTTAATGATACCTAAGTATGACTTGATGTCACCATTTTACATAGAAGGTCATTAATTTTGTGTATATGCCTAACTTTTGGGTTAGTAACAGAACTAAAATACTTAATTGTTGTTGAGACAAATAGAAAAGATTATAACATATTATTGCAAGAGCATTTCTGCTATAGTCATTCCTCATGGTCAGTATTTCTGTTCTGTGCTTTATAAATGCAGTTCTCAAATCGTATTAATAACCATACTTTATCCCATCCTGTGTTCAAAGATCTTGGCGTCTTTATGCGCGCAAGTGATATAACCTCAAAACATCCACATGAGGCTGAGGCAGGGGCTCCAGCAAACCAATTCACAGAGAATATTTTTATAGGAATAGTTAATTATATTTATTAGCTGAGTCCCCAAACTCACTGGTTGAACAATTATAATCTCGGAGTGATTTTCATTTTTCATTTATAAGCAGGGAACAGAAAGACTGAGTGCCCAATGCAAAGGCTATGAAGAGTCAATGATAAGACCTTCATTGATTTAGTGGCCTTTGGATAAGATTCCCAGTGCATTGCCCAATGTTATGGAGAAGGTCAGTAGAGTAGCAGGGAATATGCCAAATATTCCAGATTCTTCTCTTTCGACCATGAAAAGGTTTTGATTTGAATTTCATAAATTATTGTTTATCCTGATGTGATTCTGTTGGAGGCATTGGAGGCAGAGGCTCTCCTAATGCTGTAGGTTATAGGGCAGAGATGAAGTTTGTGTAACAAGAAGTGCAAGGAAATAAACTTCATGCCTCAGCCTCATGTGGATGTTTTGAGGTTATATCACTTGCGCGCATAAAGACGCCAAGATCTTTGAACACAGGATGGGATAAAGTATGGTTATTAATAAGCATCTGCCTTCATTTTCATAAGCTGCAGAAAATTTCTTTGGTTTTGTTTCGATCTTCTGAATGAGTTTTGAGCCTTGGACTTCAGAAACTGTGGTTTTATTCCTAATTACTTTGTGCTACAGTAGGATCTATAACAAATGGGTAGCACCTCTTTCTTACCTTACTAGTGTATTTTTTATGCTCTTATATTCATTAACTAAAAATGTAGTGAAAAGGAAAGAATTATCAAACTTAGCACATCTGCTATGTAAGGCTATGAAAAGACAAGAACAAAACCTTACTGCAAATAAATAAGTAGGGTCCCCTAGATCCGCCAGATTAACCATCTTGTCTATAATTTAAAAAGAAAGGAAAATAATGTTGGTTTTTGCATGCCATCTCCTTCACCTCTAATATTGGTATTTTTAATGGTTTTATTGCATTGAATTGCAGATACCTTAAAACATTTGAAATATATCTAAAATTTGTAAAAATACATTACAGTCTATGTAGACTGCTATAATGATATTATTTGTTACATCTCTTACAGCCGAGCAGGAAAAACAAAATCAGAGAAAGTCGTTTCTGGGGAACCCAATGTCAATTTTGGATTTATACCAACACAGTCTCTATGGCCATTTTGGAGAGGATGGACCTGAACAATTAACACATTACAGTTTAATTGAGAAGCTGAGTGGATCTTCCAGTAAAGACAGCAAGGGCAAGGAGAACCCAAGTGTAAGTTACTGTAATTTTTATATTACTTCTCATTTTGTTCATTATCTGCCTTTTGGTTTTTCCTCAGTGTTGATTGATTACTGAAACCTGGCAGACTAGAAAATAACAACATGACCTACAAAAGAGTAAAGATCTAAATATTTTTAGAACAGAATGTTACATTTGGATCCTCACCTGTCATAGAATTAGACTTCCAAAACTGACAAGTAGAGACAGTCTAGCACTTCACCATTAGTAAGGAACTGAAATTTAAAGCTAGCAAGAAAACACAAAATTTATCTTTTAAGGCTGCTCCTTCACATGTAATTAGATAGTTTGTATAGCACAACATGTAGTAAATGACTTAAACTTCTAAAGATGTATTCCTGAAAATTCAAATGAAATTATGCTACAGAAGTCAACTATCTTCTCATCTCTTTTGAAATAACTTTTGGTGTTAGCTTTGGAATTCCTGATTTCAGAGTTTTAAACATTGTGATGAAGATCATTCCTAATCTGATTGGTGGATCTTGATGCTAAACTGAAACAAATTTTTTCTTCTCTTACTTCGCGTGAATCCACTTGCTTTTCTGTCTCTAAAAGTATTGAATCTGACATCACACAGTCTCAGCAAGCCTGAAAAGCAACTTCTGAACCTGTTCTTTTCCTCCTGTTTTCTCATGCCTTCTCTTCTCATCCTCTGACCCTCTCACCCTCTCTCCTTTGATCTAACAAGCCAATTTTTTTTTTTAAAATAGAGGCACTTAATCATGATCACTGTAATCATTTCACCTCCATGTTCAGTCTCTTTTCCCAGCTCTTCTTTTTAGACAGAAAGTCTTTTGTTTCTGTGTGGAGCACTCAGCACATTTTGGGTATGTTATAGTATAAACAAAGGTGGTAGCAGAAAATAATGAATCAGCTGCTGGTTTGTAACACCCTGATGTAGTGCATAAATGAGAAAGAGTTTTTATCTTTTCCCACACCCCAGTTTTCAGTTTCAGAAAATGACTGTGCCTTGTAACTTTGAGGTGCTTAACTCTAACCAAAGTTAGAGTTTTACAGCTTTTAGGAATCTGGGCCAAATATGCAGAAGGAATATGAAGAAACAAACTGTCTGTACCTCTGCTTATTCCAGCTCTGTTGGCATGAAAGTTCTGCTTAAGTGAATATTAAATTGACTCACAAACTTCAAAAAGAAAATCCTGACACGTATGTGCCTTATTTCCCAATCAACCAAATTTCATTAGTACCTAGAATATGATTCAATTTTAATATATTTCGGTCATGTTAGAAAGAACAATTTTAAATAATCTGGCTTCATAGTTGGGAAGAAAGAAAGAAATAGGCAGCAGAAGGGTGTTTAAAAGGATACATGAAGGAAAACAAATTGAGCATCCACTTAGTTCCTCATCTTGAACATCCAGAAATTCATAGCCTAATTATGCACACGAGATGAATTATATATGTATGTATATGCATATATATAAAATTGCATAAAAATCAGTTCTGCCTTCTGAAGGCCAAAGTCTTGTGCTATTAACAGAGCAATTAGATTTGTTTCCACTGTAGAAAAGTGGCTACTTTTAATTAATTCTTTTCATGCAGTCCTTGTATATGACATCTCTGCAAAGTACCCAATCAGCCTCAAAGCCTAAACAAAGCCCATTGAACTGGCCTTAGGATCCTTGCAAAACTCCATCATTAAACTAAAAGGCAACAAGTGTAACTCAGCACTAGCATTTTTCATGCACTATGTTTGGAAGCTCTGGAGTTTACTTTTTAAGGATCAGAAACAGCTCTCAACACAGGGTGGCCTCTCGGTGAACAGTGAAAGCTCAGTAAAGCACTAGAGATTTGCCTATTAGTATTAAACTTTTCAGGATGACAAATGAGAGGCAGTAACCATGAAAAGCAGGTTGTCCTGAACTCCTTGTTTGAACCAGCACAGCAAATTTTTTTGAGTTGTAGGTTGTCCAACCTAGGAAAATCCACAGTCTGATTAAATTAGAACTGTGTGATCTGGAACAACACCCACAAAAAAAAAGGGGAGCACCAGAAACAGAGGCACTTATGGCCAACAAATCTTAAAAAAAAAAAACAAACAACAAAACTATAAATTTTGAGGGCAGAATAATGCAGCTTTCATGTAGAATATTTGCCATTTTGAAAAATGAAATGCAATGTGCTTTGAAATTAATTTCCAAGTGGTGTTTGTGAAGCCTTTAACAAAAAAAGCAGAAGATGTGTGTCAAAAAAGTGTCATGGTGGGCAGAATGAGTTTACACTGCTTGTCAGAAGAGCAAGTGTGCTGTGTCAGTCCCTCAGCCCAATTAAATTGGGCTGTACAGCACTAGGACAGTACTGGGGGCTCTAATGAGACAGTCTGGCAGGAAGCTCTGTTAACCCAGACTTGTCATTTGATTTATCTCCTTCTCAACCAACATATTCACCAGTCTTACCTCCAAAGTTTATACACAAGTTTTATCAGCAAAAAAGTACTGCACAGGAGTTTCAGAAGAGAAGCAACCAATGGGCAATTAGTATGATAAAGACACACTGAAGGGAGAGTTTGAGGAATCAAAAAAGGCTTTTTCATGTTGACAGGAGAAATATTTATTGTTACAGTTTCTTACCTTCCAGGTCTTAAACAGCATCCTGGTCAAATTCTCTTGACACTACGACCAATTTTATGTTACTTTTATTTTGACCCAGGAAACATATTCCGAAATAATGCCATCCTTCTGTACACTGCAGAATCATGGACAAGAAAAACAATTCGCAATTTCAAAGAAAGAAATAAGATGCATTGACTCATAGATTTAAAACTGTCAAATTAATAACTGTGGTTTATTTTCCTCAAGTAGGATTTTCAAAACAAGAAACATTAATTTTTATATATATCAAATGACTTAATTTTATTTGAACAGTAACTTCTCTGATTTAATAAGCAATATGCAACGCCTGATCCAAAGTCCACTGCACTCAGCCCATGGGAGACACTTTGTCAGTGAAACTTCAATGAGCCCTGCATTAAACAGCTGTTCTTCCTTGCAGCAGTAACTTCTTGAGCACTTTACCCACATCATGATTGCTACCACATTTTTACAATGAAAAAACTATTTCACATTTCATCATTTACTTTACTATTTAGACTTTAAAAGCTAGTGGGTTTTTTATCTTATAAGAATTCAGAAAACAAGATAAATTTCCCTCCTCTAGGCCCATTGCTTATTAGCATATTTTATGATCAAATAAAAAGCAACACAAGACTTTTTCTTGTCTTTGTTTCCTTGAAGTAACTGGGTTGGTCAAAAATTTTATTTCTTAGTCATCCTTATGGTCCCAAAGCATTATGAAAAATATGTTTACTTCCCTGTCCTTAGCCAATCATCACATACTTCTATTCTGTAATACAGCCCTCTTCCGTCCCTATGTATTACTCAATTTGAGTCACCATCAAGGCTGTCTTGTTTTTCAAGACATGACTTGAGCACTTTGAATAAAAGATCCCTTATGGAAGGGGTTGGTACCCATCAGAAATTTCTGATTCCTCTTGTTTTCCCTCAGTTGTGAAGATATACATGAGAAATCTGACATTTCTGGCAGAGTTACCTTGTTAATTGCATCAGCGCTCTAACTGGGGGGCTCATTTAACAGAAGTGCAATGCGAAGTTGTGAGTTGCAATGTGAAGAATGTGAGTTCATATGTGTTGTACAGATGATTCATGAATGAGATCAAATGCTCAAATCACTGTGTCTTGAAATTCAAGTAGATATTAGAGAGCGCTGGCAAATACAGGGAAAGGAAAAATTAGAGAAACTGCTGTTTAGGCTGCACTTACAAATAGGACTGACCTGGCAGCATTCCCAGATAAACTCAAGGTTTTTTACAGCTGAGTAAGCTGATTGGGAGTTAATGCTGTATGATTGACTTATTGTGCTCACAAGCCTCCTATTAACAGAGGAGAATATCCACGAAAGGACTAGAAAAAAGACTAAGAAATTTTGATAACTGCACAACACTTGCCATCCTCAAGGATCTCTGAGCATTAAATTGATACTGTAGAGGGTGTTCCAGACCTCCTGAATTATGGCAACAGTTAGAGCAACCCAGACACCTCTGCAGGCTGCACTAAACAAGAGTGAGGGCAAAATAAAGAAAGGCTGCTGCTTGCATCTCATCTCCTGCAGAGATCAGAAAGTCGAGTCAGGGTATGAACGGGCAGCAGCACACTGGGTACTTTGTACTGTTCACCTGTTTAGGCAGCTCTTGGAGAAAGTGCCAGCATTTTGTGCCTGATTTGGGTTCTCTGAGTCACTCTCTGAAGGTGCCTTATTCTCTCTGAAAGAGAGAAGCATCAAGTCCCTTTTAAAAGAGACTTTCCATATTTAAGTGTCTGAAGTAGTTCTAGGGAGACCACGTGCACTTTGCTTTCACAGAGAACTAATTTTTTTCACATTATCGGATGTGCTTAGGGAGGGATTCTGCTTATCACACGTGAAAAAGCCTAAGATAATGATTTCGGTCCAATTAGCAGTTGGGAAGAGCCGCATCCTAAGACTTCAAAGTGGAAAGGAGGTATTGACCTGTGGAACCACTTTCTTCCTTGCCCTGACCACAGCTGGCTAATACTGAGTACCAAACTTTCAACCCATGGTTAGAAATCTGAACATTGCCATAAACTTTTCTTTGTCTGGAACTAGTAAAAGCCAGCTATTGTAGCTACCATTTGTATTTTAGAGAGTGAAGCTGCATCAGCGCACATTCAGGTGAGCACTAAATAATTACCTGCTTTTTACTTTCAAAATAACAGGAGTACCTGCAGTTGTGGCAGCACTGGGTGATATTTGGCTAGTTGCTTGGTCTCAGGATCTATTTCACTGTAAATTGGTAACAGCAATAACTATCTGATGTTACAACCAGAAGAGAACAGCAAATGCTCCTGGTGACCTTGGTCTTAGCTTGTTTTGTAAAATGCGTGTGTTACTGCAAATACAGGATTTGAAGCAACTCTTACAAATTATTATACTAGAAAGTAATGGAAGGTAGAAGAGGTCCCTTGTCAATAAGAGAAAGCATCTAATGGGCTGGATCAAATCCAGGAATTAGTTGATAGTAGGTTTCTGCGTACTAATTGTACATGGAAATTGTACACAGTTCATACTGCATATCAAGCACAGAAATCTCGCCTCCTCTTTGCTATTTTTCTTGCCAGGCTTAAGAGAGAGGAGGAGGATGAGGTGAGGAGATAATCAGTTTTATTTGCTTTCCTAGCCCTGATGAAACACCTAAGATGTTAAGGAAGAAACTGCCACTGCAATTTGTAAATGGGGAATAAGTCTGCAGTTTCATTCACTTGCCTTTTGTGTTTTAAGATCATTGCTTTTCTTTCAAGCAAGGCATTAGTATATCAAATCATTGCATATGTTTAGGGATGTGATCTATTTTTGTAAACATTTGGTGATATTTAGAAACATTAGCCTAGAAACATTCAAATTCAGTCAGGATTAGATACCCTTTCATCTTCCCCATCACAAAAAGTGAAAATGACTTTTACTGTATTTATGTTTTATATTAGCCCCTGTTGACCCCTGAATGTGGCCTGTGAGCTACACATGTTTCTATTTGTCAAAATTGCCTCAATAGAATTTACTCACTGACAGGTTGGGATTGTAAGATTTCCTTTCTATTTAATCAAAGGGTTTTGATTCTCAGCTGAGTGATGCAATACTTGTTCCATCAAAACAAGGACTGTCTGAGTAATTACCCAACTTGATGTAAGATCTTTTTTCAGGGGATTATATAGGAGTATTTGACAACATAAGTGACAAAAACCACAGGAGCATGGTCTGAAAAGAAAACAAATTTGACCATACCACCCATGGGAATAATACAGAATTAAAATTTTTTTTCTAGCCTCAAGTCTGATTCAACTCATGTAGGGAAAAGCAAAATTAGAAATAAGGTAGGACATCTGCAGACATCAACAAACCACACATATCTGCATGTTTTTTCCCCTCCATTGGGCAAGTTCACATTCCAAGATCTGCTTCCAAGCCTTATATTCATCATGAGGTCTCATTGTTTCTAATACCTTGCCATCAAACTTGCCTTCAAAAAGTAAAGTGAAGAGACAGCAAAACAAGCAATTTGAAGACTAGCTAGGCAGTCTTCTGGGACCAAAGTCTCACTTGACACGTCTCACTTAAGAGAAATGTGGTGTGGTGTGGAAGAACATTCTTACAGCCAGCCTGAGGAACTAGCTTGGCAACAATAAAAAGCTGCAGTTATACAGAGACTCATTCCACTCCCTGTGCCTTCTAGGTGAAACACTGAGATTTCTTATGCTGATTAAAGGTTTTTTAAAAATTTATGCAATAGAGAATGGCTCAGCAAGGAGGATGATAACATTCTCCATAACTTTTTAAAGTTTTTAAAAGACTTTGGCAAGACAAAACAACATTTGGAACTCAGCGTCCACCAGAGAAAATAACTTTTTTAATGGTATGCAAGGGACATTTTTAGGAAAAACATACCCTAAAAAGAACTGGAAGCTGTTATCTGCTGATACAGTTCTGCTTCTAGCACTAATGACCTCAGTAGTTTTAGTACTGTGCCATCAAATCCCATTCTGACTGGCCCTCCAGCTGGCATAAAAGCTCTATTTTATGTTTGGTTAGTGTATTTATGGGGACGGGTAGGTGGCGACATTTTAACTCAAGTATCTTTTAGCACATAGTTTTAAAAGAGTATCTGGGTGTCAGTGAGGGACAGAAAGTCTTTGGCATAGTACAGCAGGCTGTGTGGCATTTTAAAACACATGGTGTGCAAGGCTAGCAGGAGAATGATTTGGATGTGTGAGAGAAGGAGAGGAGGAAGTGAAAAGCTGCAGCTGTGACAGGAAAGATGAGAGCTTAAAGCATTGCTGGCATGAAGGTGCAGTTCCTAGCGCCTGTGGCACAGGGTCACTGAGCACTAAACGCCCCAATAACTCGCGGCACTGAATGAACTGTGCCTGTGTGGTTTCTCGAGTGCCACATGCAGATGTTTGGGCTTGTCTGATTCAGGGCAACACACCCAGATGTCCTGTGGCCACAGCTGGAGCGTTGTGCTCACTGAGTATAACCCCTTTGGCACCGTAAGGAGAGAAGAACTTTGCCCTTTCTGAGTGGGAAAACTTGCTCAGTGAAGCAGAAACCCCATATCCCACCACCTCAGCAAGTAATTTCAAATTTCAGGGAGAACCTTGTCTTTTCAGCATGTAGGAGCTGCGTAACCACATTACACAGCAGCCCAGATGTCGCAAAAAGCCCTGCAGTTCATTTGCTGGAGTCCCTGGAGGGACAGTCCAGAACTGCTCTTGTACAAGTGCCCAGAGCAACACAGAGCTGTACAGAGCTAATTTACAGTGAGCCTGCTTGGGCACAATGTTAGCACAGCTCCTGATGGCCTGGTTACTCCAGGTCATTTCTCAGCAGGGCTGAGGAGCTGAAATAAGCAGAGTGTTGATAAGACCCCACTGCACTGGGTTCCGGCCCACTCAGCTTGTTTATGCTGTTACCACATCACTGTGCCTCACAGACACATCCCAAGCACTATTTAATGTCTATTTGCCTATATAACTGGAGATTACATACAGATTTAATAGGCCCAGGGGCTCGTAGGTGTAAGTAGGTAGATCTTTTAGTCTAATAAGAACCAAAAGTACATATGAAGTAAAAGTATCATTTGCTAGTGATTTCCCTGAGTGGAAAATGTTCCGGGCTGTTTTTCAGAGGTTTGACAGATGGAGCTGATGTGATTTGCAGCATGGCCCAAAGTGCACTCGTGTTTCTGCCATTTGTAACCAGATGCTCTTCAGTCCTCTGTCTTTGGAAATGAAGTTGCAGGTTTCATTTCTCTCAGTGTTGAATTGGAATATTATAATAATACTGTAGGCCAAAATGGAATTCAGGGCACATTAAAAAATAATAAAAGAAAAGAAACAAATGATAAATAATAGTAAGCTTGTGAGATGGTGTAATTGTTGTAATGGTAGAAAATGTATTAGTAATAAAGGAAAAGGCTAAAAAATAGATTGGATACAATAAACATTGGATTGACTCAATCAAGAAAAGAGCAGTAGGGCAGAGATGTATTCAGTGAGCTGTTTGTTTTCTGAAGCTGGAAAATATTTTGACTCCAAGAGGAGCATCTGATTAGCAGAGTTAAATGAGATGAATAATGCTGTAATATTTTTGTGAATTGTTTTTCCAGCTGAAACTTGCCTTCCCCATCTATAACAGAGATATGTTTTGCATAAAGCACTCAAACATCATGCAGGGAAGGGTAGGAAATGACTGCTCTTTTAGTGTGAGAGTTCTACACTAAGCAAAATACATGAGGAGTAAGTTACACAGCTGACAGTAGCAGGAATTGTAGCAATATACAGAGAATATATTAGCAAATTATCTCTTTTTGTAAGAGGATGCTTTTTATTTTCCTATGCACATGAAAATAATAACCTAATCAACATGGTCTTTGAAAAGAAGGCAAATTTTATGTCAAATATTAGCAAAAACCATATTGAAATAATGTTTTGGTCTTTATAGCTTGTTCCACTAGCCACTTTCATTTCCCAAAAGTGATTTGCCTTTTATTTAAATGAGAATTTATATTAGACTTTATGCAGTATGACACACAAATTGTCTAAATTCTTAAGAAAAATATTGATAAATATATTTTGCAAATTCAAACATTCTACTTTATGGGAAATCCCAAAGTGAAATATTTTATTTCTTACTGTATTTTTAGGCCCTTATATATGAATTCCAGGCTTTTTCAGCATCCATTTTAATTTAATGGAAAGTAATATTTGTATTTGATAAGAGAAATAAACATGATATTTAGCAGACTTATCAGCAATAGGTGACACAGGGAACTTTGGGAAGTTTGTATGTAATTTAAATGTCTAATTATCTTTCACAAGGGCTAAGAAGAGTGATATCAGTTTCCATAGCACATGTCAGAGTCCTCCCAGCCTGAACTGCCCATCAATCCATCAATGACTGAGACACATCCTGATGGCTCTGCTCCCATTAGTCACCTTCTCTAAATTTCTCCATTCTCTGCCTGATCATTAATAGAGGTCACTAAAAATTTTGCATACTACAAAAAGCTGTAGACTTAAGAACTTCCCTTAGCTACTCCAGTGTTATTCTCAGCAAATCAAACCCCAAGTGATTATTTGAAGAATTATCTGAATAATTGCCAGTCAAACATTTTAAAGTGATTTTTCTGACGTCCCTATTACATATGCACATATCCTATGGGTTATTGAATTCTCTGTAAAGCAAACTATAAAATAAGACCTCATGGGTTTGGGTGCATAAGAGTAAAGAAGAAGTGGGTGGAAATGAAGAAATTAAATATGAATATGGTATGTTTCTGTGCATTATAAAATTAAAATGTTAACTGTGCAGCAATAGTCTATGATATTTCTTATAGCAAAGAGAAAGGTCTAAACTTCACCAAGAGATTGTATCCACAGAAAAGTTACCAGATTGGAAAACCTATTGGTAACGCGTACTAAGATGAAAAACAGATTTCAAATGGCAGAGCTTTTCAGACAATGCCTGAAATTGAGGAGCAGAAGTAGCAAAGAAGCCAGCACATGCTTCTTGATCACTCCTGCAAGAATTATTTTGCCCTGCATGGGCTAACTGAAGAGTCTTGTTTGTGACCCCTAATCAGTAAAAATATAGGCCTTTTTTTTCACACTTCATTTCCTAATGGCTGTGCCTAAATTCTTATTTAGACACTTCAGCTGTCCAGTTTTCAAAGGTACCAGAAATCTGCAGCTTTTTCTGATGTCTCTGACAGATTTACATATTTGGATCCTGTGAAAATCATGGAGTTTACATAGGTGCTTGAAAATTGTTTTAGATATTCTCCCTCTAACTGGCAGAATTTTGGTCTGTAGTATCCTGTTTCTGTACATTGGTTCTGTGGGCAATGACCTGGAACATCAGCAGACGTTTTCCCTGAGTTAAAAGGAAGGGCAAATACTGTGTATTTTTAATCTGGTCCTACTATGTTCTCGTTAAGAACATAAAATAATGACAGACTGGAAAATGCTAAAACTTTCATCTGTATCATTTTACAGAATATTTTTATTATTACTGTTATAGGAACATCATCATCCTATCTTTTAATGTTTCTTAGAACCACTATAACAAGCCAGGGCACAGAGAGTTCAAGATTTATAAAACAACATTTCTATAAATAAAATCCATTGTAAAACCTGGAATCTGTATTATGACATCATTAGTAGCACAGTGATGAAAACAGGCAGCAGGGCAAGGCAAGGACAGCAGTCATTACACAGAAGCTGTGTAATGTGAGAGCTGTAGCCTTCCTGATGAACTACTATAGACTGAATAGTCTTTGGGGGTTCTGTTTGCTCATCAAGTTTCATCACTTGTAGTGGTGATCCTAGAACATGGAGTGACTGGCTATGTAGGAAATTTAGATATGGAGACATTTATCTTCTTGTCTTGTTCTACAAGGCAAATACTGCTGAGTTTCTTCGTGGCATTACATAAAAACTACTTGTTTGTTCGATTAGTGTGTTTTCTAAGTGGAAAGGGGGCTAACGTTGATGTCACCCACTAGCGTCACATGCACTGCATTTAGCTCAGCGGTGTCCTTCTGTTCCTGTGAAAGTGTTTGGGAACCCACACTCTCTCCTCCACAGCCAAAAACTTCGATCCAAAGTAGGGAATGCTCTGGACTTGGGATTTAAGATATCTCATGCTATTCCTGGGGGAGACATCTGTGCGAGATGGAACTTTTGCCTTCATAACCTGTTTCTTGAGTAGGTTATGAGGCATGGGTTCTGGATGTCAAAGGATAGAAGAATCCAGATCTATGAATGAATCATTATGTAAATAGTTACCATTCATATTTACTCAGGGGCAGAAACCACTCAGTATCCATAGACTCTAGGACACAGGGCATGAATGGAAACATCTCCATAGGCTCTGGATAGCACAAAACCCCTGAGCTTTTATGCAGAGCAGGGCAGTAGAAATGAAATCATCGTCAACTCCAACTGATATATCACGGCCTGCCTTGCTGCTGCTGGTGGTATTAGCATTTGCTAACCTGTGCTAAGCCAATTTTGTGAGACAGTTGGGAGTTTGATAAACGTATTTCAAATTGTATTTTGGAGAAATCTCAAGCATGGGGGGAACTGGTCATGTTCTGTTCATTGCAGCAGATGGCATCCCATTTGGTGTTTGTTAGCTTTGTTTGCAGCTCAATATTTTGTTTCTAGGGGAACTCGGTAAGTTAAATAATTTATCTCTCTATTGCATCAAGAGTCTGATCCAAAGTCTACTAAAGTCAGTGCAAAACATTTGATTGGCTACCACATTGACTGGGTAAAATGCCAGGTCCTGTATGTTGAAGAGCACTTCAGATGCTCCCTAGTAAGAACAATACAAGCCTCTATCTTTCCATTGAGAATTTTTTTGACTGCAAATAAAAAAAAATATTCAAATAGTGACAAAAAGCTTAGCAGACAAGAGTACAGGACTGTGAAGATAGGGTTGAATGTCCAAATTGCTAAACCTCTCTTCCTATTAAATTCTCCATTTTTAAATAAACAATATAAATAATACCTTCCAGCTGCATTTGGAATTTAATCTAGTACTGTTAGCAAGCTGCTTTGAGAGCTTCCAAAACCCCATAGCTGTACTAAGCAAATAATCATTATCACTTAATATTCTCATCAAGCATTCTTACTCAGGATGGGATCTTGCATTACAAGGACTGACCATAAACACATTCCTCTTCTGATGAGGAATTTTCAAAATGTCAGAAGCAAATTCACACTCTGATCCTGCAAAGAGTTTTGCATGACCAGAACTCTACTGCCTTCAGCAGTCCTGCTGACCATACAAGGATCCTAACAGTGTCTGCACATGGTGGAAATTTCTGTTGCGTTGTTACAAGTATTTGAATCCTGAATATCTAGGATATCAAAGAAATCAACACTTCAATTTATTTTTTTTTGTATTGCAATAAATATTAAACATCTGTTAATTTTCAACAACATTTTTCAAAGTACTTTTTTACTAGTAGGTCCTGGAAACTGCTTCATTCTGTATTTTTATCCAGATTTTCTGTTTGTGTCATCTTTGGGCATTCAAAAAGTGAGTACATATTAGCTGTACAGTGTGTCTGCATGAATTCCAGTTGTATTTTAGTCCTCCTAGTGGCCTAATATATTAACAATATTATAATGTGTAGTTAAGGCATAGGAACATCTATATCACCAATATCTCACTAGTTTGCAGCATTAATACTGCAGTAACACTCCTGTATTGCTAAGGTCAATAAATCTTCTAAAGCATTTATCAAACAAATCCATCCATGTGGCTGTCACTTCACATGGACATTTCTGGTTTTATACAAAATTGTAGCAAAAATCAATACAGAAGATACTACATTATTCTGTCACTGCAGGAAGCCCACTGTGGGAATGGAACCTTGTGCTGGTTCATCACACCAACTTCCATCTTAGATTATTACCAACAAAGGCTTTTCTCACAGCCAGACAAGGAGGGTCAGACACCACAGAACCAGGGTTCCCAATTTTCATGGTGCTTCCTTTCTCCAAAAAAGCCTCCAAAACCTTTCCAAAATAACACCTCACATTCTAGGAAGGGCCTTTTGCAGCCTGAGTGGGCTCAGCACAAAGGGTTATCAGCCTTTTAGATCCTGTTTGTTATCTGCTTAATTTGAACCTTGCTGATATCCAGGAAGGCAAAGGTGGAAAGACAAAGGGCAACACACTTGCCCTTGACTCTTTCTGTTCCAAGGCTGTGCCCCTCAAAGAGAGTTTGCAACCACTGATGCCTCCTGCCAGATCCCAGTGGGAGACATTTTGTATGCCTGGCTGAGCCAGAAAGTAGGATAGAGGTTCTCATGACCAGAAACAGATGTACTTTTGTCTAAAAGATGAAGCAAACATGTCTAAATCCGTAAATTAACTAAAATTTCCCTCTGATCACAGCCAGATGATATGTGTTAATCAAAATGGATATCACCGCTTTAATTTGGCGAGGAGGCAAGTTGAACACATAAATCTCCTGGCTGTAGGAACTTCCATCTGTATCTCCAGCAGTGGTCATCTTGGTGCCCAGCATTACTCTATTAAATTCCAATTTCTTATTTCTAGTAATTCTAGTTCTTAATTCTCTTGATAATAAACAAACAGTGTTTCTTTTTGAGCATCCGTTACAGCTAAGAAAAGGACTATCATCTACCATCAGCATTTAGGACATACCCCTGCATGTACCCCTCTCTCTCTCTCTCTCTCTCTCTCTTGTTATTTTTGGGTTAACCCACATGGCTGCTGAGTCACAGCGAAGGACTGTATCCTTGAGTTGTCCGGTAAACATCAGATTAGTTACAACCTATATTTTTTCAATCAAATTATATTTTAGTCCACTGGCTAAATTATTAAATTTAATGTTGGCCTGTTTCTGTTCTCGGTGTTGTCTCCACGAGCACAGGCATGGTGCTTTCTCCTGGTCACCATGCTGGACACCCCAAACAACATGGATTCTTTCAGGTACCAGGCATACTGCAGGGTTTGAATTTAGACCAGGTACTCCATAAGCCATAAATCAAATGAGAAGGGCCGTTCCTCCCCCCTGCTCACTCATGAGACATGTGAGAGGTCTGAGGGATGAAACATAGTTATCAAGGTATCAAGTCTTATTTCTCATGGATGCAGCCATGATGGTTTATGCATTTTGTACACACAAAGCGTGTATTTTAAGAGTGGCCCCAGTGGTTGGGAGAAAACTGCAGAGAGAAATTGTTGCAGAAAACTGCAGCAATTGTGGAGGTGAGACCAGGTAAGGGAACAAAGAGGATATGAGACCTGTCTGTGGTGCTTTTTTGATACCAGGAGCATGTCTGTGGGACATGGACAGCACAGGAATGACAGCAATGGAGTAATACATCAAAAGTGATCTTTGTAAGGCAACTGATGGGTAACACTGAAATCAGGCCTTGCAAGTGGACACAGCCAAGAACTCTGCTCAGATGGATTCTGAGGTGCCTTGCTTGCCTCAGATCATACCAACACACTTCCCAGTTCCACCATTTTGACCCACTTTGTCCTTCCTTGTATAAAAGGTGGGGAAGTCATTCTTGCTCCTCTCATGGGTTATGCCACATGCTAGCACATGCCATGGTCTCTGTTCCTTTGTTGGCTCTGTTTATCCCCTTGTTCAGCATCTGTTTCTATACTTGTGGTTCAGGTTTTAGCAGGAGGTGCCCAGGGTGTAGCTGTACCGCTTTCTTTACTTAAGTTCTGTGAGAACAGGCAGAGGCTTGGGTCACAGACTGAATTTCTGAGCCAGCAGCACATCACAGTGGGCACGTTCCTGTGGCCACGTGCACGAGAGTATTGCTATAACAGCCCAATCCTCTTCAGCACTTTGAGTGGGGGAGCCATGCAGGCAGACACCTGCAGCTCCCCACGCTTTCACCAGGAATCCAGGAGATCCTGCCAACAGGCCTGAGTTAGCAAACATGTCCTCAAGCACATCTGAAACCCAGCCATGAATTTCTTAGCTTTTAAATTGCATTTTTTTTCTGATTATCTTCCAACAGTTTTTGGGTTGTTTTTTTAAATTATTGATTAATTTTGGGTTGGCTATTTAATACAGTGTTTGGTTAACTAATTCATGTAGTTGTTTATAATTATTGCCTTGCTATAAAATCATCTTAATAGAAGGTTAGAGGTTTTTTGTTTTCTTTCCAGTAGAATAACAAGTTATTTTATTATTCAAACAAGGCTTACTTCCTGCTGTTTTCAATAAGATTTTTAATAAATATGTAAATTTAAAAATTAATTTACTGCATACGTTTGGCAGCATGAGTCTTGAACTGACAAAAGTTTGATGGATTGTAAAATTATCCTCCATAAAAATCATCAGTCATAGTAAACAGAATTTATCAGCCTCTGGTAATTTTACAGCTTTTTCTTCATCTTATCTTCTGTTAGGAACTCACTTAAAATTGATTATAATATAGTATGTTTCTAGAAACGTAATTAATTCATAGATTAATTAGATTTTAGGTTAATATCCCATCATGGAATAGGACATGAGCCAACAGTGTTTTCCAGTTGTTACAGAACTGCAGTAGAGAAACCTTGATTACTGTTCCCATGTGGTTTAACCGCCAAGACCAATCACTAATCAAATTCAAATGACATAAAATGGAACATCCTTCATAGCATTTATTTTCTGGCTGACTTATACTATAGGCTTTTTATTGATACAACTTGCTGTACTGAAATGAACTAAAAATTGCAAGAGAGGATTTATCCTTCTACTTTAATTTGGTTCTGCAGCCTATATCTGAAACTCTCGCTCGGATTTTTGTGCGTGTTGTGCTGCTGTCCCTAAAATATTCTTCCCCACAGCAGAGATAAATTGTTTGCATAAATTTAGAAAGTACATGTAAATAACTGTACTGTTATGTCGGATTTGATGGCAGATGAACTTAAAACATAGGTTTCCGTTCTGCAATTCATGCTTTGCTTGAATCTGTACTGAAAACTGTGCGGCTGATAACGTCAGCTGGAGAAGTGGCAAGTGCAGCCATGGAACCAGCATCATTATTTGCATCTATCCTGTCACAATTTTCTCTGATTGCAAAGGAACCTTTCTAGTCTCATTGCACAGTGTCAGAAAACAGTATGCACCTAGTTCAGGCTGCTACAAATTTACTGGGAAGGTAACCTGGGCTACAGCCTCTTCCTCTGCTGCCTCCAGGGGCACTTACCAGTGCGACATGTGGCAGGATTGCCCAGGAACAGCCCCTAACCCTCACTCAGGGAAGGTGCAGAGGAGGGCACACCTGGTGGGTTTCATTAGTGCCAGGTGTCACAGAAGGGAAAAGAAAGGGCAATGGGTTTTGGTTAGAATCATTAGATGTAAAAAACCTCTGATATGTAGAGAGTTGATTAAGATCTGTAGTGGAAAGGGAAATGACAACTTCAGTCTCCTAAAACAAGCTATGTTGTTGGGCTGGTGTTTAAGCATGCTAATTCAGAATTTTTTAAAAATGAAGAAGCCCCTGCTTCAAAATTTTAAAATTATGACCTCTGTATAATTTCTCTTCTGTGGGAGCTCAGCAGATGTTTCATTCTGATGTGTGTTATCATGTAGGCAAACATGGAGGCTCCGTCCATGGCTGCTGAGCATGCAGTCATGAAGGGGTGGACTGATGGGCCTGGAAACATTGGTTGTCTCTTCTCAACTGTCCTCCTCAGAGGCTAAAAATGAAAAAACCCTATTTGCTGTGGAGCTCACTCCTTTGTTTAAACTACCTCCATGAATCATCTTTAAAACTTGTAAGAAGGGTCATTCCCTTCCCTTCCTCTGTAGGTCTTCCAGCAGAGCTTCATGCTCTTTGAACTCCCCTCTAGCCCTCAGTGCATACAACAAGCCAGAATTCATAGCTGGGAGAATTATTTCTACATGGTTTCTTCATACTGCTGATTTGCTCTTGGTCCTGCTACATAACCTTGCTACTTCAACAGTTAGAATCAATGATCTCAAAAGCCTTTTCCAACCTAAACAATTCTATTATTCCATGGTTCTTTGTCTGCTGCTTCTGTTCTTTTTGCCCTCAGGCCAGCTGATGTACCTTGGATAGTCACATGCTATGAATCTAGTCCAATACACAAAAGAGAGGATTACTAGTGAGGAAAATCATTACCTACTGCCAATTACCATTCCCAGTATGGTCTTGAAGTGCAATTCTGTTTTCCATCAGTATGCTGGGTGACTGACATTCAGACATTGCAGGCCAGGAGATGAGACATCACTAGAGAGCAAGAGGATAAGAGTCTTCGTAATTACCAAAATAAATTGTCATGTTCAGAAAAAGCCAAGGGTGGAAGATGAAGACAGGTAAGAACACAGCTAATACTTAAGAACAGTAGTCTGAGAACAGTTCAGTGATACACAAAAATTACTCTAATTACTGAAAATGTCAGTGAAATTATATATTGTATGAGTACAATCCTGCATTTACTGAATTTGAGAGGATTTTTTTCCTTCAGTCAAATAGGGGATAGATCTGTCTCTGTAAGAACTGCATTTGCTATTAGATTTTTTAAAAAAAATTCTTGAACTATACTTTTATCCCCTTCCTGGTTCAGTTCTGAGTAAGTATCCCAATTAAGAAAAAAATCATCAAAACCTCTAGTCCAGGATAAAATTGTAGCCCCCTTTTTTATATAAAGCCGTGAGCTTTATTGAAACCATGAGCCACACTTTCTTCAAGGTAAGGGTAACTACTTTCGTTCAGTAGGACAAACTGCTGTACATTTAAATGCTGTGAGGTGAAACAATCTGATGAAGACTGAAACAGTGAAGTTACTTAGGACTGCGTACTTCCAGTACCATTTGGTTATCACTGGCAACATAACCTTCCACATAGTTCTGTCAGGGAATAGTAGTGAGCTTCAAATGGTTAAGTCGAGTTCAATAACTTTGTAACCAATCTTATCTTTCAGTATGACTTTTTTTTTTTACTGCAATTTTTTTCAATCACTAGAAAATCACAACAATTTTGCTATTTAGCTCTCTCTACAAGTAAAGCTAAAAGGATCTTTTGAGAAGTGTATCCTATATGTGTCTTGTTCATTTTCAGTCCATCAGGTTCTAAAAACTGAGTATCAGCTTCATTTCTCACCATGGATATTTCTTCCTTAATGCCTTGTGGTGAGCCTCTGATTGCACTAAGCATTGCTTTTAGTGGGTAGATTCCCTCTGTGAGAAGCAAAATTGGTGATTCTGCCAATGTGAACAGAGTGAGGCTCTACTTTGCCTTCTGGAGAAAGTACTGGTGTTTAATTGCTTTTCTTTTTAATGAATCTCCTCAACACACTTGACTGAGCACCAGCATTGTGATCGTTTCCCAAGGTATTGCCACTTAGAATTATAGGTTTTTACTGCTTTTTAAGTAAACTTTGTCCATGCAGAGTTGATGCAGCCAGTGGCCATTCTGAGGCACTATGAGAAAACAACCACATTTGTGCCATTCAGTTCATAACTGAGCAGAAGGTGAAAAGATAAACTTACCTGATCTAGCAACTGGGACCTCAACATCCTGGTTTATTAAATTATGCAAAAGTTCAAAGAGCACTGGTATAAACCTGATATGGTCAGTCTCGTCATGTCAAGAAATATTTATATACTTTGTAAATTATGAAGATGATATTCTTGGCTTTAGAATGCTGAAGGTACTGAGTCACCTCATCATGTTATGAAAATTAAGGCCCAATCACTAAACTATGTTTTATCTCCTAAACCACGCAAGAATTTGAGCTGTAGGCAATGTAAGTCTCAACTCCTCAGTCACCTGTTCATTAAGCAATACCAGTTCTTGTCCAGATCTGTACTTATCAATCATACAATGGTCATGCTAATTAGCTTTATTTCCTCTAAGGTAATTTATTTGAAATCCAGGATCATCAGAAATGCTGTCCTTGTGATACTTAAATGTATTTGTAGATTGTTAAATTCTGAAATACAGAAGAACTGAAATACGGTTCTCATTGTTATATTACCCATAATGCCATCAGGGGATGATACATAGCTATGTATATATGGCTTTTCTATCAACTGTTGAACAGACTAATGAAGTTAAAAATGCTTCCTATCAATGCATTTTTTCCCAGAAAAGAAACTAGCACTTATTGTTTATCATGAAAATCTGACGGTGTGTCTCTGAGAATGTCATTGTCTGCTATAGCAAAATAATCATGGTATTTCTGCTCAAATGGAAAAAAGAAGAATGATTCATTATTTCGGAAATTATTTTACTGTCAGTCCAAAAAATAGATGAAAGCTTCTGACAATATACAAGGGAGAGGCAGGCTTACCTTACTATTTAAGGTTATGTGTTAAAGAGAAAGAAGTTCAAACATCACATTTTTAGCTCAGCAGAGGTCATGCAGTTACAGCTTTCACCTTTGTAGTTTCTTGGATGTGACTGTACAACTATTTTCACTGCAGAGTGTTACCTGTCCACCTGATGTTAAATGAGATCTGGAGATTGTTCATTTTCCACGGAGAGCCTACCTGGCATTCTGTCCTGGCTAGATGACAGACAGCTACTCCCTAGCAGTTCAAACCCAACCCTTTTCACGTTACACCTTCACTGCAAATGGTCATGTAACGCCACTGAATTCAGTGAGAAGTTACTTCTGTTTAGACCAGTGTATGTCTGATCAGAATACTGCTCTGTATCTCGGTGCATCTGTTTTACAAGAAGCCGTGAACATATTAAAATTGTCCTACTAAACAGGTTATGTATGAGCAACTTGTGTAATGCTGCAACAGCATATCCCACTTAGGCCCATTGTGTCATAAATACAAAGCAGTTATAGGAGTAGAGGATATCTAAATTGGTAAAACTCTGAATTTAAAATGAGAAATAGTGGCTCAGTGGGATCAAGTTTACTGTGAGCATATGCAAACAAAGTAATGAGCAATTTTTAAAAGGTAAAAATCCAGAAAATTGCTTTCCTTCACAATAAAGTTATGAGTAATAACTAAAAAGGCAAAAAAGAGAACATACTTTGTATCTTCTATTAGAGATCAGAACTGAAATGAAAGATGTTGAGTTATACAATTAAGTATCGATTTTGTTGATCTATATTTAATTCTCTTAGCAATTTCATTGTTTTTACCCAATAGCACTTTGCAGTTATACTTCACTTGAAGCAATGCTCTTCTTGCTCTTTTGTTAATCTAAAAACTAAATTGCCCAATGCATGAGAGACGTAGATAAAGTTCACTTTGTTCTTTTGTGTAAGTGATTCTGAGCCCTTTAAAGTGCTGGTTAACTAAACTTAGACAGCTGGAAAATACATTTATGCTGCAGAATGGTTCATTGCTGATTCTGGGCTCTGGTGTGGCTTAGAAGTGTAGCCTGACCCCAAGACAGTAAGAGCTGCTGCATGTTACCACATAGAAGAAATGGCCTTGCTATTGCTTTCCTTCCTGCACACGAGTGTGGGATCCTTTGTGCCTGTGAACCAGCCCGTCCTTCCCTGCTCCTTCCTATTACACCTGCAGAGTCCTTGTGCCATTCAGAACAGCTGCAGCTGTGACTGGTCCTTGATCACACAGCACTGGAAAGGCATTCTACCCACATGTAACCTCTCATTTTTAAAGTTTACAGAAAACCTAATTTGATGTATTAATGTAGAAATAACACCTATTTATAATGTATCAGTGTAACTGCAGGCTAGTTGTGTTTTCCTAATTTGCTGTGCTTGAAGTGACATGCCAGATTTTATTACATCACTAATGGGTTTTAGTTATTCCCTTTAGGATGTTGCCAATGAGGAAACATTATTCTGATTCATGACTCAAGAGTTTATTTCAAAGTGATGTGACTCGTGATGAATGTCTGTATTATGTCAGATGAAGTTTCTCCTCTTCTGACAACTGGTCACTGCTCTCAGGTGATATAAGGCATGCCACACTCACAAGTTAAGGAATTCCAGCTGTGGGAAGCTCTCCACGTACACAGTGGAGTAGAACAACAAATGCTTCCCATGCCCTAAGGCCATAAAGGTGCAGACTTTCTATTAAAAAATAGACTTAGTATAAGTAGAAAAAGCTATTCATTGATCTGCTTTAGGGTGATGGGCCAGTGCTGTTACTCTTGTCTGCACTGAGCTGGTTTTGGGTTGATTTTTTTTTTCTTTTTTCTTTTTTTTTTTTTTTACTTAGACCAAAATCTCTGACTACATGTTTTTGTCTTTTCCCTTAAGTTAATACTTAGGAAAACATATAGTGTCCACACCAAATGCAGCAGTCACCTTACTCAAAGAACAGATGCAGAATAGTCAGCAGAAAGTCCCTACTAATATAGGAAAGATTTGACTGGAACCATGACTCAGAGGTTAGGTGCTCTCTACACTGTTACCAAATATCACCCATTTCTCATGGATATAAAACACACCTGATCTGCTGCCTAATGTTCCTCCTGTTTGCAGAAGCAGCTACTCATTCACATTAGTGCAACTCTCAAATGTATTAATGAACTAATTACTTTAAAATGCATGATATTAACATCTATGGGCTAACTCTTGTTCTTTTTTATACCTCTGACTCTGCTGAAGTCCGTAATAAATTGATATGAACAAAACTAAAGATACTACATAACCACATACAAAACTTATCAAAAAATTTTAATAAGAGTTGCTTTGGTTTTGCCTTTTGATTCATCTAGCAACTTCTGTGACTGCCGTGAAAAATAGGAAATGTAATTAAGTATGAATCTAAATAAACACTTCGGTAATTTCTTACAAATTGTATCTATAGTAACTACAGAAAAATTTTTTAACTTGAGTTAACATTTGTTCTGACATACCAAGGTTACAGACATTACTAGTGACTTTTCAACTCTAGGAATGTATATAATTGTGTTATTGTGGGAGAAAGTGATTTATTGATTATGCAGATTCTTACATTATCTCTGCTTAAATTTTTCTTTATTTTCGCTCATGGACCTCAGGCTGTGAATGAGTTTTCTTCTATGAGTTACAGAAAAGAAACATTTGAGGGTTTTTTACAAAAGGATGTAACTGGGCAATAAGACATCTAAAAAGGACACCTGTATGTCCAAAAAATATCCATAACTTATTTCTGAATTGTTTCTTGTTTTAGTAATAATAATAATAATTTTGCTACAACTTTAATTCTTGATGTATTGTAGATCTACTGTTCACTACACTGTGTGCCTTTTGCCAGTAGGTTTCACTGATGGGCTTTAGTTCCCTTCAGTTTCATTTGACACAATGGTTTTGCTTAGAATTTGTGGAGTATATTTTATTCTCTGCAGTTTCTCTAAAATATTTTATAAACTGTTATCTTTATATTAAATGAGAACCTAGGGTGTGATTAAAGTAGAATTGTAGTCTAGGTTGTGCTTGTGGGGTATAAAAAACTATGGATACATATATGCAGAATATACCAGTGAATTCAGCCCTGTCTTTCCTGTGGTGTAAATCTATCCTTTGGTAGGATAGCCAAAATCCTACTTTTATTGTTGCTTCACCCAGACTGCTCTGTACTGCAAATTCTCCAGGAGTGTGTGCTCCTCCTGCCCAGGAGTCAAAATTGTCTCCATTTGAATCAATAGGAGTTTTATCACAGACCTTACTAACACCAGTATTGAGTCCTGCAGCCCCAAGTCTGTGCTAAGTGGTCACATCCAATTTATCCAAAGGAAAGCTGTGAAGTGGGAAAAATACAGACAAAGAAATGTCATTTAGTCTGTCATATAATAAAATACTTTAGTTTTTGTACTCTGAAGAGCAAAAAGTGCTAATGTGTTATTGATGCCATGGCTGAGAATTTTCTCATCTGGACTACAGAGAAGTGAAACAACTCTTTCAGTATTTTAAATGAGGGCAAAGGGAAGAACATTTTAAGCTGAAATTCTGAAAAATTTCTATTGAAGGGTCCTAAATTTGTGTTCATTCCCATTACCAAGGGTTATATTCCTCTATCTCAAAAAACATTATAATTACAGATATTGAAAACCTTGGTTGAACTGTCATCTAAAATCAGAATCCAGCATAACATGCCCTAAAACCTTTTAGACTGAAGATTAATTAATGAACCAAACAGAAAATTTTCATTTACTAAGACTTTAGGGTCTCCTGTTGCTTTGCTTAAGTCTGCTTGAAACATTTGCTAAAAATACTAATCTAATCCATGCATGGTCAGCTTATGAAATATGACAAAATCAGAGCATAAACAGTCATTGGACTGGCATTTCAATTTTTAGCTAACTAGCCATAAAAACAAGCAATCAAACTATGTAACAAATTGTCTTTCTCTTGCCCAAGATTTCCAAGGAGAAACAGCACAGCATGCACAACATTTGACTGACTTGGAACTTGAATTCTTCAAAAAATTCTAATGATCCTTTACAACTGTGTATGTAATGATCCACAGCATCCATACTTCTGCCCAAGCTATGTTTTCAGTGTGCTTAAAATGCCATTTCATTTTCTATCTAAAACAAAATATTAATGTCTTGGATTTACAGTAATTTACTGATTCAGTCTTTGACATCTGATGGCCCTACCAAAAATGAGGAATGGCTTTGCACTCTGATGGCTTATCTCAGAATCCTTGAATCTTATCTGTCCAAGAGGTTATTGAATGTTGATTGTAAAATGTTGAATGCTATCCCGTATTTCTGTGCTAATATTATCTGTGAGAGGAGTCAGTTACTCAGATTTTGAAACACCCTGTATACGAACAGCAGGTCATTTTTATTGAGCTGCTCCCTACACAGCTCCCTAATGATTCCTTGGTCAGGGCTCTGATTGCAAATACCAGTAGCTAACAAAGGGATAAAATTGCTCTGGTACAATCCTACTGTGCGTTTTTAATATAATGTGCTAATACATTGTCCAGTGTTCCCACAGAATTGCACCACTTCACCGAGTAGGCCTGGCCAATATCTGATTGATTCTGGTCTGTGGGGATCGGCCCAGTTCAGTATAATTTCCTGTCTTGCTGCTTTCTTGTCTGTTAGAGAGGGTTTGGGTCTGTGAAAATCAATAGCCTTGCACATGCAAAATGTGAGGTTATTCCCTAGCAAGTTTCATTCGCATCCTTGATTTATGGAAAATGTTGTTTTCTCCTCTGCACTTTTTTTTTTTTAAACTCTACTTAAACAAATACCTGTTTAAACATACCACCCGAAGTATTTGTACAGGAGAAAATGTAAATTACTGTGAGAATGCTGGAGAAGTTTAACATGTGCATAGCCGGGATCTGCTACTTATGACATTAATAGCACTTAACTGTTACGTAAACGGAGTCCTATTTGTCTCAGCAGAATCATTAAAGTTCTGATTTATCCTAAAATGGACTCTAATGTTCTATTTAATCATAACAGATATTTAAGTGTCTAAGAGTCTATTTCCTTTCACCCTGTGAACTTTGGAAAGCTGGTAATTAATGGTGTACAATAGGATAACTTTATTTTTATAAGAAATATGTTTCTAATATTTCCCTCACTTATTACAGAAATTGAAGCAAACTGAAGAAACAAAAGAAGATTCCCAGAACAGAGTATCTAAAATGTCCCTGGAGTCTCTCAATAAATTTAACAGCAATAACGTGCTTTTATTAGAAAAAGAGAAGAACTGTCTGAACAAGGTTGAAGGACAAAGGGAAGAAAATGGGAAGAAAGAAGAAGCTTCCTTAAATAGCTCGGGTCAGCACGAAGTGGACAATTTGGAATCCTTGAGTGATTCCCTGTATGATAGCTTTTCCTCTTGCACCAGCCAAGGCTCCAACGACGTGTAGAGACACTTCCCAGTGGGCTGTGACCGCGGCACACAACGGACCTGAAGGCGAGCAAGGAGTGATGGGGGAAAAAGAGACAGTTGCTGAAAATTCCCCCTCTGGATCGTGGCACTCATGGCAGGGTGTTCTGACTTCCCACCACACAGCAATAAGGCAGGGAGGCGGCATGGTGGCACGTGGGACTCAACGCTGAACACAGCGAGCGCTTACACAGAATAAAGTCTTAATTTTGCACTTTTGTGAATATTTGTACAGTTGTAAATACCTTGGGAAAATATATTTGTAGGGATACACGACAGCAATAAATATTACATTGGTGCTATGCTCCTGTAATGGCATATTACTAACTTAAAAGAAATTGGTGTTAATATTAACAAGAAAAGTTAGTAGATTTTTTAAAAAAGATTTATAATTGTTCTAGTCTTAAGACTGTATGTAGAAATACTGCGTTACCATAAACCTGAGCCTGCCAGACTGTCTGCAATAAACTTTCACGGACTCTGTTTTACAAAATGTTTTATTTTTTACTTTTAGTGCAATTCCATACAGGTGATCTAGGGAGGCATGCATTTCAGTTATTACGACTTCACAACAGGTGTCTTATTTCAAAAGGGTTTTGACTTTTGACATGGCAAGAAAATGAATAGATTAAAAGTCTTGATACTGCTGGCATTGGCTTCATCAATCATGCACATAACTGTTTGAGAGATCAGGGTCAAAGCAATTCACTGCTGACACAAACGGGAGTCTTGTAGGAATGAGAACTACATAAACCGCCCAGTGCTTCTGACTGCAACATAGTTTTTCAACTTCCACCTCCTCTGTACTCATTTGCCATCAAATTATGAATGTACCATACCGTGTTATCTTTTGTAGTCTCTGTTTGGTCTTAATTAAATTCTAAATAGTAAAATTATTTTTTAAAAACTGAAACAACTCCTGTTTGTGACACAGTACAATAATATGTTGGTGCTAACCAGTACTAGTTCAAACATATCTAGGAGCAGGGCCTGTTTTGGGTGTTTTTTGTTTTTTTCTACAGAGGTTGTTTATATGTAAGGGAAAGTCTATTTCAAAGGTTCTGTGTATTTTTTCTAGCCGTGAAGTATTTATAACTGCTTTTTGTACAGCAATTGTAAACTAGATATATTTGGGGTATTTCTAGACTCTATAGTTTCTTTAGCACATACCTGTTAATCTTTGAAATATTATGTGATCAGTGTTAATATTTTGTGCAATTTGTTATATTTTAAGTCATTTCCACCGTAAAATTGCATCGTCTTTTTCGACTTCTAAGAAATTTTCATTGAATCATCTTTTGTAAATAAAACTTTTCTTGCGTACCTGTGCCTGCAGAGGCGTTCTGGGAAGGGGATGGTATGACACCCTGAACGTGAGGGTGGGCTCAGGGTGGGAATCAGCGTAGCCAGCTCAGGGGGGTACAGGGGGTACCCGCCGAGCCGCTCCAGCTCCGGGGCAGGCTGGGTTCGGGCGTTTAGGGGAATTCGAGACACGGGGATTTTAAACAGCGATTTAAGCTTAATTCAGACTCTTCATCTCAGTAAGGCTGTGAAACGATCACGGAGAAATTACGTGGTTAGCCGGGGAGGAGACGAACAACCCACTCGAGCTGGGTCGCAACAAGGCGGAAAAGACCGTCCCAGCATCGACGACCGCAGCATCCTGAGCTGCTCCTGCCGCTTCCGTCGCCCTTCCCTCCGCCGGGGCGGGCTCTGCCCCGCACTCCGACGGCTCCTCGCCGTTCCTGCCGCCTCAGCCCACCCCATCCCGCCCCGTCAGTGGATCCCACCGCCTAAGACTACCCCATCCCAACCCACCATCAGCTCCCATGGCCTCAGCCCACTTCCCCCCGCCTCCGGACCCTCCGAGCCCCCATCCCGCCGCGCGTCCGCGGAGGAGGCGGAGGACTGCCCGCCGCACCGGCACGTAGGCGGCTACCGCGCCCCTCTTCCCCCATTTTGTCGTGCTTGAATTCCCTTCCAGGGGGTCGGGGGGAGGGCGCAGTGCAGAGGCGCGGCCCCTCCCGGAGACGCGGGTTCTGCGAGGCGTTTGCGGGAGACGAGCGACGCCTCGCAGCGGGCCCGGCCCATCAGTGCTCCGGCTGCCACCTGTGGGCTTCGGGCAGGCGGGGACACGGAGAGGACCGGGGCGAGCGGAGCCACCGCGCGGAGCCTGTGCCCCGCTCCCGGAGGGGAGGGATGGGCGGGGGATACGAACGAGCCGCCCCGGCGGGCGGAGGATCGCGGGGTCCCCCCGCAGCGCCGTGCGAGCCTCACGCCGAGCTCACAATGCGGGGGCAGAAGCGAGGGAGGTCTCCTCCCTCGCTGAACTCTTCCCGTCCCCAGACTGCGCCCAGCGAAGTGCGGGGCGGCTGGTGGGGATCCCCGCCCCGCTCCGCCGGCATCACATGGTGCTGGGGGCGGGAGGGGGGGGGAGCCGTCCCCCAGCTCTCGCTTTCTCCTACAGTTTCTTCAGTCTCAGCGCTCAACTCCGGCGAGGCTGGAGCGCGGCGCGGGGCTGGGCAGGGCGGGAGCCGGGCGGGCTCCGCCGCCTGCTCCCGGGGCGCCGCTCCCGGAGCGGAGGCGGCGGGGAAGCGGCACAAGTGCGCGGCGTCTCCGCTGCTTCCCTGCTTCTGATGCCCCTTCGCGACTGCACGCCATCCCGGCGGCCGCGGCTCCGGGAGGATGCGGCTTTTCCTCCTCGCTGCAACTTTCTGGGGATTGTGCCTGGCTCCAGGTAAGGAGCTCCGCGCCGCTCCCCCGGCGGCGCGGGCGGACAGCCCGAGCTGTCCGTCGCTGCCCGCAGCGGCCGCGGGGAGGTTTCGTCCCCTCGCAGCCCCTCGACGGAGCTGGCGCTGTCCTGCCCGCAGAGAGCCCCTCGCCGCCCGCCCGGTGTCCCCAGCGCGGGGGGCCCGCGGGGCGAGGTGATGCTCCGCAGGCAGCTCCCGGTGCGGGACTCGGAGGATGCCGCTTGCTGACCGCGGGCGCCGCGCACGCCTCTCTGGGCGAGGGGGTCGGCGGCCAGCGGGCTCAGTCCCGCCGCCGGAGGGCACCCACGGGGTTCTGCGGGTCCCCGCTGCGGGGCGAGGGGTGCGGGAACCGCTGGCGGAACGCCGGGAGAGGCGGCTGTTTGGCGAGCCGCACGGAGCGTCTCGTTTTGCATGATAAAGGAGGGGAGGTGAAGGATGCTCCACCGCTGTAATTGTGCGCGGCAAAATAGTAATTAAATCATTTGTAATTAATTAGTAACTAAGTAAACCCGTCGGCATAGATAAGAGCCGAAGCGTATCTATTAGCCGGGTTGCTCTCTCCAGGGCGGGGGTAGTTTTCAGCCCGCTGTGCTGAGGGGCACCCCCGAGGCGAGCCGATGGGCGATGGGAAGCGGCTGCGGGCCGGTGTCGGTGTCGGTACCGGTGTCCGTGTCTGTGTCCGTGTCCGTACCCGTCGCCTCCTGGCGGCAGCGTCCCCAGCGCCGGAGCGGCCGCCCCGCGGAACGGAGGGACCATCATCACACCAGGTGCTGAGCCCGTAGCGCTTGGGCTCAGCTGAGCGGACGGCACGTTTGTTTTTCTTTATTTTTGTCAAAGGGATACTTTCGCTGAGCTGTGGAGTAGTTAGGAACAGCGAAATACGAAGAGGGAAAGATAAGGAAGATTCCTGGCACGTGTCGGTTCTTTGGTTTGGTTTTGTGGTTGGTTCTTTTTTTTTACAGTTATTTTAATATTATTACTACTATTCATGCTGGGTTGGATGGAGCTTTGAGCAATGTGTGGCAGGGGGTTGGAAAGACATGATCTACAAGATCTCTTCCAGCCCAAAGCATTCTATGATTTTGAACAAAATGTTATGTGTTCCAGGTTTGGCCTTGCAAATACAGTGTTACCAGTGTGAGGAGTTCCAGCTAAATAATGACTGCTCTTCTCCAGAGTTCATCGTGAATTGTACAGTGAATGTTCAAGATATGTGTCAGAAAGAAGTAATGGAAAAAAGTTTTGGTAAGAATTTAATAATTATTATTCTCTTTATTTGCTTTGGATAGCATTTGTTGCTTTTGGTTCCACCCATTCACAGTCTTCAGTTATGGATGAATCTGGTGTTCCCACCTAAAGGGACCAGATTCAATTACTAATACTTCTGAATGACTTTGTAACTCAAAGAAGTTAATAATTTTCCTTCAAAACTGGTGTAAAAACTGAAGGATGCAAGCCAAATGTTGATAAAGCTGGTTAATACACAGTCTTATGGGTCTCAGATTTAGTTTTCAGCACTGGAAAATTAATAACAACAAGTTAGTTTAATCTCATTACAGTTAATTACATGGGCTTTTTCCCCAAGAGATGGAAGAGCATTAAATTAGTAATTCCCTCCTTTCTTATATTTACTCAAGCAATTTATATACTCTGAAGGTTCATCTTAAGGGAAGGAAAGTATAGTCATCTTTTCTTTCATCCATTAAAGAAACCATCAAACAAAAGGGAAAGAGGGATTTAAAAAATGCCCAGTAACTTGGGGAAGTTTATGGAGGGAAGAGGAGGGGGTCAGAGGAAGGGCTCAAATGGATTTCTTTGCTATACCAATTTTCTAAGTTGTTTGTTTTTTTTTTTTCTCTTACTGTAATTAATATTAAAGTTCTCATATTTGGAGATAAATGTGTTCAGGAGGAAACTAGCCATGATTCTGCATCTTGCTTCTGTTGTCTTTTGAGCTGTGGTACAAGTGACTGGGTTTTATTAAGTATCATGGAAGGCATTTGAAATTTAGAGGGAACTGTCAGTGTTGCTCTAGCTTTCTACATGAGTAGAAGGCAAGAAGTTTATTAGGGAATGGCAAGGAAGTGTGTTTGTAGGAGTTGGAGCTCATGCAGCCCTCCTACTCTGACTGCAGGCAGCCGTGAGGACACTGGGCATTAGAATGGGCATCCAACAGTAACTCACTGGGGAGTCTCAGCCTGGACATGGCCTCTGCAGCAAGCAGTAGTTTAGGGAGCAGGGAACAGGCTGGGACTTCAGAATCTTGATTTAAGGGGAAGCTGATCTCTGGGATTGCACATCTTGCAGCTGAGGGCAGTGCTTTAGAGCGTGGAGTTCTCTGATGTAAAGAACTCCTATGCTGTTAATGTAGATCAAGCTATAGCCTGTCCTTTCTCAGCAAGTCCTTTGGGAACAGCAGGATGCCTCTCTACCTACAAATGTGTGCAGCCATCCGTCTTGAACAGTAACAATGGTTCTTGGCATTGGCAAACTACTCAGCAGTATCTTCCAAGTGCTTATCAGTCAGTTAGTTCCATGTGCGCTGGCCATTTCAGATCAGCATGTAATGAATCCTAGATAAATAATAACAATTGTTACCACCCATCAAAAGTAGCTGACAGCGTTTCATCCTGGATAACACCATCTACAGTGACTATTGCTGTGAAATACTTAGAACCTCTCCAGCATAGAGAAAAAGCTGTATGTTTAAAGAAAGATTAGTCTCTTTCAAGCTGTATTTTTCCGGGGTATTATATTTCAAGTTTACTTGGAAAGGATAGTGGGGATATGAGATAGTTACGGCTTGCAAGGTCCTTTTAAAGTCTGAATATCTCTAAATGATTGTTTGAAGGCTTTGCTATCTCCACCCCACAGCTTCTGTAGTACTTCAGTAGGTTGGAATGGATGTTGTGGTGATTTGGAGGGCTGTAGACATAGACAAAAAAGTCAGTCCTCATTTAATTCTTAACAGGTGTTTGGTGTTTGCTGTTTGGAGTTTTTTAATACCTTGCCTGATTCCTTCATGTTTTTATTTCAATACAACCTCAGCCTGTATCAACTTCCAGAAACATATCTGTAATCTTCCCTTCAGATGAGTGTTAGAAAGGTGTTTTCAGCTGAGTAAACCCCTTGCAGATTGAAGTGCAAGTCTTCTGGATAAGTCAGCTTGCACTCGTGCACTCACAGCCACTTGTGTGCTGGATGAGGAGGGTGGGATAGGTGGTTGTGCATCTCTCAGCCTGGCAGGCAAGGCCAGCGTGACTGTGGTACACTGAAAATACAAACTGGAACAGTTTTAATACATTTTAGACACACATTGATGCATAATTTGCCATTACTCCTATGAAGAAATGGTTTGCAGTATAGGAATATGGAGTTCTTAAAACAAACTTCTTGGTGTTTTTTTTTTTTCTGTTTCTGCAATTCTATGTTTTCTCTGAGCAGATCCTTGGATTTTTCCTTTAGGAGGTAACTAGCATGCTGTGCATAGCAGGTGCCACTGTTCTATTTAATTTACTTCTATAAATGCAGTTCTTATTAATTTTAAGCTTAGAGATTGTAAATTTCAGCTAGTTAATGAATTGAAATTTTTAACCTATTTCAAACAGTGAAATTTACATTGCAAGCTTAGTTTCTCTGTTATCCTCAGTCAGTTTTAGAGAGGATTGGTTGTAAAACAGATATGACTTAGTTCATCATCCTTTATTGGTTTTTTTCCTAATTGATATTTAAATGTGTGCAATATAAATGCCTTACTTTCACAAGTTTTATTTAATAATTCATTCTACTCCTAACAGTACATTTCATAACTCAATTCTTTTGGTTGTTGCCTATTACTAGAAACTGAAATGTTTCAAATATTGATTTTAATTTAGAATAGACTTGAGTTTGAGTTTTTAACGCAGAATATGAAAGATGTGAATTTGCATTTATTTGACAGCACAATCTCATAATTAGAGTTTTTCCTCTTGACTAGATACAGTCAAAGCAGTGTAATGTTTGTATTTTAACCCATTTCTGTCCTTAATAAAATATAGTTGTGTCAGTGAGCGAAGTGTTATAAGTTCTCTCAAACCTTATTTAAAAGTTAAATGCAGTATTTTGTGATGAACTTCATGGTGTGAGTTGATGTAGCCACCCTTCCTGTGCAGTATGCATTAATCTGTGTGTTTTCTATCAAGGGGGTTGCTGGCTTACATTCTGTGGTGTGTCATACAGTCCCCAGTGTGTGGCCAGTGACTCTTTTCCTATGTATTTGTTAGTGTTCATGGAGTTGTGCCGTGGCAGCTCTGTGATTCAGCTTCGTTTCTGTATTAAACTCCCCGTAGTAAAAGCAACATGGTGGTGAACTACAACTCTGTGCAGCTTTTCCCATTTATGTTGCAAAAAGTTTCTTATGCCTGATCATAGTTAAACCATTTCCCTTCAGTTGCTCTAAAATTAGGGTTAGTGCTTTAGATGTCACTGTGCTCTCTCAGAACACTATCTCAATTTCTGGAGAACCAGGTCCAGGTGAGAAATAGCAGCATAGGCATGTTCTTAACCCAGAGCTTAAAAAGTGGCTGTTAGTGTGGCAGCCTCTGATGTGAGCAGCTAAGAATGCAAGTGTTAGTAACTCATATTTTGGATTAGATCATCTGGCATGTTATCTCAGCTGTTTGTAGTGTCTGGTAGGAATTTACTTCATTGCACATCTTACAGTGAATTGAGAATTGAGTGATACACAAGCATGTATCAGATTAAGTGATTATGTGGAATAGTATAGTTCTGCCTCCCCTGTGGACATGCACTTTGCTGTGGCAGTTTGTGTTTCAGTTGCACTTTGGGGGTCTGTCAGTGCACAGAACCGGAGACTTTGTCAAGTAAATTATAAAATTTTCTCGCTTTAAGCTGAGTTGTATTTAAAAATTTTGCTAGAGGAAGTTTTATGTTTATGTTAACATACTGTTCCAGTGGGAGATACAGGACAAGGTGGTATTTTGCCTGTGATACAGAATCTTACAAACTAGTATTTTAATTAAATCTTAAAAAAAAAAAATCTTTTCTTCAGGGGGAGGAAGGATCAGAATTAAAAGTGGCACTCAAGATGATACCATGTAATTTTCTCATGTCTCAGAAATTAATTGTAAAGGATAAGTTTCTAGAGCAGTCTTCAAGTGAATAAGCAGATGTTTGAAAACTGTGTAGCTTAAATGTTTGAAAAAGGATCAAAGTTCTTACAATAATTCCATTTGCAGATACTTTGTGGAAATACCCATGGCAGATTTCCTGCTCCCACTTGCCTCTCTCCTTCCTATGGATTTTTAACTTAGAAGTGTCGGTGTTCCTTCACTTCTAGAAAATGTGTAGGAACGAATAAATCCCGCAGTATATTGGGATCAGATGAAACATCTTGGTGATGTGTAGATGAGTATATAATGTGTATACGCTCATATATCATAGAAAACACACTGATAATGGTAATTATCATTACCATTTGCCTTTTACTGAGGGCAAGAGCTATCAGAGTTTAAAGGCTGATCTAAAACCTACTTAAGGCAAAATGCAACTTGCAACGTGAATACATCAGAGAAATAAAGCAGGAAGGATGAGACGATCAGCCCAGAGAGGTAGCCAGTCTAAATTTCTTGGAATTCTCTGTAAGTAAACCTGCCCATGTGCATGTTTGGAACAATTGTGTTCCAGTGTTTTGGAACCTTGTGTTCTAATGTAGTTATGAATGTACTTTTACTAACTTTTGCTTTTGTAAGATTAAAAAAAAAAAAGAACTGTGATAGCAAGACTGATACTTTAAAATGTCAGGAATTTTTCTTTGCAAGCAAATTTGGAAACGACCTTGTTATTTCTATTAATCTGCAACAACAAACTTTGCTTATTTGTTTGGTGTACAACGGTCCTTTTAATATATTTACATAGGATGTAATCCTGCAGTGTAATTAAAGCAACTGCTGTAATTGTGTGCTTAAAAGTAGTGCATGGGAACAGCATGAGCAAGATCATGATCTCAGGATTGAATTATAATTTTATTTTATCTATTTCTTTGAATTCTTTTCAGTATTTGCTTTCCAGTTGTTTGTTTTATCAGTGTCTACGCTGAGTGATGAGTTGGCCTATGGTAATTTTCCTACCTGTGATTAATACTCAGTTTTGTTGCACTGTGTTGATGCCATGATTGAGTTGCTTTGTGTGTGGCTGTTAAGGATTACATAAGCACTTCCTTTTTTCTGTATAGCACATACTTTTTTCTGTTCATGTATAGCATCCATTAGTACTAGTACTAATTGCATACTGGTATCAAGGGGAAATTGTGCTCTGGTGTACTTTCATTGACAAAATGATTAAAACAGAGAACAAAGTTTAATGTCTTCAGAATCTCTTCAGGCATTAAAGTTTTATAGGTAGTAGCTCAATCCCCTGTATCCATTTAGAAACAGTAAGAAACATCCACTGAGCTGCTGCTGGATTTTTTGTTTTGTTTTCTTCTACGCTCTCTGTTGTTCAAAGTGTATCAACATAAAATAACTTCTGAATTATTTTTATTCAAAATAAAGCATAATATAATAAATCTTTACTGACAATGTAAAAAAAAAAAAAATGTTGCATGGGACAATTGGTATACCTATAACATCCTGTTTTGTGCTACTAGATGCCCAGTGAAATGAAGACATAGTAACCAATGTTGGAAACAAGCAGTTCACTTTTGATATTGAATTTTAAAAGACTTACTACGTATGTGGATAATTTGCACTGTATGCTGAAAACTTGGAGCTGTGGATCTATCACCATTCAGAAAGACTTTTTTCAGATGCCAAAGCCGTTTGCTTATTGTAAATTTTTTCAAATCTTTGGGTTGCTCAGAAAACTTGCAGCCACTTATGCAATGAGCTGACCCAAGTGTGTCAGCTAAGGAGGAATTATGGACAGTAGGTAGTAGGTTGCTGTTCTGGCTTTCTTTCAGTACAGAAAAGCTACAGCGGAGTTAAGTTCAAGCAGTTTATGACTTTCAAGTCATGACAAAAACCCATGTGCAGAAGTGATGAAGTCTATATTATTTTAAGGAAGATGTGGTATCTGGTCCAGTGAATTTCATTTTTCACAGGACATGGACAATAGCTTTTTGTTATTTTTTTCCTCAGGCTTGTATAAAAGGTATACAAATTAATTTTGTGATGATACAGTGCCCACAGCTGGGTGTCTCTTAAACCCCTTTGAGATTTCCTATTGTATTTTACGTGCAGTCTGTTTTTCCAAACCTTCTTGTGGCCTGACCCTATCACTTGTCTTAGCTCCCAGTGACCTTATCAAAACATTGGCAAATGAGTTCTAATTAACCCAAAATAGTTTTATTTCTATGTTTCTATCTATGTTTTTCCATCGTAGTCTGGATATTTTTTTGAAAACTTGATGAAACCGGTTTTGCCAAATTACCAATAAGTCTTTGAAAGTGGAACAAGTTATATAAAACCCAGGCAAATCCTACTCTTAAATTGAACAGGCTGTAAAACTGTAAGCATGAAAATAGCTAAATATATAAAGGGGGAATGAATTTCCAAAGTTCTGGTGTGCAAGTGTCAACATATGAGGCATTCCATTGAAATTGGTAAGGACACTAATTAAGGTTGCAGCAAGACTATTCATGTGTAAAATTATTTATGGGACTTATTGCAAGGGTATAGCATTTTAACATTTGTAAAGACATAAGGGCTATTGCTTCATTTCAGCAAACAAGGATTGCCAAGGAAAATGGTTATATGGGATTCTGAAAATTGAGTCTTAAGTTTACCTCTCTCTCTCGAAGATCGAGTATATTTGGATCTTGATACCCAAGGACATTTAGATCTCGATACCTCTGTATCAGGAAAGAGGAGATGATGGAAGGCTGTGAGCCTCTTTTGTTGGGAAGATTGTACATTTTAGTGCTTGACTGTAAGTCCACATTAGTGAGCAGAGAAATTAATAAGGGCAGTAGGAAACAAAGGAATTTGATATGCAGGTGAAATTTGAGCTTTGACCTCTCATTTGTAGCCTCCCATGGCTTTAAAAAAATATTTGACAGTACCACCATTAGCTGCTGTACTTCACTTTCTCAGCCTATGCATTTTTAAGCATTTTAATGCTTTGCTTCAGCTTTGTGATGCTGCAAGCAGTGACAAAGACTACTTTGTGCTGTTTTCTGTTATTAACAATGCTGGTTTGTGTCATATTTCCAGTACCAGAATTAGAAGGCATGACTTACAAAGAGATATCATGGTAATCTAAACCCTTGTCCTCTGTCAGTCAACAATTGTCCAGCTTTCTTCTGAGCTGATTTAATTTCTGCAAAGTGTCATGTCAGTGAGGGTCAGAAGGAGAGTTAAAAGGCCAGCCTTTCATTGTCAAAAGCTTCCTGTTAGTTCCTGAAAAAGAAGTGCAGCTTTTAAAAAGTGCCAAATGTGTGGAGGATTTGTGACGATATTAAGTTTTCACAGAAAATTGTGATGAGAATATGCTAATTCAACCAGGTAGAGTCTGGCGGGATGTGGGTTCTTTCTGTTTTGTTTTATTTTTCTTTTACAGAATTGTATACTCTGCAAGAGCCTAATGATGTGAATATGCTTTTATCTTGTCTACTGAATGCATCAAAGGAGGATCAGGATGAAATAGCTGCAGTCCTAAGACACAAGATTAAAAATCAGGAAGCGCTCGACGTAGCTTTGCAATAGATTTCAAGTCACATAATTTCAGTGCCTTTTTTTTTTTTCATCTGGAAAACACTGACTGTGGTAGCTTACAATATTTAATTTGCTGGTATTAGCTGTTTATAAGGCAATTAGTAAATTTCATGATAAAATGTCTGACAAGGTGCAAATTATTTAAACCCCTTCTCTCCTCAACTTTCTCTCCGGAGTTCACAAGGATAGGAAGAGTTACTGTAAAATGAAACACATAGAGGACATAGTTGGATATGGTTATACTTTACACTCAAACTGTTTGTTTTGGTTTTTTTTTAACAATGCATTTACAGTCATAGATGAAAGGCTATGTGTTGAGGAATCTTAATTTATCTTTTATACCAATAAAAACGTCGTCTGACTAAAATGGCAGTTATTTGGGGAAGCACAATGTCAAAAAAATGATTGATTGCTTTTCAACATTCAGTCACCTTCTAAGATATTTAGGACTTTATTAGATAAAATATTTATAAGCACTTCCTCTAGAAAACTGCAAATCACGATAGGAACTTTGGAGTCTGTCTCTGTATGATAGGCATAAAACCTAATATGGAAACTAAAAAATATAATTTACAAACCTATTTGTCTGAACCTAATTTTGAGCATTACTGATACAGTAAAATCCAGAAATAGTCACATTTATATTATTTTCCTTAGAAAGGGATGTTTACATGTTGTTCTTGCACTAGTGTAAGTTCTCATTTTAGTTTTTGGCAGACGTCACAAAAGAGCTTTTGTAACTCCTACTGGGTGATGCATTGCACTCGAGTGCAGGGTAAAAAAGTGACAGTTTAGGGCAAAAAGAATAAAGGATGAGACATATTATTAAATCACAAAGCATGGCAGATAGCTGGGAATGACCCCATCCTGGCAAAACATGGATAGGCAGAGCAGACATTGTCTATGCACAATAAGAAGGAAAACTTGCAGATTCACAAAATCAGAAAATTGAATGTTTCAGTGATATAAGATGGTTGGAACCACTCAGGATATTAAAATAAAGGGAATATTGGTTCATAAACACAGTCTTTGTCTTTGTGAGAAACAACATTAAGAGAATACCCAAAACAGGTCACACACAAGTCATGACAGTATGCTAATGTGAGAGAGGACAAATTTTGGGGGCTTCTCATGGATTGTGTGTGCTACAATATGAATTGTCCACTGTTGGCCAGTTTTCCACTGCTTGCTTGGAGAAGATGGGCAAGGTTTTAAATACCAAATTTAAAGTTGAATGGAAATTCTGCCAAAGTTCTAAAGGCAAACCTCAGACTTGTCTTATCTGCCTTGTTAGCTTTCTCAGTAACTTAAGATACAGAACTTTTCTACGTGCCTGAAGTTACAGCTCTGTGTTTGCCTCCAGCACATGGTCCAGTCTTGAAAAGATGGTTTGTGACTGTTCAAGGAGGCCTCATTGCTGGGCCCTAGTTGGTCACAGACTACTTATTATGCTCCAAAATATTTGACGTTGCAGATCTACTCAGAGTATGTGGAGGAGATTTTGCTAAAGCAGTGTTTGTGGAATGAGTTGCAGACTTACCTTATGTGTGCCTTTGAAGCTGGATATGTACATAAGGGTGTAGAAAAAGCTTTCTTTAAAAATGAGGAGTGTCAGCCATAGCCCATAAGGTAGAGAGCATTTCATGTGGAGTGGGTTGTCACACTTGGAAAAGTTTGTGTTGGGCAAAGGACATTGTCTACTTGACTGAGTCAAGCTTAGAGAGAAGAGTTTAGTGGCCATGAGGCCATAGACTGATCTGGGGTGAAGCAGAGGGCTGCAATTTCCTGCTGAGCTGTGCCATTGCAGAAAGCAGCTTCAGAGTAGTGGGGTCATGGGAATGGGAAGGTGACTGTTTTGTTAGAAATTAGGTCACTGGTCTCAGTGGTGATATCCTAGTTGCCTATTTTGGCTTCAGAGACCCTCTACATATTTTGCTGAAGGATGGTCTTGGGAGTACAGGTGCAAACTGAACTTGCATACTGCTTGCGGTATGGTTTGCTCTTAAAAGTTGGAGAGTCATGCTTACACTGCCTCTTTTTTGTCTGTACCTGCTAGAACAGAAGAATTAGAGGTGCCTTATAAGATCCTTTTCAATCAGTAAGAGAAAAAACTTGGATCTTCTGGTGCCTTCTGCATACACATAGTGTAAGAAGTAGGTGTGATGTCACCTTTTTTGGTTGTCCTAGTAACAAGTTAAGCTGTTATTCAAGAGAAATGTACTGGGCTCTGCAGACAGGGTAGATGGAAGAACACTCACTTTTGGATTTGAATAAATTGTAGCTTGAATTGTTTGTTGCTATCAAGACAGAATGCATTTGAAAATGGCCAAAACAGTGCCAACGTGCAGACACACAGGACTAGACTGGATGTAGGTGAGAAAATCAATATTGCAAGCAGAAACTATAGAAAAGCCTTAAGATTTACATCCATCACTTCACTGGAATAAGGCAGAAATAGTAATTTAGGCCTTGACACTGTCTAAATATGTGATCACTTGTGGGGAAGAGAGAGATGTAACAATAGGCAAGTTGCTTAGTCTAGGAATAAATTCTCAATGTCAAATTTAAGCCCAAAGCTGCTTTAAAAAAAGCCTTGGAAACAAATGTAGTTGTAGTAGGTACTTGGTGACAGGAGAGGGTGTAGAATATTAGCGTGTTATCACACAGCTATTCTAGTTCTGTGTACTTCCCTCTCTTCTTAAAAGTACTTGTACTTGAACTACATCCTTGGCCACCTCCACAAACCTTGAAGCGAAAATGAAGGAAAATCAATTTGTCAGTAGTGGGTACTTCACAGTAAACTATCATTACAGTGCCTACATATATGCATAACCACAATGCTGTTGGGGGGCTGCTGAATCCATGAAAAGGGAAAAATTACTCAGGGCTAATCCATCAAGAGATTGGGCAGTAAATATACTAATTGAGTAGGAGTAAATAGAAATTGTGTACTAGTTGTTGAAGGTAGATAACTGGGAATGACCCCATCCTGGCAAAAGCAGAGTGTAAAACGTAGTCTCCTCACCTAGCCAGCTACTCAGAACAATCTGAGATAGAAGAAAAGCTTCCAGAAAGATTTGCAGTTATTTTTCTGGGTGATATGTTAATGCATGTATCAAGCTGATTGTTCAAGCAAGAATACCTGGTAATTAGCAGTTATGTCTGTGGTATGAGTCTTATGAGGCAGATAACCACTTTGAAGAACTGTCTGCAGTTCAACCTGCTGGTGGCAAATGATTCAGGAAGATCTCGGGAATCGTTTTGGAATGGTTCAGCAGTACAATAATCCACTGCAAAGGAGGAGTTTGAGGAGACATCTCTAGATATAACCCAGAAAGGATGCTGCTGTCCCGTCTGAACTTGGGGTGAGCTGCAGTTACTGGGGTCCATTAACCTGTTTGCTGGAGCAAGGAGATTGTTTCCCTGCCATCAAACCACAGAAGTCAGTTATACTAATTTATATCCTACCACAATTAATCTGGAATCACTATATGATAGGAACAAGGTTTAAGAATAAGTGAAGTTCTCAGCTCAATTGTTTTAAAAATGTCACTCCTGTAGTGCTAACATTATCTCTTTTTTCCATCAACCTCTGTCTGTTTGCATTTGTAACTTGCTGTAAGGATACAGCAGAACAAGAGAAACAGCAGAGCCTTTCTATGCTGATCAAGTTTGTTTCATACCCGGTGCTTCTTAAAAAAGCACTTAGTGTGATAGCAGCTGATTTGTAAGATCAAAAGAATCTATTAGTACTTAAAGACGAAATTTTGGATGGAAGGGCACGTCATTAGCCAAGGAGCTATTGAAAAGCTGATAGAAATACTAACTTTTTTATTTATGTAAAAAATCATGTTACAATTCAGATTAGAGCTGGGAATGGGGATAAAGAGTCATTTGGGACTGTAATTTCCTGTTGTAAGACATTTACAGAAAAGCCACAGGAGAAGCATTACAAATTTTTTACTCTTAGTTAGATTATTCTCTCTGTTTGGGTGTGAACGTGGTTCATCTGTTCATGAAACTTTGAGAAATAAAATTTCAGTCTGTACAGGAATACTGTGTTTTGACTTCAAAAGATGCTCAGGATTGTTCTGTGGAATTGATCCTGGAGAACAGAGCTGTTGTAAACACATGGAGTAGAGGTTTCCTGGAGTTGCCTGGTGAAAACCATGCCTCAAAGAGCATCATCTAGTTGTTCACAGCTCTGAACAATTCTAATCTCCTAATCTATGGAAGAAGTGCAAAGTGTGATATTTCAGGGACCCAAACTAATAAATCACTTATTGGTTCAAATTGTGAACAGGACTTAGCAGGAAACCTGTGAAAAGGAAATGGCAGGAAGAGAGTGATCTATAAAATTACAGGAATAGGAAATATGCCAGTGTCAAAAGCTTTTTGGAGGCTTGGTCTTTGAGGGGAAAGTCAAATTCACTGCTGTTGATATGGAAGACTGAGGAATGATAGCTGGCTGTAGTTACAGAGAAATAATATGTGATGGGGAGATGTGGGATTAGGGAACAGAGGACAATCACTGTGCCTAGTTTCACTGAATACAGGATTCCTTTCTCAAGAGGAAGGGGGAAGGAAAAAAGTTAATTGTAGACATGGGAAGGGTCATTTATGCCTTGGCTCTGGGAATACTGCAGGAGGAACGTGGAAAAGTACCAGGTTCTTGTGGGGAACATCAACTGAGATTTCGGTATTGTAAAGCCAACCAGTGGCAGCACCGTTGAGGGTTCTTGACAAGAGTGGTTTGTCAACAGAGACAGAGCTCCCTTCTTTTTGCAAGCTGTAGTAATAAAGATTACTGCAGTGCTGCTTGATCTGTGTGCCTTTGCTGTTACAGCGAGAACAGCCTGTAGCTCCTCTTCCTTCTCAAGAAAAGGCTCTACCTGCTGTGTTGATTGATTGAAGCTCACTGGAGACAGAGGAAGATTTAACACTCACTTGAGGGCTTCTCTTCATAAGTTTAACAAGATAGATAGCCTCAAAACGTTTCAGGCTTGAGATTTGCAGAGGGAGAACACAAAATAAGGAAACCCTTGCATTGTTGGGATGGCAGCAGTGTTGTGACAGTATAAAAGAATTGCTTTAATTAAAAGTTTCTGAAGACAGGAAATCCTTCTTTCTGAGCACAACCCAAACAAACAGTGTTCTACCCGCAGCCTTCAGTAGTGCAGTGCCCATTGCCACTGCAGAGGTATCCACTGGATCATGAAGGTGCTGTAGTGTTTGTTTCCAAAGTCCCTGGGGACTGAACAGGTACCTGCAGGTATTGCATGTTCGGTACCTATGGGTCATATTCCTGCTTCACTCCCTCCAAAAAAATGTCTCCATCATTGTGGGTTTGAAAACATTCTAGGACTATGATATAGGATGGAGAAGCACCATTCTTCAAGAGAATCCTATTCCCATGCTCTTCAGGAGGAAAAAAAAAACAACTTTTTGAGAATCCCATGTTCAAAAGGAACAGTGATTTTTATTCTTGGAAATATTTACCTCTCCTTGTAACTGCAAGGCAATAGGAGCAAACCATCCATTATCTATTTCTGTTATGTGTCTGTTTTTCTAAGACACAATTTCTACTGTATCAGTTGCAGGAGAATATTAGAGGAATGAGTGGTGGAACTGCCATAACCATTTTCCACTGCAGCTTGAGAAAACACAACTGTGTATTTTAAAGCCTTTAAAAACCATGTTCAAATAACAGCTGTGTACATTAGAATGTATTTTTTTTCAGTTAAAAACAATTTGAGAAATTATAAATTAGATTATTAATTAAAATTAATTTAAATTACATTAAAAAAGAGAAGACTTTCAACTCAGACAAGACGTTCCTATAGAAATGGAAATTTTTGTTGTTGAGGTTATTAAACTTCAAAGGCAAGCAAGAACTGAGATTACCTGGAAGAGCACTTATAGTTTTTCTTTAAAAAAAAAAATTAAAGAGGAAGGGGAGAGGATGAAAGTTTTGCTGATATTCATTCTCCTTTTACTCTTGGTTTCTTGTCTGTGTGTGGTGAAGGAACAAGAAAAGGAAAAAAAAAACACTCAAAAGACAAATTAACAGCATAGAAAGCTGTAATTACTTAGACACCTTAACTCAGACTTGTTCAGCAATAGAAACAAAACTAATTTTCTCAGTAATTGCATTTCAGTTATAGTTATTCAGACAGTTTATTCTGAAAGATGAAAAATTCCAGTTATAAAATGCATCATTTGATATACATTATGTAAATCAGGTCTGTAATATTTTTGGTTCCAACCAGAATCAAACTAGAGAAATCCAAAGCAGAGTGACTGTGCTGCTCCTGCAGCGCAGAGTTGTTGGTCGTGTCACCACTGAGGTGTCTGCCTTAATCACCAGCACTGCTTTGGGAACGTAAACTGGTTTTGCAACAGTTTTCAAGCATGAACCCTGTTATAAAGCAAAACCATGTTCACATCAAACTAAGTAACCTTTGTTCTGTGTCACAGGAATCATGTACCGCAAGTCCTGCGCGTCTTCAGCTGCATGTCTGATCGCCTCTGCTGGGTACCAGTCCTTCTGTTCTCCAGGGAAGGTGAACTCTGTTTGCATCAGCTGCTGCAACACTCCGCTCTGCAATGGACCCCGGCCGAAGAAGAGGGGGAATTCTGGTGTGGTGCCAAGGGCACAAGTGATAACCACTGTTCTGCTTCTTAAATTTACTCTGTTGTTTTTGTACTGCTAAACTTCAAGCAAGTTTGGTGGTTTGTTTTTTTTTTTTTTGCCCCGACACAATTTGTTCTGTCTCCTCCTTTCTTCAAAGACACTGCAATTATTTTCTGTTTGTTTCCAAATCCCTGTCAACAGCGAGGGAAGTTCAGTGGTTGTGTGGAGAGAGGGGCTGATATTTTTGGCAGCTAATGAGTTCAGTTAGCAGATTGAATTTCCAGTGTGTGCTTAAAAATCCCAGCAGGATACAGAACTCCTGCTCTTTTTGCATAACTGGAAACAAACCCATCTGTGTTATTCCTTTTGAGATGTAGTCACTTTCCTGGGTCATTTTAATTTCCGTGTTTTTTTAAGTTCATTGCTAATCATTAACTTTGCCTTATGAAGTCATACTTGATGTTCACAAAGGCCGTTCTGTGCGTCTGGACCATGCTCTGAGCTAGTCTCGAGGGACACTGCTTCCAGGCTGGGCTCTGGTGATTCAGGACCTGGCTTCTGTGGACTGCAGTCAGGCATGGGCTCCTTCTGGAAGGTGCTTAGGAAAACTTTGGTGTTGCCCTTGGTGGAAGAATTGCGCCTCGACGACATGAAGAGCAGCGGGCGTAGGGACCGGCTGCTCCGCGCTCTGGAGCTCTGGTTGGCTCTGAGGAACTTCTCCCTGTTGGCGTGTTGGATGGTCAGGCGGCAGCGCAGGATCTGCAGGAACACGCTGCGGAACTGCTGCGAGGAGATGTTGTACAGGAGGGGGTTCACCACCGAGCTGAGGTAGAAGAAGATGTCGGCGATGGGAAGGAGGGTGATGTACGCTCTGAAGTAGGGGACAGTCCAGTCCTGCTTCGGTTTAGCAGCTGCCATGATCCTTCTCACCTGGTTTGGCATCCAGCATATCGCCAGAGTGGCAATGATCAGCCCTGCGAGCAGAAAGAGGAAGAAAGAGGTGTGCATACATGGGGGAAAACACATAAAATACTATCAGTTCTGCACTTACTTGTTAGGAAATAGTACCAATTTTTCAATGTTTGCTTGACAGCTTTCTCTGCCAGTAGCACTTTTTTGTTTGTTATTTTTAATAACTGTTACAAGGTCATTGCAGCACATGCTCTGACAAAAGGCCACATAGTGCTTGGGTAGTGTTTCTTTGTACCTGTTGTCATTTTTTAGTTTTCAAAGTGTTCATTCTCTGATCATCTGTATCTTTGAAAAGAATGTATTTTATTTTGGTTTTTGGTCTTACATTTCTTATGTCTTTCCCTTTACTTTGAAAAACAAACAAAATAAATAGAACTTATAGCCATATTAGATCAGGCAATACCCAGAAGAGATCAGATTCTTGTTTGTACTTTACAAAAAAGAAAATGTATGCATAATAATATATTTCTTGTTATTTTTGGTAGATTTCCTCTTACAGAAGCTATTTTTAAGTAAAATGTGTATGGATCTTTTTATGGTAATTAAGATATGTTGGGCTTTCTTAAAAATCAAATTCCAGTGGAATTAAATGATGAATGTAAATGAGAAAAACCCAAACCTAGTCATGAAAGTGTAAGCAGTTTCAGATTATAAATTATGCTTAAAAATGTGATATCGGACCATTTTGTATTTATATGTAAATATAAATACATGTTGCTGCATCACTAATGGCATTAAAAAGAGGGTGACTGAAGTGCTGGGTGTCTAAAAGTTCTGCCTGTGTGGAGTGGTGTTCAGTAGGGTGCAGTGGTGGTGCCATCGTCAGAGCAGCAGCCCTGCAGAAACATACCAGTGACTTGAGCTGGCTGTTCCCGGGCAGGAGACGGAGCAGGGACAAGGCACCTGGATCCTCAATGGCATCCTCACTGCTGGTGTGTGTCAGTACTGGAAATCCTGACACCTTACAGGAGATACCAGGTACACAAAGTAATTCCTCTCACTGCACCCCCACTACTGGCACACAGTGCAGCCACCAGTTTACTGTCCCCACTTTGTTTTTCTCTTTGCAGGAAACGTGCCTTACAGGAACACTTGGAGGGAGCAGAAGGTGCAGGCTGGCTCCTTCCCTGCTGCAGGCACACAGAACAGCAGGGAGTATCCTGATGGGATAGTTCTTACTTGCGCAGACTTGTGTTACATTGCTAATCTCATCCAATGTCTGACCTCTGCTCTCAACAGCAGCACAGAAGCATTTTAATTCTTACCTGTCTAGACGGAGTCAGATTGCCCCCACTGAACAGGTCACTGTTGGAATGCTGTTCTGAAATAGCACACACTGACTTTTGAAGCCAGGAAAATGATACTTCTCTAGTGGGAAGATATGAATGTAGCAGAGAAGGGAGATAGAAAAGAGAAGAAAGATTTTTGACAACTTTGAAACTGCTAGAGCTTCATCAGAGTATGTCCTAAGATCTCTCCACCACTACCCCCGAGCAAAGGAAAGGTATGAAACGCCTTTTAAAAAAAAAAATTGCTAATGAAAGCAATAATTACTTCAACAAATTCATTATCTCCCTGAATGAGCTACCCAAAAAAAGTTTTCCTTTTGATCCCTTGCTTCTGTAATCACCTAATGGTACAATAACTTTGGTGGGACGGGGCCAGGAGTGCATCTTAAACTACAACACTGGATTAAGAGCCCCAAAGGGCTGTTGTTGGCAGGCCAGTGGTAAATGTGTTACCTTTGCCATTTTCTGTTCTTTGCCTATGAGAACTCTCCTCAGCCACTGTTTCTTTACTCTCATTTCCACACAACCCTTTCCCTGCCTCTTTGCTTGCTCTTCCCCTGCTGCCTTGCCTCACTTTTCAGTACCTGTTGTGTCTCTGTCAAAGGTTGATCTGAATTTTGTATTAGTCCTGCAAATTTTGTAGCCTTCAGTGCTTATGCTGTCAGCATAATAAATATGGGGTAGCAGTCTTGGCACAGACAAACAGAAAATAATGCCCCCTGAGAAATGACTTGTGATGGGCCTTATAAAAAGGCAGCAAAAGGATTCTGCTGCTCCCATGGGGCTTTTTCTCTGGTGCAACTTAAATGCCAAGTTCACAAACCCACGTCTGCAGACTTCTCGTCAAATTTTACCAGATGATCTCTTTCAAGGGAAATGAAAATAAGCTGTATTGTGTCATTTTTTTTGTTGTTGTTGTTCTTGGTTAGAAACAGGATACTTCATCATGCTGATTAATAGTTTCCTAAATTATGAATGCTGCTGTGAAAAAACTGTGAGCAAACAATGAGTACATTCAGTTTTAAAGCTCAACCGCAGTCTCTGAGATGTCTGATTTTTTGCTTGTATCTGAATTCTTTGCCATTGACCTTTCTTTTTAATTCAAACTGCCAAGTGCTTAAGATGCCATGTTATATTTTTCAGACACTTTTGTTCTGAAAAACTGAATATTTGTTAGGGTTTACAGCAGGTGAAAAATTATCTGCTTGTGCCCTTGCACAGTGTGGTGATGTCAGTCTTTTGGGGGATGGGAGGGGATGTCTGCAAAACAGTTGTTTTCCAGGGATGACTAATTGTCCATTTTTACACTTTGAAAACATGCTTGTTGACTCAAAGGAGGTGCACCATGTAAATAAACATGCTGAGTGACTCACAATATTTTCTCCACTGTTCACACTTAACATGGCAGTATGGAGTAAACTGAAGCACATCAGAAGAGCACCTCAGGAAGGCTCTATATGTTCAGTGCTGCTGCCGCCATCAGTCCAAACTTGGACAGAGGCTCCAGGAGTTTGTGTTGTACTGTAATGTGCCAAAGGTGCTTAAATAGTCTTAATCAGCTTGAATGCAAACCAGACTGCATCTTACACCAGTACTGATGCATTCTCGCTTGAGCCTGCCACCTGCTAGGAATTATTCTTCACATTTCATCTCATATCCAACTTTGCCTTCTACTCCATATTAAAGGGAAAAAAATTAGTAGCTCTGGGCTTTCCCCCCCCGCCCCCATTTTCCTGACTACTGCACTAAGTGCCACACTTGATGAAAGAAGAGATTTATCTCCCACGGAATAATGATATTTATAAACAAAGTAACTCTGTGGTTCTGCAACCTCCATTACTGGTGCTTGAAATTTCCAATACACATTTGAATCATTCCAGTTTAATCATCAGAAGTGCATTAGACAGTGCCAACAGAAGCCAGGAGCCCTTGTGTTATCTATTGACTATGAGTACATCTCAACCTTTAAGTAAGGGTGGGAGCTTACAATTCATTTAACATTGTTGTAGGTATTTCAAGGTAACAACCAGAAAAAACCAAGACATGAAAAGACCCTTGACTAAAACCAATTTAAATAGCTAAACCATAAAACAGCCATAAAATAGTTTACCCAAAATAGGAATGACCACATTCAAGTACGATTTCAATCTGTAAAAACCCACCCCAAACCTCTAAAAATAAAGCATGCAAATTTAACAATGCTTTAAATTTAGGAATCATTATTCTAACTTCCCAAAAGTCAATCTCAGAGTATTAATTCTTAATATGTGACAAAGGATCATTTATGTAGTAAAATAAACGTAGTGTTTAAGTGCCAATAATATAAATATGCATTGCTGGCAGAGAATAGGAGTTTGGCAGTCATCTGTCCCTTAGCAATACTTTTTTATTACTCAGAACATTCCTCTGGGCCATAGGGGACTGAATTAAATTCATTATGAACTTTATTGGGAAGGATTTTAAATACATGCTTATGTCTGGTAGAGTAGAGAGGGCTTCCTTCTCCACCCTTCCAGGTTTTCCTTGTTCTTCTATTGAATAGGTTTTTGTCTTTTTTTTTTCCTGCACCTCACCACTTAAATCTGTCTTCTTTTATAATCCAGTGTTTTGTCTCTATCTTGGCTACTGCCAGCCATCCCACAAAACCTGAAATTGTCTACGACATTACAATTGTCACCAAACAACACCAACAACAGGTTTCTTTGGCTGCTACAGCCCATTAACAGAGGCAGTGATTGCAGTGACCTCAGGTACACACTCCTTTGCCTGTGATGCTTAACCCTGACTGCCCTGGTGCATCAAGGTCTGCCGGACTCTGCTGCTCTCGTAATTAGCCCAAAGCAGTGTTAGACCTCAAACTTTGCATCTCTGTGATTTAATTAATGACACAAAGCCTGGTTCTCAACATCTGCTTGTAAACTGACATTTAAATGGCAACTGTCAGTGGAATATAAGCATATGGTTACTGAGCTGTGAGTCAAGTTCAGGCAGCGATGCAGTTGGTTCAGAGGGAGACTTTTTTTAGCGCTCGCTTCTCATTTGCGTATTTGGCCCAACTACACACAAAGGCATAACGTGCCCTGTGCCTCCATCACAAAGTCTTCCAACAGTGCATCAGAGGCATGGCTCCTAAAAGAGGAAAAGACTGAGACCACCCCTCAGTATTAAGTTTACCATCATAAAACAATACTAATCATGAGGAAATCACTTGGTTCCTATTGGATTCTGCTACAAATGGCTTTGAAAACATGAGCAAAGATACCTTCTTGCTCATCAGGCTCTTGGTGGTCTTAATATAAGCCACTACTAATTTGGGAGAGCAAAAAAAGCAAAGACTCTAGTACTAATTAAGAAGGTTACCTCCAGGAGATGGGGTTTTGGCCTGTATTTATGTTACATTTATTATTTTAACCAGGACAAAAATACTTGCTTTTTATTAGAAATAAGGATATAAGGCAGTAGTTTATTGCCTTTATAGCTTCTAAGAAGAGTCAAGCCACAAAACGCAGTCTTCAGTCACTGAGATGACCTTCCCAACTGCAGATCAATGCAGTGCTGTCTTCCAGCATCTGCAGCTGCTCTGTGCCCCCGCTGCTGCAGCTCTCTGCATGTGAGGAGTCAGCTGCCTTATGCTTATTGTCTCCTGACAATTGTCATTGAAATGTCAGTTTACAAACAGCTGTTACTTTCATTGCTGCAAGTCTGACTTTTAAGTGCAGCAAAGAAATGACGAGCAGAATGATACTGAATGGCTGCTGCACTGCCTCGGAGTGCTAAACTGAGGAAGGCTGGAGCATCTCAAGGAGGGACCATCTGCTCTGTTCTCCAGACTCAAGGATCTCCTACTGGTTCTTCTTCTGACAGGTAAGAGTTTGGAGCATTTTCTCTGGTCTGTTAGCAGCTGGGTAGAATTTCAGGTCCAACCTTGCAGCTTTTAACAGCTCCTGGTGAGTATCTGGTGTTCAGCCACTGTCCAGATCAAGTGTCTCAAACCCCTCTTTGTCTCTGACCAACAGCAATGAGCTGTTGATCAGCAGAAGGATGTGCAGAGAGTGGGAGAGGGGAACACACCTTTTGCTACTGCTCCCAGTCTGGTCATTGCCTACCCCATCATCTCCTTTTTGTTTAAGGTCAAGTGGTTTAAAAGCAAGATCCACTGAGCAATAGCGTGTCTGTTCAAGGCTTCTGTGGAACTTCCAGTGTGGTGGTATTAACTTCACATTTCCCAAAACTCTGTTGCTCGATCTGTATTCAGTGCACAGTGTCACAACCATTAGTGAGGGTTTTGCTTGAATGAGGGCTGTGCTGGGCTCCATGGGCAGGATAAACTTCTGATGAAGATTTAAACGGGAAAAGAATACTAATATAAACTTCTCCCTTTTCCCTCTCAACCACATGCAAGTTTCTTTTGCTGAAGGACAAACATTATAATAATAATAAGCACATATTGATGTATGTTGAGGCAAATCTAAAATGTATTAACCTGAGAGATAAATATTGATATTGCTTTCTCCATGTCAATATTTAGTTCAAGGGACAATAAATTTTGTTATTCACTGAAACAAGTCAATACATGCACTGCTACATACATTTTGTATAAACTCAAATTATTCAGCCACTCCATTCCTTTTATCCTCAACTTTCAGAATCATATATTTGCCTTTCAAAAATGCTTCTCTGTAAGGGAGGGAAGCAATAGTAAACTAGCCCTACTCAGGCAGTAACCACAGGGAGAAGAAAAGAGAAGATATGGCCAATGTCTGCCTCCCAGTGATTTCTCGTTCAGTTTTTGTAAACACTGGGAGATCTGCAGGCTCCTTTTGAGCTCTGACACTGGATCTGGGCTGGCTGCTGTTTGCATCCTCCTCAGAGAACAGGAGTTTCCTCATGGCTACACATCAGCAACTTGCTGCCTTTGCTGTGGAGCCACCTCACCTACAGACCATATACATGGGTGCCACTAGCAAAGCAAAACTGAGGTAAAATCCAGCTCCTGCTCTTGCCTGTGCTGGTACTGCAGGGAAACCAGGGGCAAAGGAGGTAGGGAGACAAAATTTTTATCACCAACACAAGTAGGCAAATCTCCAAATGTTCACAGAGAGGCTCTGGCAAACACCCCGCAGCCCTTCTCAGAATGGGTTTAAACTGAACAGAAGCCAGTAACAAACTAGTTATCATTATAAATACTGCTGAAAGCATTAAGCATATGGCCTGGGACAAACAGTTGAAAACCAGTTCCATGTACATTCGATCCTGTCAACAGCTTCCAGCAAAAAACCAATGGACCAGCAATTCCCATGGCCTTCGGGAGGATTTGGGTCCATCTCTCATGTTCATTATGCTCCTCCCAGCCCCAAGGGTGCTGTACAGCAAGGCCACGTCTCATTAGCGAGCATGCTTGGGTGACAGGACAGTGCTGTCCCATGAAGTGGAGCAATAAATGAAAGGCACTGAGAAAAAACAAGCTGCCTCTCGGTGCAATAAATGAACCAAACCTACAAGGTTGTAATAAATATATTGCTGTTCTGCTGCACATAAAGTCATCTTTTTCCAACTGAAGCCACTATCAACATCCTTCCTAAATCCTAAATGCTAAAGCCATGCACGAATTCTTCCCATAAGTGATATTCTCTGCTCAAAACAGCAGTGTCTTCAAATGTGGGTCAGTGACAACACAGGGTGCTTTTTTTTTTCCTTTTTAAAAGCTCCCAGAGATAACTGGAGTTATCAGGCATATGAAGAAGAATTTCATGCAAGTATTTGGCCCCATGACATCAGAAAATCATCTGCTGCTGCTTTTGACACTTCATTTCACAGGTGACTATGTGTCAATGTAAATCATCAGTAAGGCCCAGCAGATGTTAGCAGAATCCAAAGTGTACATCTTCTTGCTTGGATTAGATTCCACTCTTCCCCCCTCAGATACCCTTAAGGATGCCACGAGACCAAAGAGGTTTTTGGCCCAGTGTTGTATCATTGGGACAAACCAGTATCATAAAAGCACAACAGCACACCCACAATGTATCTCTCTGGTTGAAATCCCAGCATTACCCAATGGTTTGCTCAGTTCAGATCCTATCCTCCCTGCTCTGCCACACACATTTCTTCTCTTGACTGGCAAGAAAGAGCTGCTCTAGGCTGGATGCAGCTCAGCAATATCCTGCCAGCGACTCAGTGGCAAAGGGTGAGGCCAGTTTTGTGTTTCCACCAACCTGGCCTTTAATGCTGAAAGAACCTGCCCGCGAGAATACCTGCGCTTCCTTGCAGAGCGATTATGCTTCAGTCTTTATTGTATTTCAGTCCTCTACAACTGATAGCAGCATATTATTGTGTTGAGAAACATAAATACTGCCATGAAATGAGAAGATTATGAGAGATTTACAGGTAGCTGAACCAAAGTTTCAAGTGTGTGTATCATTGATCCACCCAGTTGGGACTTACAGGGCACTACAGTAAAATTTTTTCTGACTTTGCAGCACTAAAACATAACAACTTCCAGGGTTCCCATCACACACTTCTCCACAAGCAATGGCAAGCATTGTTATTCAGAAGAATAAGCTATTTTTGCTTTGCAGCATCACTTAACAGCCCACAGCCATTAGGTAGAGCGATACCAGGGACACCAGAAGTTGTCAGGGGAACACAGATATGGAGAACGTAATTAGTGAGGACAGAAATGTTAACACTTTCACTTTTTAGCAATTTAAAATATCTGACAATTATCTTCAGCTCCTAGCAGGGTCAAGTTTTGCTTCTCAAATATTTTTAAATACTGTCATTTCACAATGCAAACACTAGAAAAAACCCTAAAAACACTCAAGAAAGTTTCACGACAGAAGTACTGTTACTGAACATGCCACAGGTTTTTTATGAAACATGACTAAAGTCATGATATGCTTTTAAAAACCAGACATGCTCATATACTGCCAGAGGAAATTATGGCAGTTTTAATACTTTGTATTGGGTTTGCATTTCTAGGGTTTAGTAGTGGGGGACTATACAGGTGGCTTCTGTGAGAAGCTGCCAGAAGCTTCCCCCGTGTCTGATGGAGCCAATGCCAGCTGCCTCCAAGATGAACTTGCTGCTTTTCAGCGTTAATCTCACAATATCAAACTTCATCTTAGCACTCCTCATCAGCTGTAACTCAGCCCTAAATGTACAACGACTGTACACAGAAATGATGCTTTATCTATGATACTGTAACTGGATAATTCATTTCCAAAGTGGTGTGTTGAGGCCTCACCCTCACAGCCTGGGGAGCCCCCTGGATGAGGGCTTTGCCTTTCAGGTCGCTCACCAAAATATCACAGCAGTTTGCTGAGGACTCGAAAGCAAGCTGGTCACTGCACAGCCAAGGCTGCCACAAAACATAAAAGCCAATAGGATGATTTGCTATGCTCCCTTGTCCTCTTCAGTGCCTTCCCTCACAGAGGTGGGTAAACAGTCATGAACTCACAGTAAATATCAACCTGGCATTTAAAGCAATGGTCGACTGTTCCATTCAGATGCCCATCTCATGCAGCTTGTCAATAAAAGCTACAGAATCCAGCTTCTGCTTTTGAGTAATTCACTGCCATCCACTACAACAATTCTTCAGTAAAAACATAAAAGAACTTTTAAGTCAGGGCTATTTGGTGAAAAGAAGATCAAGAATGTTGTGGAAATACACATAGACGCAGCAACAGAAGGCATACCAGGGGAAAATAAATATATTTTAAGGTGATCATTTTTAGAAATTTTAACATTCCAGCTGTTAGGAAAGACATGTTTATTGAAAATTGTTATTTTGGAATTGAGAAAGTATTTTTAAAAATTACTAATATGGACTGAAATGTGTAGAAGGGAGCAGGTTTAATTTTTATTGATGCTTGTTCCTTGCAAAACAAATTCTTGCCACGGTTGCTTTGATTTTCTTTTAGAAAGAGTGAAGACTTGTTTTCTTTCTGCATTGGCGAAACAATGGGAAAAATATATCTTCCATATAAATCTCATTTAAATTCTGCATTCTAACTAGCAAACACAATTTGGAATTGAGAGGTTTTTTTGTTTTTACATTACAAAATGAGCCGTTGCAACATTAAACAGCTCGTCTATTGCAATTCAGCAGGAGAAATCATTGAACAATCAACTGTAGAATACAAATACAGAACGCCAACATATTAGCTTGGCAGATACATAAGATAGTTGTGAGCTCTGCCAGAAAGACAAGCTTGAGCTATATGTTATGTGAAACTGATGATCATGGGGGAATCAGCAAAGCTCTTCCTAAATGATAGACATACTATCAATATACAAGTCAGATTTTTGTACCAAAAAACCCTCAAATGAAGAAAACTTGTTGTTTTGTAGCGAGATGAAAATGGGATTATTGATGCACAAATGGTAGCATGATCATGCTTGCCAGCTGCTTTAAAAAACAAATGCAATTGGAGTTTATGTTCAGCAGCCTAAGTGAGAAGAGAAACCAAAGCAAATTGCCATCAAAATTATGTGTAGTTATCCAAACTCTACACCAAAACCCGCAACAGGAAGCAGGATCCAGGGTATGAAGGAGCAGAAATGCACAAGGCAGCTGTGGCATCGCTGGCATGAGGGCTGACAGCTTAGTGGCTCAGTTTTGAGACTGAAGGCAAATTCTTTGTTCTCATCTGTCCCTGAGAATAGTGATAGTGTCAGTCCAGTAAGATACTGATTCTTTAGTTTCCATTAATGGGAGGAAAAATTTGGAGTTCTGCATTGGATCAAACTTCCCCTTTCATCCTTCACCCTGGTTTACGATCCAGCCGCAACACCCAAATTGTTTCTGGAGCCAACCCCCACTGCACATGGTTTGTCCTTGCAACTCTTCTATTATAACATAATGCACTTTATGTATTTATCGATGTGGGTGAGGCTGGCTATCCTGATTAGAAGGTACAGCAGAGAAGGGCTGCAGCGTAGTTCAAGAGGGCACTGGCGAGACAGGGCTGTGACAGCAAACAGTGGGTACAAACTACACAGTCCAAGGATTTCTTTTTACTCACCACAACCCTGGCATGGGCAGGTGAAAGGCTGCGTGAAGAACTCTCACGTTCTTCTAAACACACTGACAGCCTGCTCTTTCTGACAACAGGAAGTCTGTCTCTGCTCTGAACAGATTTCTCTGCTTTTTAGAGGGAAAACAATAAACAAATTTCAAAATGAAAGATGAAGTTTCACACACCTTCAGAACCAATTTATGTTAAGGTTTAAGGAAGATCATAATCTGCAGGAGAGTGAGGAAGACTTTCTTGCCTGGAAACAGCATCATGAGAAATGAAATGAAGTATTTTGTGGCAGCAGAGCGCTATCCTTTGGAAAGGGTGGGGAAAGGGTGAATCTGATTCAGCCATCTACAGTACAGCCACAGTGGCAATTCCAGCGCTGTGGGTGAATGAAGGCTGAATTCCATTCTGACTCTGAAGCATGTCCTGGCTCTCATATTCATAAAGTAAATGGAACAAGGAAGTTTTATTTATTAAATTAGGCCTAACCTTTGATAATTTGGATCAAACCCCTGGCCAGTGGTTAAGCTTCTTGAAGTCACACTAGGAAAGATGTTCCAGCCAAACAGGGCTTGTTTGCAGCTTCCCTCCAAGAAGGCTATTCAGGGAGCTGTAGTATTTTGACTGCAGCAAAGTCTCTTCTCTGCTAACACCTAAATCTTCTTTTATTTACATTTTGGAGCTGTCCAGAGAATTGTAATGAGTGCAAACCTGTCAAAACCTCCTTTCTCAAACCTTTTCAAGGAATATATATACACAATAAAGAGTGTTCCTCTCCGTTGCCATAGCCTTGGCAGTCTAATTCAAAGTCTGTGAGACTCAAAGTCTCCCATATGAGGTGAGAAGGCAAATGTGCTCTGCAAATGGCATCCAAGTAGACACCTGGGTGTGGATTCGCCGAGCACATGGGCACCGTTTGGATTGGGAGCCTTGTGCCTGTGCTGTGATATTTGCACTTTGCTTCCAGATAGCTGCTGGGACTCCCAGAATGTCTCAGGCAGGCAGCACACAGCCACAGCTCACAGCAAACGTCAGGCAGCGTTTCTTCCTCTCCTCTACAAGTGCAATCTCAGCCTTGTATCTCAGTGTTAGCAAAGATAAAATGTATTAGCTCATTTTGTTGTATATAATTTATTTGAAATAAACTCCCTTATAATGATTTTTAACTTTGGAAAAAAACAGTGCATGCTCCTTTCTTTAACCAAGCCATACAGGGTCCATTTTGCTGGCCTTTTAACTCTCTTTTATTTCCTTGAGGTGAATCCACAGCTAACTAGAGTATTCCAGGTGGAATTGGAGCATGCAGCGCTCTCTATCTTTTGTAGCACCTTTCCAAGAAACACTAAGAACTATATGATATTACTGCAGACACAAGAAAACTAATTAAGTTTGAGCTCCAACTAGTCAACAGCTTGCTCTCTCCCTCTCTTCGAGAAAAATACAGGAATAAAAGAGTGCTTTTTAGAGGAAATCCTATAAACAAAGAAGAGAAATCAAGATGTAACAATGTATTTTACTCCATTACGCAATTTTTAATATAAATTCTGGAATCTGGAGATAAATATGGTGTTTTCTGGAACACAGTGAAGATGCAGACGATTTTAGCAAGGACTAAATCTACCCCACTGCAAATTGCAAAACACATTTCTTCTTCCAGCCTCATGCAGCTGGCTCCAACTGAGGCCACACAGGAACACAGCAATGGGAAAAGCTTTTTACGATAACCCTTTCACATATAATAAAAATATGAGTATGAGAGAGAGAAAAAAGATTACTAAATATCAGTATTCACAGCAACTGAGAGAGCGATTATAAGCATTTGGGTACTTTCCTATGCATTTATATAGCACCTTAAATTCAACTGTTGGTCTTCAGTTGACCAACAGGAATGATAATCCTATGACAGGAATAGATAATCCTATTGCTTCTGACATTGCTGTGTAATTAAGTAGCTTCTCTGCCCCTGTTAACATCCCTATATCCATTAGACTTTCATTTCTTATCCTCTTTCCAGAATGGCCTCTTCCTTTGAAATAAGTTTTTCTACTCAGTCCTATAACTAAGATGTCTTGGGAAGAGATTTTTAGATGCCTTCTTTTGAGCTTTGTAAGGTTTCTACCTACTAATGAGTGGAATATTTCTTAAAATATTCGAGATATTAAAACAAAAAGTCCAAATCATCATCTCACGTGGCAGTAAACTTCTCTGACCATTTAGCCAAGGACAAGAAGCTCTTTTCTATGGTATCAGAGCAAAATTGGACTCCTATCTCCTCAAAGTCAGAGAGCCAAGAGCCAGGAACTGGTGCTACAGTGAACTGTGGGCAGCTATGTGGTGGACAGTAGGATGCCCTTCCAAACCCTACCTCCCACCTCTAAAGCCTGAGAAAACTCTTTTGGTGGCTGCACCAGTAACTCCTGTTGGAGCAAAACACAGCAGATCTGCTTTAGGGCACTAAGGGGATCCTCCCTGTCTTCACTAAGGCAGTTGGAACATAAAAGGTGCTCCAATTTACCTCACACACTAAGCAAATAACGTCACCTGATTTTCTACAAGAATCTTCTGTCTACAGAATCTCCCTAAATCCAGAGACAGCATCTTCAAAACCCAGGCACTTCTTTCCTACTGTTTTCCATTTACCCAAGTTAACTTCATTGGACAAAAAATCCTGCGGATAGAGGTGGAAACTAATTCAAGGCAGGTACAAGCAATCATGTACACTGGTAAACAACTAGAAACAACACAGAGGAAAACCATATTTTAAAAGGCTGGTGCGTAACACTGGGATTGCACTTGCTCTGCTACTCTGCACCACCTCATTACCCCAGTGATTGCAGAAATCCTGTTACACTCACTCAGAACTTCACAATAGGATCAGGTGCTGAATGCAGCTGAAGATCTGTTTAATTAGTAGCTGATCACAAAGACCAAAATGTACTCACTTGCATCTTCGGATAATAGGAAAATGGTTTCAGTTCTTACTACTGCAGCCAAATTTCTACATTAAACTGTATTATTTTTTTAAAAGTCTGTGTGCAGTCAATCATGTTACCATGCCCTACAGGAGGTTTTTGCTAAGTACTTAGAAAAACACCCAATGCTCGCAGTGCAAGAAAGCATCACAGCATACTATGAAGACCTGTGCTCAATTTTACGTTCTTTATTTGGCCAAAATACTAGTTGTTCTATACTCAAACTCATATTTGTAATAAAAGCCCCACTCAGCTGCTCATATACTAAAGAAACAATTCATGGCTGAATAATGTACCAATTCAAAAGCAATCTCTCTGAGCTACAGGAAACCTCTCAAGTTGCTAGTCTGAACAAAATGAAGTCTCAACAAAATGAACCACTTTGAAACTAAATGAAAATTTAGCAAATTGATCTGAATGAGAAAATCTTATGTACAACTCAACTTTTTTAGCCACAATAGAAAAGCCTATTAGAGATCACATTTGAAAAAAAAAAATCACACCACTAAATCAAAAGGTGGTGTTATTGTTTGTTTCCTCGTTTTTCAAAGGGATATTTCTTTTTATAATGGGATAGTGGGTTTATAAGTTTGTGTTTAAATAGCAACCATCTAGTGCTGAAGGAAAAAAACATTGGATAGTGTCTTAAAAGGGATATTCTCTTTCCAGCTTTAATTTTTAATCCACTTTTCAGTGCATCTAGCACCTCACAAAACTCTCAGCTCCATAGTTACTCTGAGATCAGTACACCAGGAGTCAGTCCTGGCTAAAAAGAAAGGGAGTGTTTGGTCTGTGCACTGACATAAGCTAGTGGAGCAAAATGATTGCAGATCAAAATTATGAGGTGGCTGGAGCAATTTATACTGCCAAGATGAAGAGCAGAGGGAGGGACACAATGCAAATGCTGGATGCGCAGTCATCCAGCAGTGCAGCAGGAGCTTAAAGGGTAATGGAGGAAGGGAAAAGGGGGTGGTAAGAGGGGAGGGTTGAAGGCAGTGATCATATCAAGAATTTCTTATTTTTCCCAAATGGCATGTCACAGGAAAATGTTATTCCCAATGATCCAGTAAATGATTCTGTTTTCCATGAGGGTGGCCTCAAGAAAATAAGGAGTGGGTAGAGAAAAAGGTCTAGTCATGCAAAAGCACAGTTTGCAGTTGGAAGAGGATTTTGAACAAGAGTCAGGGGAGGACACCTCTAGAGAAGACACGTAGTTAAACCTCTTCTGGGACTAGTCAGACACAAAATGGCAGTTACACAATTAGCAAGGACAAAAGGCCTTTTTTAACCAAAAAATAGGTAAGTATGGTCAGTAGGCTAAAAGCAGGGTTAAGAGGTATCTGTGTTGGTGTATGTGCCAGCAGCAGAGCAGGACTCTTTCCCAGATTAAAACACATACTGAGTTGGGCTTTAAAAAAATTTCCTTCCCAATCTGGTCCCAAGAACGAAATTGAAAGTCCGTAGTAACAAGATGAGCAGCAGTGTTACACATGTGGGACTCAAAAAAGACACTTTATCCACCTGAAGTACTAAGATAAAGGATTTGCACTGTAGATTTCTATAGATCAAGGGATTTATTTTTTTTCCTCTAATTAAGTGGTATTGAAATATGAAAACTGTGCTTTGTTCACTCACTCTGCTTGAATTAGTGATTTACAATGACAGTTTACTTTTAGTTCCACACCTGGAAATAGGAGATAAATCAAGTGATAAGCTGCTGACGATGGTCTCAAAATGGAGAGCACTTTACCCAAGAGCTCCTTGGAGCTTGCTGAGCTGGCACTACATTATAGCAGATCCGGCAAGATTATCCATTAATGAAAGGAGCTGAAGCCAGTTATGACACTGTAACAAACTCCACTAGTGCACACTCTGCCTCCATGCTTTAAAGGGACAAGAAACAAAAAGGAGCTACTGCCTTCAGAAGGAATTTCAGGAACAAATGAACATTAGTCATCTGCTCTTCATGAGCACTCATGGGCACACAGCACTGGCTGGAACACTGCTGCACCCCCCCCCCTGCCTGGGAATAGGGTCAGGCACTGCAAAACCTCTGCCAAAAAGATGGACCATTTTCAAATGTCTGAAGTTGTCTGTTCAGAGGAGCAGCTTCCTGCACCACTGGCTGGCAAAGCTCAGCGAGGGTCCCCCACTCTCTTAAGAAGTCCCTGTCCCCCAGCCAGGACATGGGGTCTGGGGAGCCTCTCACTCAAGCCAGCACACACTTACACCATATTACCAGTGCCATGGAGCAATGAGGGGGTATCAGAGCTGGGAGAAAATTAAAACAGAAAAAAACTCGAGGCCAGAAAACAAAACACAACGAAACCAGGCACAGTGGTGAAGATTGACTTCTATCTCGTAGAAACAGCTTCAAGAAAATGCCACCGCTCATTTATGCTGGGTTTCACTTGCCCCCACCAGCCAATTTGGCGTCCAGCCTGACAGTGTGCCGTTGGTTTCCAGTGTAATGTGTCTGGGAAATCTAATTGTTTCTCAAGAAGCACTTTCTAGCTCGTGAAGTTCTTTAGAGTTGCCATGCTCTGTGGCAATCAAAGTGTCTAAATAAATATGCAAAACTGTGCTCAAGCCAGAAAGCCTTCCAAGGAATCAAGAGAGTTTTCTCCCCGTTCAGCATGGCTTTGAGTCGATCACAGTCTGTTTTTGTCAATACCAGTCATGCACTAGAGCACATGCACTGCACAGAAGGTGCCACGTCTTACACTCCTGCAGTGTGCCAATACCACAGGATGACACCAGGGACAGGAATGCAGGATATGAGCAGCCAAGAAGCACACACACTCACACATACACACACACACACACAATTCAAGCTGTTCTAGCTCACAGCTAATGGGAAAACCTCTCTTAATATTGCATGCAGAAATGCCTGATAGCTGTAAATAACTCTTTCTGTGTTTAATTCATGTATAATGAAACAGCAGTGAGCAAGTGTGGCTCAGTACTTAAAGAGGCTGCTCAAGCAAATGCATCTTCAAGCCCTCATGCCAGAGCCACTCTTCCTGTGCCACAGGCTAATGGATTTCAGTGACAAAACATGAGTGTTACACCTTTACTATTAGATTTGTTATGCAGCTTTAAAAGCAAACCAGTTGTTCTCACTTCCAAGCAGGAAGGTTCTATTCTCCTCAAGTGAAAATGCAAACTCTAAGTTCACTTTTGATTAGAAAAACAAGACCAGTGGTAAGACACAGTAATACCTGCACTTTAGAAAGAAAAAGAAAACATAAAGCCTTGAATCTTTTGCTCCTTCCAAAAGCCCCCCTGATGGAGAAGTTTAGGATTTCTTGTTATTTTTAGTTAGGCCATAAGATAGTTTTTGGTTTAAAGGGCTCTTCCCATCATGCTGAAGCTAAGCACCATGTGTATCAGTACTCCCTGGCTTGGTGGAGCACCAAGGCCCTTTAAGACACCAGTTCTTGCCTCTTAATTCACACACAGTTTGAGCTGTGGGGACGAGGATGCTGCACCAGGTTGGTCACTGCACCTGTCCCCAGGTGAACGGGTGTCTTGCACTTAAAGGTGTATGAATAGGACTCTTTAACAGTGACACTAATGGCAACCAGCTGCTTTGTCTCAGTGCTTTATCAACCATGCTGTTCTGGGTACAATACAGACCCGAGGCAGAAAGGTAATCCCTGCCTGAACACAGGAAAAACGGGAGAAACAGGCAAATGCCCAGGCAAACTGTAGAAGCCTGCGTGAGAGAATGCAAGGGATATTTTTTTTTGTTGCTCTTTTTTGAATAGACTGGAAATAGGAAAATATCACAGGTGTTAAGAAATTTCCTCAGCATCACTGAAACAGCACTATCCTGTGGCAGAGCATCAAACAGCTCTGCTGTCTTCCTGGACAAACTCACCAGCCAGAGCAATGGCAGAATATCACTGCATCCCTTTCCCATGGTTAACACATTCAGACTATGCTAACAGACTTCTTTTCAAACATCTTTAAAAAAGTAATCAAAATCTTACTGTTTAAAAGAAAGAACCCCCAAAATCCATAATTTACAGAAGAACATCTCCATACTTTTATATGCTAAATGCTTTACCACCACAATTAAATGCCTTGAAAACAAACCCAAGTGACAGGTATATTTTTCAAGATCACTGATCTTTCAACTAGGGGGAAAAAATCCCAGCTTTAATTGCACAAAGCTGCATATCATACTTCCCTCTCTTGAGATTTCATTATAGGCCTGAAACCAGAGAATTGCATTGCCAGCTCTTGCCTGCTCTTCCAGCTATTTCTGGTTTTTAATAATTATTCATTAATTGCACACTATGATAAGATCCTTGCTGTTTTGAAACATTTTCCCTCTGGCCCCCATACTATTAAAGACCCTGATTGCCTGCCAACAGCGTAAAATTAAAAATCAAAGCACTACCTTTGAAAGGTTTAATATGTGCCACATTGAAAGAGTTTCTACAGCTTACAGCCATGTAATTGCATCACCAGCTAACTGCACAATCTCTCTCAGCGTTTGAAATGCTTTCCTTTGAAACATTAGCCAGCTGAGAGCAGAGGTTTTGTTTAACACCCTGATTTACTCTCGGTGTATGCTAGAGTTTTGTATGCCTCCTGTGTCCTTCCCTGGTGCTTCTCTGCTTCGCCTGCGGCAGGTGGGAGGGAAAGGCTCAGCCTCCCAGCCACGAGGAACCCTGCTCCCACAGGGAAGAGAAACGAGGGAGAGAAGCGAAGACTCACCAGTTAAAAGATTACTCTCCAGCAGGAGATTAAAAAGCGGAAGCATTTTATCAGCTGTACCTCCTCTCTACCCACCTCTTAAAAGCAGGTGGGCTTTTTCGCCTGTTGATTCCCCCTCCTGTCCCCCCATTACAGACCCTTCTCTCTCTTTCCTGGTGCTAAAGAGACCTGCTTCTCCCAACAAACCAGCAGCGCCTGACACCTCCCCTCCTGCCCTGGGCTGCCAAACCTGGCTGGACCCAGCCTGCTCAGCCTACAACTACATGAAGCTCTTCCACGTAACCATCAGTCCCTTGTTTATGGATGAAGTTCCCACATTTTTCCAGTGGCTACGTGAAAGAGCAGGTACCCTGCTGGAATAAACCTGGAATAAACTCAGCGACTCCAGTGACAGGCATCAATTCACAACCATATCCCTTTGCTGATCCACTGAGATCTAAATGTTATTTCTTCATCTAAAAATCTCATTTCTAAATCTTATTTCTTCATCATAAAGGTCATATGGATAAGGACAGGTCACCAGTGACCAGCCTAGTGCACACATCCTTACCACAGAGGCAGCCTGAAGAAATCTGTGCAATTGAGTTGATCAAAGCTGGTTTAGACAAAGAAAACTGTGGAGATGTAGCTTGCATTGATCGAAGTGAAGTCATGATGTGCCAAAGGGGAATAAAGATGCCCTTCACACAGTTTGGCTGCTTTAATGATTTCAATATTAACAGCGCTGTTTCCCAGAAAAAGGCAATTTTCTACCTTCATTTTTTTGGACCTTGTGATTATTACGAGTGCCAAAAACTGTTTAACGCTTATAAAAGCATACCTTAGAAATATATTCCTCTGCTAGCCTTCATATGAAGAGGCTTTGGTTATTTTTATCTGTTTGTGCACTGATACACACTTTTAATTCAATATCTTGGTCCTGCCTGCATTGTAATCTGGCTGTCCTTCCAGTTCATCAGATTTCACTTTCATAGTACTTCTGAAATCAGCCTCCCTGGAAAACTGAGTGGGTTTGCCCTGCTTCCTCCCTAACCTATAGGTCAGAATTCTTCTCTATTAATCCCATACTATCATAGCAATTGAAAACACGGACACTGTAGATAACACTAGATACCTTGGTAAGACAAAGCATATCTCTCTTCACAGTAGCTTTAGGGAGCCAGAAAAGAAGCTGTGTGTTTTCTAAATTGCAATTTAGAGGTTTTATAATAAGATGTGCACTTTGTTTTGCAGAGATTTTCTGTATTTCAGGCTGTTCCCTGAAGAGGAGTGAGACTGCTGGTGCCAGGGCATTTCCACTGCTCGTGCCTGCATGTGGGGCAGGACAGGGCATGGGGGGGGGAAGTTTGGAGAGGTAAATCTGTAAATGTGGATTTAGGCTCATACAATCAGGTACTGAGACCTTAAAGATCTTGGGCTGACTCAATTCTAAAGCTTTGGCCTTAGAGTCTAATTTAAAACAATATTCATGTGTCATAGTACTATTTTTTTTGCTGGAATTGTAAAGATTTATGTGTGAAGGAAGCTTCTGGAGCAGAAAGTCAAACTGCAGACATAAAGTGCACTTTCTCCCAGATTTGTAAGGATTTTCATGTAAATTTGTGCTCTGTAGGGCACGTTCATTTGAAATCCAGAGATCATGAATAGAGATGAACAGTACCACGTTAAGGACAAAATTATTAAATGATAAATCCTCCAATATATATATAAAATAGCAAAGCACTTTCATTCAGGATCAGTCTCTGTTCCCAGAGGGAAGCCTGTGGGGTGGTGGAGCAAAGAACAGGCTCTGTACCAAGGACTGCATTGCACAGGGACATCCCCACTGCAATGTGGTGCAATGTGTCACCGTCCCATCAGAGAAGGGCTGTTCCCACAAGATGTGGCACGGGAGGATCAAGGGCCCTGAAAGCTCACAGAGCTGGTCACTGATTCTCCTGTGAGTGCTCCAGCCTCTGCAGGGTCCCCATCTGGCCCTGCATTCCTACTGTGGGGGTACACACTGCCCTGGGTGCACACCGTGCTGGGACATGCAGGCATGGGGAATTTCCACCTCTTCCCTTCTGAACACCCCTCTGATTTAGTGTCTCTCCCTTCTGGAGCCACCTTGCGTCATTTAGACATTGTTCCTCTCCTGTTTGGTTTTGCACAAGCAACACAAGGAGCCTGGTGTCTGCAAACTCACTTTGTACTTCCCCATGATTTCCCACACCCCAGTGTGATCCTGTCGCTGCCCCTTTTCCCCAAACTCCCAATCTTTGCACAGCTATCTCTCTTGTGTACAGAAAAAAACAATAGGAATGAAAAAGCCCCACACTCCTGAGACGGTGCAGACATAAAATCCATTGTGCATGGACTGTCAGGCACAGAGATATTTTTTTCTGTCTAAAAGGACAGTACATAGACTTTTATCTTGCCTGTGCAACTGAGAGGCACTGAGGGGAGACAGCTACCTGTTTCCAGGCCTAAGGCAGTGAGGAGTGAGGCCACAGTGCTACCCTGAGTGCTCTTTGGAGAGAAAAGCCCTCATGGAGCTGTAGGGGGACACAGGATGAGGATGCACCTCTGCAAAGTGAGATGATTTAGCAGTTACAGCCATGATGTTCATGCAGCCCCTGTGCTGCAACCTGCTGTACCAGTTTCATACAGACACTTTGCCACCAATTAGCTCATTAACGAAAGTGCCGATTAGGAAGATGATGAACATGATCTACTCAAGCTGGCTATTCAAGATGTTAAAATATTCTCCTGAGCAGCACATACAGTTTTTTTCTTTCACTTTTTCTTTCCTTTTCTTTTTTTTTTTCCTCCCAAATACAGAAAGATTGGTTTGTTCACAGACTGGGTTTGGTACTCACAGAACACAGAATACACACCTGGAAACACTTAATCTGCCTTGTCCCGCAGCTCGTATGTTAACTCCTCTGTCACTTTGCTTAGCAGCAAGGAGCAAAGGACTGACCCCATAGTGTGGTATTTGGGCAGAATTACATTCCCTTGCTTTTCCCGATCCCAGCATCTTATATAAATTAATGGCTGGAATACAAAGCTGAAATGAAAGCAGAGGGAAAGCACTCAAAGCAACACTGAAGTCACTGTGGGCACTAAATAACAGATCCAGCACTCAGCTCACAGCTGATATATTCCGTCACGTCAAAGGCAGCACATCCCTCCAGTATCTTCCCTTTACTGGCACCATTCCCCTAATTCTGCATTTGGGATATGATAATCACTAACTCAAGGGTACTGCTGGAGCCAGAGGTGCTAACCTTATCTCTAAAAAGCAAGCCCCTTGCGCCGAATAGGGAAGAAGGCTTTATTCCAAGTTGTAATGTCAACTTTTCTTTACTGCAATCTGGCATCGCTCACACAGACAATCTGGAGATACAGCAACAAAGCCAAGCAGAGAAAACGGGGTTCCCAGCAGGATTCACAGAGCAGGTTAAACTTTAAAAGGCACATTTGTACCTGCAGGACAATCTTAAGAAGTACCCAGGAACCCTGCACTTCCCACAAGCAGAGTAATTGCTTTCTGGGGCTATTTTAAACTAAGAACATTGTCCTTTCTTACACTCTCCTGCACTGGAGTGGTTGTCTTTTTTCTTCCCCCTTTCTAAAATTAACAGTGAAAAATCTCTTCTAACTCTTCAACGTTGTAATACTGCAAAGGCCTCCACTGCCACTCTTAGCTAGTAGTATCAGAAAGACTGTACTTTTTTTATTATTATTAATATTCTTTTTCAAGTCCACCTAGAAAAGGACGAAGACTTGGATTCTAAAGCCTGGACTTCACCATGCACCGCCCTGAACGAACATGCTGAGAGCAGACAGTGCCTTGGGCTAACCTGCCTGTTCACATCCCAGCACCAGTGCACAGAGGTGTCTGTCGGAAAGCCGCTCATCACTGCTGGTGATGTTACAAGAGTTGGTTACACCCCAGAGTGCTGAGGCTGAAGAGCTGAATCCCTTCCAAGACCTGTTTATGTCTCTGCCAGCTCTTGCTTCCATGCACACAGCCCTTCAATATGCCAAACCACCAAGGAGAAGGTGGCACGGGGGGACACCCCTGCCGAGCATGAGCCACTTGTGCCAGGAAGGATCAGATCTCAACACCTGGAATAATCCTGCATTATTTCTTACTGGAGACACACAATGACCTGAATTCAATCCACAAACCATTAAACTGCTCAGTTTCTCGTGCAGAAAAGATCTGGGGCTTTGTAGTTGATCCACAAATAATCTCATTCATAAACAGGTTAGTGTAGTCTAGTTCCAGCTGCACATTTCTGAATTGCAATACGGGCTAGTCTTACCCACAGAGTCTGCAACTGCAGCTAATGGAATGGCTCATCTGTTAACCATGCATTAAATAGCCCTTTTTGCAAAATTATTGCATAGGATGATGATACAGATGCAAGTGAGGGAAGACTACACTGTATTTTTCCCTTACCAGTCACATGGGAACAATGTGCTTAATCACTTGAATAAAACCTGTATTGCATTCTGCCCAAACAATGATCTGTGCGAGCCCTTCTGTTATACTGAAAAATTCTTTACAAATTAAAAATCTAAAACTTCATCAAAAAATATGTTTCTGGCTCATGCAAATATTTCTGTTCAGTCTATAACCCAATGAACTATATTATTCTCTGGTCACATCTCTGATTAACGCCAATGAAATTCTGATGAACCCAGAAAAAATACCAACAGTTGTAACGTCACAGGTAATAACATCCTTTTTTTTTTTTTATGCTTGGAAATTAGCTTGAAAGATGTCACTATCTTAGCAGAAACCACCTAATGGGATGTGTACGCTCAGGGAACCAAGTAGCACAGTTATAATTAAAGTTTCATTATCATTTCCATTAGAAAGTAGTTTCCAAGGGATTGGATTCAACAGTAAAAATTGTATCCAAGGTCCCCATACGTCTCAGAAGCAGTAGGTAATTCATAACATGCTACAATAATGCTGGGCTTCATAGCAGTGCTGTGTGTGTAGGATGGGACAGAGAACCAATCCCAGGTGGGTGCATGGCTTGAGCAGGTGCTGAAGTGATGTTCGGATGTATAGGCAGTGTCTGCACCCAACTTTGCCACCCTGACCCCTCTACAGGTCCTTTCAATGGGAAAGGTCGGTGCTCCAGGGGCAGAGGAGGGGGTGCTGGCCCTTATTTTAACTTGGTAATTACAGAGCACAGAAAAGAAAAATTAAACATATCTACCTCTTGTAAAAGAGATTCCACCTGTGTGGCACACAAACTGGGCTTGCTGCAGTTGTGACACAAGGCAAGCTGTCCATGTAAGACTGATGAGAAGATCAGAGCACTTTACTTTGAAAAGTAAGTAGAAAAGCCCCCATGATTTTCAATAAACACAACTCATTCACCCTGTGCCAATAAAAGCATATCCATGTCACTGGGGAATTTGTTGACTCAGTCAGGGCTGCCACTGGCTAAGCCTTCTCCTGACAGGTTATAACTGAAATGATTCTCAGATCAGGTGAGAATTTATTAGAAGGAAGGAGCTGAGGTTTTCCTCATCCCTCTCACTCCAGTTCACCTCCCATACTGCAGCTTATAGAGTATCTCGGATTTTGTCACCACACCGCAACTTGAAGGGAATCTTTCATTTACAGCAACGAAAGACTCTTTGGGTACAAAGTAACACTGCAATATCAATACGGAACAATGATACATTCAAATATGAAATATAAAGATATGGAGGGGGAACTAATTGCCCAGTGCTGGAGCAAACACTTTTCAAGTCCACAATCATGGAGTCACTCAAGAGTGTTGTGTATCATCTTGGAGTGCAAAGCCTCAGTGGGTGAGCAGAAAGCAGCATTTGCAATGGAGATTGGGATTCCAGATAAAAGATCTGAAAACTGAGTTTGGATGGGTGAATTGCTTATTAGCTCAAACAAAATTAGCTGAAAGCTTTATCAGATTAAAAAAATAATTGAAAATGTATCAGTAGTTAACAGAGACCGTGTGCAGGAAAACAAACCCACAGTAAATAGCATGAAAAATTCACAAGTTCAAGCATACACTGAAGGCCAGAAGTGAAGATTTATCCCATGTGAATAAGAGGAGTCAGGTAGTAATACTGCAATCAGGCAAAGAGGGGTGAAAACCTATTTTAGCTTTAAGCTGTTTATGCAAAATTAATAATTCACTTATTTATGAGTGGAGAGGTGCACATTACACAGTATCTGAGCTCTGGTGAGTGTCCAGAGGCACTGAGACCACCTTTCACATCAGAATTAAGGTACATTTGGAAGGTAGCATGTACAAAATCTTTTTATTAAAAGTCAGCACACCTTCTTAAACTATTCAGTATGGTTAATCCTGTCCTCTTCATAAGCATTTACTGTGGGCAGTATGCTGTCCAAAGGCACAATTTGCTAACATGACATTGACATGTTTTTAGTGAGTGGGAAACAGGAGCAGAGAAACTCTCCTGACACCAGACACCAGTCACTGACCCACATGTGGACCTCCTAAAACCACAGGAAAAGGACACAAGCAAAGCAGCCTAGTAGGTGAAAATTTAAAAAAAATCCTATCATCTTGGATCCCAATTTCACGTTTCTTGGTGGAAATGCTGAAAATGGGCCAACACACATCCAGAAATCTGGAAAGCCTACAGTGCTGCTGAAATATGAACAGGCTGTTTTTCCTGCTGACTTTGGTAATTTCATTCAGTGCAGCAAAAGCACCAAATACTTTCCATATCTACAAATATGGAGCCACGCAGGTGTATTCTGGAATGGAGCAACCTGGCTCATTTGCTAATCAGTTGCTAAATTGCCTGACTCCTTGCAGGACCTCCAGCACAACGCCGAGGTGCAGCTGCACCTCCTTCGTGCCACCACCAGCACGCACAGAGAGCAGACGGAAGACCGAGTTTCCTCCAGCGAAAGTCTATTGATGGTGCAAGGCTGGCAGGTCAGGGGTGGCGGATTCAGTTCAACTTGCTGAAACATTAGTTTGCTTTCCTTGTCAGTGGAGCACTTTACAATAGATCTTCCTGAATAATTCATTGAATGGGTCTTCATGTGTACATGGTGGTGTTTGATTTTCCAACTTAATGCACTAATCTATAAATACTGACTATAAACATTCCGGGCAGATAGCTTTATTTTATATTGCATCGGGTTTTTTTTCCCCCTTTTTAAGCGTAGCAAGAGACAGCGCCGATATTTTACTGTCTCTGCCTTTCAGCAGCACCAAATGCTCCAGCACTACTGTTATTAACATATGCGTTAGCTCAGGCTGATCCGCTCCCCCAGCTGCTGCTCGCAGCTCCCAGGGAGCGGCTGCGGCAGTGAATCAGATAGTGCTAATGAGCGTGTTAATGAAGTTCCCGCAGTTGAGCGCCGAGCTCCGAGAGAGGCATTAAAAGCATATCCCGTAGTCTTGAAGACCGAAATGGTTCATGGCAACTGATTTTATTTATTTATTTATTTATTTATTTGCACGCTCACCACTCGGTGTAAAATCCCTGCTCGCTCAGGGGAAGAGTTCGGCAAGAGAAACGCACATGAACGAGAAAAGACAATATTGCGATCCGGTCTGAATTTAAAAGTGGAGAATTAAAGTTAATTAGGAAACATATTCCAGCTGGACTTTTGCCAGCTCCACTCTGCCCTGTAGAGGGCTGCCAAACCCTTACTTGCCTTTCGTTAGGTATCTTTCTGCTCACTCTTCCCTCCGTTTTGTCCTCAAAAAATTGTTTCTTTCACTTTTATTACTGTAATAACATAGTTTGTTAATAGTGTAGCAGATACTGTTTCTGCAATTTAATTAAAACTACATTCCAAAAGTCAATTGCTGCTACTTTTTATAAAAATTTCTCCAACACAACAAAATATTTTAAAAATAAAAATAACTGAAGACGCAGGAGAAAGTTATTAAAAAAAAAAAAAATCCTGCAATAGGGCCAGTAATTGTTTCCATGGCAGTCTGCAACTGCATATGGGAAATATAAAAAAACAATCCCCTGAGTTAATGCTGCTGGGAGCCTCATGTGTCTTTATAAAAGAGAATATAACAAGAGGTATAAAAAAATTAAGACAGTGTAAATAAAGACAGCAGTTGGCATTGTTATAGGAGAAAACCCTGCAATCTTCCAGCCATGCAACCATTAGGTTAATAATGACAGTTTCATTCCTTTTCTGTGCATACCCACGTTTCTTGCTACTGCTGAAGTGAGTGCTTTACACGGGTTTTTCTCTGCTCCCTCCTCAGTAAACTAAATGATCGCAAGGTAATTTGGCAACATTTTTGCTTCACTTCTGTTTAATTATATGGCAACCGTGCTAGGTTTTGTAGCTACGAAGACCTAAGCACTCTGAAGCCCTTCCAAGCAATCATGCCAGCCTAGAGCAATGGGGTTAGAATGAAAAATGCTAAACAAGTCTTTTATTTCCTGTTGATTTCCTCAAACAGACTGATTTGCATGTAAACATCTGGGTGTCTGTGCATTCCTTCTTCTAAGAAATAGCTTTGAAAAATAATGATGCTTCCAAAGTCACAAGATTTGGCCTTAAAAACTCATTTGCAGTCTCTGCCCAGTCTTGGTCTCTGTGGCTCCACCTTTGATGGAGTTTTCCACCCAGCAGGTTTGGGGGACCCCAGCATCAGGAAGCTAAAGCTCAGCAAGGAATCCTGCCACAGCCCTGCTCAGCCCAGGGTGTCTGGCCACCCATTTTCCCTGTTTATCTAGGAATTCTGGCAGGATCTTGCACAGCCACTGGAGCACTCCCTCTCCTTATTGAGTGCATTGGTTCACTGTGGATCTCTACAGTGTACAAACCTGACAGCTGCTGTGAAGTGAAGCACAGGGTCTAGCACCCAAACAGTGTACACAGAAGCCCAGCACATGCCAGCTCCCGGGCATCATTCCACTTGCCAAACATAACAGGGATCTGAGGGTTCAGGAATGGGGAGAGATAACTTAAGGCAAGACAAAGCATGGGATTTTGAAGAACTGCAAGCACAACGTGCCACTGCTAAAAGCCACGTCACACTACAGAATGGTGACAAATAAACCTCCTGTCATTGCAGGGGCATTTTTCTCGTTTTCAGATTATATCTTTGAGAGAAGCAGTCTGCCTGCTTGTGTGCAGCTGCCACAACACTATTTACTCTGCCAGCACTCCTTATCTTCACCTCCCTGTTAATACATCCATAAGCTTTGATATTTGACTACAGTACTCACAGTAGAGCAGTGGTTGGGTGCTTTACCAACCCCACTATTTTCCTCTTCTCCTGTTTTCTAGCTCCCACTATATGAAAAGAAAATCTCCAGTATTTCAAGGACATAAACAGCCCAGCCTTTGTGTGGGCACTCTTGCACAAGTGAGCTGAACATAAACAATCATCGGAGCTGCTCTCAACAGGTCAGCGTGTTGACAACATTTGTTCTGCAGTTCTGTTTTGAAGTTCTGTCCACAGCACTTCTAGCTGTGCCATATTAGTTTTGCTGATGATGGGAAAGAGCTCTTTGGTCACAGTGTATATTTTCAGGTTAGAAAACTCCTTTTGGATTCTGTGTTTTTCTATCAAGTGTGAGGCCATTGAATACATCTGAAGCATGCATTTAAAAAAAAATCAAAATTCAAAGTTAATATTTTCAATCTTACAGAGTTTTGCTAAATGGAAAATATTCCACACCCCCAATTAGGTCAGCCTCTTGGATTTTTTACCTGCTTCATTTAATCATCAGAACAATTAATTCCTTACTCTCCTTCCTGCAGGATTGCACAGATTGGTGCTGGGTCCTCCCTCTGCTGCCAGCACAAATTCAGCTGCCATGTCCATGCTGACAACTCAGATCTGCCTCTCCAATACAGACCTGTCTCACTCAGGGAGACCCAGTGAGAGGCTCATCCTGTCTCCCTGACACTAGCCCTGGATGTCCAGCTGTCAGCTTGTGAGCAAAAATGAAGTCCCCCTCTCACCACCAGCTCCTCTCCTGATCCTTTCCAGATCTTGCTGCCTTGCTGCCCATATCCCTGGCCCACAGCTCAGCCTCCTGTCCTGTCTCTAGCAGGGCTGGCCAACCTGGGCTTCATCCTCACTGATCATCAGAGACTGACCCGAGCTCTCATTATGCAGCACATACTGTGCTCATTTCTTCTTCAGCCTTAGCAAATGTTGCTCTGTATCCATTCAAAGTGCTCAACAGACCTTGCTCCCAGGCTGCTGAGATGAACACCTTGCCTATCTCCCTCCCACTTCTAACAAGAGAAGGGACATAGTTTGCAGCCTGTTCCTACTCAACATTGACTCCTCACTAGCAGAGGAGACATTGGTGCCCACATTTCCTCTGCTCATAGCATCAGGTTTCCTTATACTCTTCTTGGTTTTAATTAGCTATTTGTGTTCACTCCCAGGTGTCTCCTCACAGTGAACATCTGCAAAACTAAACTCAGCCTACTCCAGAAATCTTTCAAATCCCTGTAGAAATTTCTGCAGTATTCAGTTGCTTACATTCCTTTTTAAAATTCATCATTATACCTACAACATGGCACCTGGTTATACAACCAGGGCTGCTACGAGTTTCAGTGCTGCACATTTGTAATACTGCAACTTTTTACCATCAAAATGAAAACAGAATTAATATACTTCAAGGAAGTGGGGTTTAACTAGAGCAACAGCAACCCAGAGGACAGTGCCTTCAAGGACAGGAGGTTCATAGCATTTGCTGACCATCCTCAAGTGTTCATTTCCAGGGGCCTGTGCCCAAGTGAAATCCCAGCTCCTCTCTGCTCCTTCTCCTTCTGAAAATCAAAAGCACAATATGATTTTTCAGGATGAACTCCTGACTTGGGAATTCACAGATGAGGGGCAGAGAAGAGTTTTAATCCCTGTGGTACCCTCTCCCCATCCCCTCCTGCACAGCATCTCTCCTCATAGCAACCTCAAAGCAATGCTTTGAAACCCTCTCACTCCCTTTTCCTAACAAGCCTCTGCCAGGGGATGGGGAAAATCCTTTGCAGCAGGAGATTTCTCCATGGTAGATTAGTTCAACATCATGTTTTTAGAAATAACTTCTTGTGTCAAAATCCCTCTGCTGGGCTCCTACACAAGCTCAGTTTACTGTTGCTGGAGCATCAAGCTGCAAAGGGCACAGAGTAGATACTGAAGGACCCAAGAGTGGTATCAAGCATCACCAAACAGAAAGCTCAGACACATCAGTTTGGTCTGGCAGGTAATGAAATGAGTTATATCTACATTAAAAGATACGTTTATGATTTGAGAGATTACTTTCCAGTTTGCATCCTAAGCATGCATCAGGCTGTATTTCCTTTCTTCCCCTGGCAAAATATTTTAAGAAAAAAAAAAGTATTTTATTCTTTATTCCATATTTGCATATCATGCTCAACAAACTAAATTTTATGAAGTCAGCTACACAGTTCAGAGAATAAAAGTATCAGGTGGAAATACACTCTCAATACCAAGAACCTGTAAACATCACTTAATTTGGGTTTTCCCTCCAAACACTTCCCCATGGCTAGAAGGAAAACATACTCTAACATCAAAAAATGATAATTTAGTTAGAGAGACTAGAACATATAGAAATCTGGGGCTAATCCTCAGTCATTGCAGGAGACCTACTGGTTCAATGTACTTTGACAGTAGATTACTGTTTCATTCCTAGCAATGGAACTGCTAATTCATAGTGCTCTGAGCAAGCATCCACTGCTGATACAGCTCCAAACCAGCAGCCTCTGCACATGAGCAGAACAGTTGCACTGTATATATTGCAGAGGCAATTGCCAGACACGTTACAAATCTGATGTATCAGAGCCCTGTCAAAATTTGAGGCAATTATCAACTGGAGACACAAAATAGATCTGACTTGTGTGAACGTTATGCCTCCACTTTTACACCTGTCAGCACGAGCAGCTCTGTGCCACACTGTGCTTCCCACTGCACCGGGGTGCAAAGCAGAATCCAGTGCTCAAGTGCAAAAAGCTTTGTTACACACAATAGTCAATAAGAGGCACAAAATCTTTTAAAACCTACATAAACAAATTTCATTTTATGATTGCAAATACTTTGTGCAGGGGATGTTTTCTGAACTTATATGCTGTTCTATTTAGATTTCTTTCTTCTCTCACATTCTTTGATCTGCTTATTACACCTCTTTTAAAATAAAAATGAGTTTTGGGACCAGTATTAGATTCTGCTGACAGTCACAACTAGAGCACAGTGTTCAATGCAAAACAAATTATTCCCACAGACTAGTTGTTTATAACGTTTACACAGCAATCATTGTTGGAATTTCAGCATTATGGTACATTCATCATAGCTTGACTTAATTTCTGAGACCTCTTAGCCTAGGAAGAACCAGGCTGTTGATTTGCTTTTTGGCATTTCAGAAAGCAGACTCAGAATGCACAATTTGTTTCCTGTTATTTAGCTGTTGTTGAGAACTCTGAGAGATGATGAATGAAGGAAAAAGAATAGGTTTTTGCAAGGTGTTGATTTTCTCCCCGTCGGGAATGAAGGTCTTTCCTCTCCTCACTGTACCAGTGGCAGATGCCAATCACATTCAATTAGTCTCACAGGATTCATTTTAAAACTCACATTCCCAAGTACAAAACTACAGAGAGGGGTCTGGAGGTTTTTTTTAGCAGCCAACTCCTTTTTCCATTAAAACTGTCAATCAGTCAATCAGAAGGGAGGGACTCAAGAGTGATGGTTCTAGATGTGCAAACGGAAAATGGTAAAACAATTTCTAAGGACGAAATTGCTTTCTCTATTGCCTGAAGTGTCTACCACTATGGGAAGTAGCAAGAGCAATGATTAGTTTCTGGTCTTTTTGTGGACAAGGCTGTGCTAACACCTAGTGTATGTGATGGCAGCTTGCTGTCCTTAATCATACAGTAACCTTGAATATTATACATCCTCTAACAGTTCCAATCCTAAGCAGCCAATATTTTTTGGAAGCACAGGTTTCAGAAATTAAATTAGTTATGGAGTGTTGAGAGATATGGTCAATATCCTCTGAGTGACTAAAGCCATTTAGTCCCCAGGTTTCATTTTAAAGTGGGTTAAATAAAAAGGTGCCCAGCACTATCTTCATCCCTGTGTGTTTACAGTTTGATATGCTTTTTGAAAAATAACATTGCAGCACAAGAATAGAGCATTTCTCTGTGCTCAGTGCACGTCAGCAATTCAGAGAAAATTACTAAATATAACGTGTAGGAACATAGCTCTAAAGGGATGTATAGGTCAAAGAGCCAAATCCCTTGATAATAGAGACAACCACATCACACAGTCACATTAAGAAATTGATTAAGATCTATCTGCAAAATAGTTAGGGGGTTGCCCCCAAAATCCCAGTGAAAGGATTTTCCAGAACCTCACCTTTTTACTGATTAAAAAGCTGCTTCTAATTTCCAACAGAAATTTATTCACAGCCAGTTTATTACCAATTTGTTCTTGTGCCAGCACTGTCCTCTAGCTGAACTAGCTCCTTTCCTTTCTCTCCCTGGTGTTTACACCTCTGATGTATTTATAGACAGCAATTCACATCCTCTCTCCACTTTCATTATACTGGGGTAAACAAGGAGGAGATTCTGATACTCTGATGTAACCAAACCACACCATCTCTGTGTTCACCCTGGCATTGTTTCCATTGGATTCCTGAATGCTCCTAAAGTCCCCAACATATTCCAGAGAAAACCCCACTACCACAAAGAGTGACCGTTTTCCTAGCTTCTTGGAAACACTCATCTGGAATCACATTTACCTCATTAAGAAGCCTGAAGGAAAACCCTGAGATTGTTCAACAGGCAGTTCATCTACAGTTCTGCCTTCTACAAGTCATGGGTTTATGGCAGACACACTTGTCACAGACCCCTCTATTTTCTCAGTACAAGAACCAAGGACTCTATTTAAAGCCAAAGTTTGAAATCCCAAGATTGCGGCTGGAAGACTTTTATCTGAAAAGACCTGGGATAGGTGAAAAGGAAGACCTCTCAAGCCTGAAACACTCAATGTCGGTGCCACACAGGAGCTGCAAAGTCCCACCAAGCTCAGGTGGCCAATTCTAGTGTGGCGGGCTATCATGGGATGACACCATGAGTTTATCTTGACTCCCCAGTCTGAAATGAATTTGGGGATCCAGGATCGGGCTTTTCCTTTCCCCTAAAATCCCCTGAGGTGAATAACAGGGAACAACCAACCCCTGGTGCCTGACAAAACATAGTGCCAGATTTTTCCAAGTCTCGATGGAGAGAACTTAGAAAACCTGAGAATTTCAGTGGGACTATGTTTTGTGAGGCATTTCTCCTATACCTGGTAGTGTAGTGGTTCTAGAACTGGCTGGGATAAAAAATTCCCTCATTTAATTGTGGGGTTACCAGCTCACAGCACTGCCATGGGGAGACAAAACTTACACACCTATGGGCTCTTCTGAGCTAAGAAGCTTCTACACAAACCAGGCCTCAGGCAGATGAGATTTAGTAGGGCAGGACAGCTACAGGGAGGAGGAGGATGAGCTTAGCCCTCTGGCTCAAGCCTTTCCAGGATTCAATCACAGCTTGTGGCTGTTATTTCTATATTATTAGATATAAAAGGGTGTTGATTGTTATCAAACATCAAAGGATGCAGTACAAATCATCCCATTAAAGCTTCCAATCTGATCATTATCATCTGTGCTGCAACCTCTTGCAAATCACAAAAGGCTGTTTTCAGTTGTGTCATGACTACCACCTATATTTATTTCCACACCATCATCACATGATGGGTGCCCATAGGTTTTGTTCAGAACTCATATTCCTATAACTCTGCATATGCTCTTTACTCAGTGGAGGAATACTAAAAAACTTCAAGAGGTCCATCTAATTTCTCTCTTATTGCTCATTTACCTCTGCAGAAAAAAAAAAAAAAAGAAAAAAAAAAGTAAAAGGAAAGAAACTGCCCTTCTGGTCTTTACAGATCCTCAACGAGATCCTTTGTGTCCTGTTGCTTTCTCTTTTTTCTAAACCTTTAATATTTATAGCCTTTAGCATTGCAATCTTTAACAAAAATAAAGCACAACTCAAGTCAAATGAAGTCAGTGGATGAGACAAAAGGGTCATGCACAGTTTAAATGCACTCAGACTCCTTCCAGTACTTGTAACTGAAGAGGCCTTCAGTGGCCTCAGGAAAAATTAATGCTAAAACCTCCAGGCCAGGTACTCCAACAAAACAAATGAACTGAAAGATTTAATGGGTTTGGGATACATCCTTACACACTGGGAAATAGTTGCTATCCTGCACTTAAGGGGACTGTAGCATCTAGTGGAGGCCGTGGAGGTGAAAGATTAGACAGTGGAAATTGGTACAGTGACAGCAGAGTGAGCTACTTCTGTAAAGATTTCCTCAGCTCCCTCTGACTCCTGTTATTAGTAATGTAACAGCATAAATCTGAGGGGCACCAGAGCTCACCTGCACATGAATGCTACAATTCATGGGTGACACCTTTAAAATCACCACCGTCAGAAGTATTATCTGTTATCCACACACTGGTTCTCTGAGGTTTTTTGCGGGAGTTGTTGGTTTTTGTAGGTTTTTTTTCCCTTTTCTCAGAGGTATTTCAGATTCATAACTAACTGAGTAAGCAAAACAATAAGTTGTTTAAAGTATAATAATAAAAACCACATTAAACAGGTCCACATTTTCTGAAAATAATCTAGGCCCCACTGGGACTAGAACGCCAGAGGATTCTCTGTCTGGGGTTTCTTCTCTCCTGACCTTGGAAAAAGCATGTATTAAACCCAAGTTTTTATAGAAACATATGGATAAAAAGACTGTCCAGGTATAGGGGAAACTTCTGACCTAGCCACAGAAACCCAACCTCAAAATAGCCAATAATGTGGAAGGTCATAGCCAGGGCTCTGCTGTTTACCTTCAACAATCATCAAATTATTCAAAGAGAAAGTTTTCTTTTGAGGGAGTAAGGGGAGGAAAGGGAGTGAATTCATCCTAAAGCAGAAGAGGAGAAAAACACTGGTATTTTGAAATGGAATATGGAAGGGAAAAAGGTGTTTAATTTAGCTACACCTGTTGTTGCTGCCTACTTTAGAATCGAGTTCAGTTTCTAAGCTTCAATCAAAGCACCCACACCTGAAAAGAAACGTTTGCCATCTTCAAATAAAAACATGTGTAAATTGGTCTTGCTTGTCCCAATTCAATGTCTGTCACAGAGTACTACTGACAATCAAACATACCATAATGTCACACGTACCAGAGCTGTCTGCTGAAGTCTCTATGTTCACTTTCTTCTCAAGCACAGATGCCACTGCTGCATATTAATAACCCCAAATATATAAAATTCTCTTTTCTTTTGAATAAATTACATTTCGACTCTTGTTTTTCTACTCCCTTCAATTTACTTTCTCTAGATAAAGATGAGACAACTACAACTTCTAATCCATATCCCTTCCTGCTTTGAATAAAAGTATTCAAAAGGAAAATTGAAGCTTTAACAACTTGCTCTAAGAAGTTTAGCAGCAATTTTGTGGCCATAGTAGCTGACCCTGCATACAGTTGGTTCCACTTCACAGTGCCTTCAGGAAATACTACCTGTGAAGAAGGCCAAACATCAAAGTTTCAGGGAAATCATTAAAATATTCACCTTGCAGTCATTAACAACAAAGGCATTTCAGTGTTAGAGGCTGGCATTTCTCAATAATGAGGTAGGAAAATCTGAAAAGATTCATATCAGGAGATAGACACCAGCAAGAGCCATTTGGGATAACGTGCCAGTTGGACTGACTTCAAATCTCAGCAATATATTCAAAAGAAAAGTTAAGTTTTAAGAGTGATGGAGATTTTTTGCATTTCTATGCATTAAAAAAAAACCCAAACCAAACAACAATACAAGCTGCAAGGCAACTAAGTTTTTATTGTCTACTTCCTTACAGATATCTCCAGTAGGCAGAGCCCATCAGCCCCCTGAAACCACTCATCTCTTCACATCTCTTAATGGACTGGAGGAACCTTTTTCTAGCCACTAGATTTGCAACAAATAAATGAAGATTAGGGATTTGGTTACTCTCCAGCACTGTCCTGTAAGAACACCGTTTCCAAAACCTCTAATATCCATCTCTAAATTAAACACCCAGCTCTCATCTAGATGTCCCTCCCCCACCAGGATGTGGGACTAGAAAGTGGAAAATCCTTCCAGCAAGTCCAAAAAAAGCCACATTGAAGATTATAATATCAGTATTGAAATTTCTTCACAGATTGGCATAAAAATTCCACAGAATGACCCCAAATTCTGGATGTGAACTTTGACATAGAGAGGCTACTGTTAGTCAAGAGAGATAATTTCAGGTTGGATGTTTGCATGCTAAATAAAGCCTTTTGTAAGCACTAAAATAGCGCTTAAAATTCGTGCTTACCATGCACAGAGGCTTCAGCATAGGGAAGAACCTGCATGTGGAAACTTCCAGTTGAGGTTTGCGGTTTTTTCTTACTAGCTAGAATGACTTTAAGTAACTTTGATGCTTCAACAATGCATTTTCTAAATAATTTGCTTGATCTAAATTGGCAGCATTATATTACGAACAAACCCACCGATACCGATGTAACTGATACAATTTTTAGGCATTTAGCTTTGTTAAAGTCTAACTCCTCCATGAAGCAATTAAGGCCATTTGTAAATCTGAAAACCTAATTTAGAAATTATAAAATTAAGGCTAATGGACTCAATTATAATAAATGCATGGGTCAGCGATTGTAGCAATTTCTCAACCTTTTCTTTATGTCTAGGTTCAGCTTAATAACACACTCCGTCTCACAGCAGTGATGGTGTGGCAGAATCTGGTCTCCAGAGTGGCTGAGAGAGCTGGAGCCAGGCTGGGAGAGACTGTCTGACTCCCTCTGCCTGGCAGGAGCCCCCTGCAAGCCTCATCCCACAGTGGGTTCAAGGCCCCCAGCAGCATCTCACATCCCTGGCTGCATGACTGCTCTCTGTTGAGACAGGTAAATCTGTACAGCAGATAATTCATTGCCTCCCAGTGACCAGACATGTTGGGAGTGCACAGCTTTCACGTAATCGACGCACAGCATGATGTGCCTGCTCTCCCATTGGGACCTTGAGGAAAAGTGATAGCCATTCCCTCCCTGTGTCCTTCCCCAAATGCACATGGCACATGGCTGGGGCTCCATGGAGCACACACAAACACCTCCTCTCCCTCCTCTCCCGCACTCTTTCAGGCGTGCAGGCAGCTACATGGCACCTGCACCATCTTGCAGGGAGACTTGAGAAACCTAATTTCAGAGCACTTCCACTTACGCTGACTAGGGTTGGTTTTTTTTTCATTTCTTCTTCTCTTGCCTGGAGTTTCTTTGTAGATCCAAAGACCTTGGTGCTATTTCCCAGACTGAAGTCCTCAAAATCGTTTTTGCGATGTCACGCTTGTTACTGAGAGTGTTTTGAAGTGAATAGAGGGTTTTAGCTTCAGAGACTGAACAGCAGGAGATGATTAACACTTAGGGAGTAAAGCTGTTTATTGTGTTTTAAATAGTGCAGAAGAGTTTGGTTTTCAAATTGGCTCTAATTAGTATAACGTACTTGTGCGTGCACATACCTGATCTCTACTTCACAAGCACCAAGGTCCTTATCAGACTGCTGAACAAAAGCACCAAAATCCACAACATGAAAGTCTGGCTTCTTTTTATTTCTACAAATACATGTTCAGGTGGTTTGCATAGGTGAGGAGGACACAGGGACTGAGCTACTCTCACCAACTCTCAACACTCATCTTCAGGCAAAGGGAGATGCAAACAGCAGGTTAAATCTCCAGTGGGTGCGGGCAATAGTACAAAACATCAATGGAGCCTGGCTTGTCAGTCCTGTACTTCACACTCATTCCTGAGGTCCTTACCTCCCAGGATTTTGAAGCTCTGTTTGCCTCTTGCTGCTCTTAGTGACAAGTGATGCAGCAAAACAAGGGGTTGGATGTTCCTCTCTGCTCCACCTATCTCCGGGAAAGGCATTTTGGGATGCAATTTTCTTGCAAAAGGTGGTCCTGGCTAAGGAGACGGGTAGGTAAATGCAGGCAGCTGGGACACCCGACGGCCACACTCAGTTCTTGGCATTTCTGTCATCCTTGCCTTGTTTACACCTGACTTTGATGCTATTCAGGAGGGGGTGCTCTCTCTGTAACCACACTACATAGCATGAATATACCCTGAGGATGGCACTGGGGCACCAGTCTGACCCATGGAGTGGCACAACAACACCTTGGGCTGGGCAGAGGGCATGGCAGCCCGAGAGGCCTGATCCTGACCCAGAGATCCCAACTACTGCTCTGGGGCAAAAGGCAAACATTCATATCTTCCTCATCATTCTGACAGTTTGCCATGACCCAGCATCCATCTACAGCCACATTACAGTGACTGAGGTAGGAACCTTGGCATTAACCAACAGGCACTGACTTCAGAGATTGTTCATCAGATCCTTTCCTTATATTTTATAGAAGTTTCTGGAAGGAGATTCAGAAAGAAAACCTTTACCCACAACAGCTGCAGGGTGTTTGTTAGCAACAACATCTCTAACCTATATTACCACATCTGTAATGAGAAGAATACCGCAGTATCTCACCAACAATAATCCATGAAGCTTAAATGAGATCTGTCCGTAAGCAGCAAACCATCAACTGTATCTATTAGCCCTACAGGTACCTGATAAGAAGCAAATTAAAATAGTGGAGATCAAAGAAATGGGAAATTATATTTAGCTGGCTCATATTAAATAAAGTTTTTGACTCAGGCTCACTGGAGACTGATGCTTAAATTGCTACAAATGGAACTGCCATAAAGACAAAAGAGATTATTAAATCTTTGTGCCAATCATTCAGATATAGGACCAGAGCTCTGCATTTTGAAAGCATCTTTCAAGCGAGGATGAGTGAAAGATATGAACAAAATCTAGCATTAAGACTTAAAATACCTTTTGGTATCCATTCAAATCATCTGGAAATTTATTTCATAGATGCTGTCTAAAACAGCAAAAACGTTAAAATAAATGTTTGAAAGAAGGAGGCAAAATCTAAACAGTGCAGTCTAACATTATGTATTGCGACATGACAAAGCAGCCATGTTTCTCTAAAACAAAGAATAATAAAAAATTCATTGAAAAGGTGGTACAAAATCACCAAGACTTAGATTTATCCAGAAGTATCAGGGGTCACCCAGGTATGACTCTCATTCAAAATGTGACCATACTGTAGGGACAGTTGTCCCAGCTGGGATATGTGGGTGTACAAGGTCCAGTCCCAGTGTCACAGCTATCACAGATGGGTACAGTATACACAGAGCTATCCCTTCCATTTATTGGAGTAAAATATGACAGGTTAGACAGGTTTGGGTAATGCCACAGTCTGAATAAATGCAAGATACAAAAAGGCAAGTTGGAATTCAGAGAGAAATAACAACCAGCAAGAGCTCATGATTTTATACCTCTGAGTCCAAATACTGGGAGGGGGTAATGGAGCAAGAGAAAAATATCTCTACTGATTTTTTAGAAGAAAACACTTTTTTTAATGGAAAACAAGGAAGGAAAAAATATTTTGAGTCTAACTTGACGAATCCCTCCAAGCTTCCTATATGCTACAGGGATAAAGCAGACATCACTGACAGGACTTGACATATGTTAAATTTCCTCCTTTGACAGAGACCTGGAGAATACAGAACATCTGCACAGCTATATAGTGATACTATCCTATACTCTTAATGGCTGCTAATTATCCTAATGATCCAGTCCTCTCTGTAGATTGGAGATGTGCTATGTGATTAAGGTATGGCTGAAAAAGTCACCCTAAATTAAAATTAAAACCAAAAAATAATGCAGCGTATCTTGTTTCACTGCCAGACTGCTCAGCACAATTACAAAGGCAGCTTTTAAACCTGGGCAACTTTATGGGGGAAATCTAGGCCCTGAACAGTCATTCTGGTGGCCAAAGGGGGAAGATTTTGGAGGTGACTTCTCTCAAAAGAAAACAAGTGCGAAAATCCTGATTAAGCCTTTGCTGTCATTTTGATGGAGCTGATACCTGGTGCTCCTGAAACCCCTTATTCTCTTCTCCCATCCTGCTGCAACTCTCTCAGATGATCTTGGCTCAGCATCTCCCCACAGTGGGAGCACACCAATATCCAATATTATGCACAATGCAGGGGCGGTAGCACAAACATCTGCTGCTGCAAACAGAGCTAAATTTTCATTGATCAAACACACCCATATTTTCTGGAAACTAAAATCATGACACCCCACACAGTGCCCTATATGCAGCTTCTGGGATGGGCAGCACAGCAATTATTTATCCTATGGGCCCTAAATGATGTAGAGAGCAGCACATCATGAAGTGCAGTACTAACCATAAATCAGACTCAAATAAATTAGTGCTATCTTTTCAACTGTATCAAATGTGTAGCTATTCCTTTCAGATACATCATAGGTCTTTTATCCAGGGTAGCATCAAGGTTAAAATGATTAAGTAAGTAATTTCATTAGCAATGATAAATGTTAATGATGATAGAGAGGGATTTTTGGATGCATTTCATAGAATCACAGGATGGTTTGGGTTGGAGGGGACCTTAAAGATCAATTTGTTCCTGTCATGGGCAGAGACACCTTCCACTAGACCAGGTTGCTCAAAGCCCCACACAACCTGGCCTTGAACACTTACAGGGATGAGGCATTCACAGCTTCTCTGGGCAAATTGTTCCAGAGCCTCACCACCCTCACAGCCAAGAATCTCTTCCTCATATCTAATCTAAACCTAGCCTCTGTCAGTTTGCACAGAAGCAAATGATGCTGACGTGCTACCAATATCTGCTGTTATGTGTAAGCATCAAATACACCCACCAGGACTTCAAGAAATCTCTTTCCAAGCCACAGTTCAACTCTCAGATTTTACATTAGAGGTGCAGTAAATTAACACAGGACAAAATTGGATCACTGTCCTGGACACACAAATTCAGCCACTTGGCTTAAGTGTGTATAGACAAGGACATGCTGTGCTGTCCAGCATTTATTGATTGCCCTCTGTGCCCCTCAGATCCTGAATCCCATCCTCCCTGGGACTTGTCTTTGCTCTCACAAGGGTTTTCACCAGGTACCTCAAGCCTGACATTTCCTTTCCTCTGCCAGAGGGGAGGAAAGGGGAGGGGCAGGCATCAGGGCTTCCACTCAATGGCTGGAGCAGAGTAGTGAGGTGAGGAAGAGAGAGAGCCTTCAAATCCTTTGCTTTCCTCCTCTCCAGTGGAAATAGCTCGGAAGTGTGAATTGTTTTGTGTCAATAGGGGTCTCTGTTAAATTTTGTACCACCACCTGCTTGCAGTTGAAGACAGATCAGCTTTAACAGAAGAGGAAAGAAATAATGTGCACAGACATAAATAAGGAAATGCTAAAGTTCAAGAGGTCGTGGTCCTGAAGCCCAAGCATCCAGCTGGAGAGAGGCAGTGCTGGTTGGGAGGGGGCAGCAGCATCTGCTTGCTGGCAGTGAGGCCACAGTGGGAAGTCACGTCTTTACCTAGCAAAGCTCTTTCTAAGCAAGTAGGCCAGGAACTGCTAAAAAGCTGTGTAAGGACTTTATGCTTAGGTTAATTTGCTTGTTATTTTTAGTCCTCCCACAGTTAACATCAGCCAATACTTGTTGAAAGCAGGATCTGTACCAACAGTGAGTCCAAGTCCTGAAGCAGAGTAAGTAGCAGGGTCTGAACTGTGGCCGGGCTGCTGAGGCCATGGCTTGTCCCACAGTGACAAATCCAACCCCAGAGAGAGGTACAAGCCACAAGGCTTCCCCAAAAGCATGCAGGCACAACAGGGTGGCACGCACTGGTGCATTTAAAGCACTCATGAGTTACTGTACACCTGTTTGATACCTTGTGCTACAGAGCGTAGCAACATTTAGCAGCTGCCGTAAACATTGTGGTAGAGGTCTTTGAAACAAATCCAATAGCTCTGAAAACGCAGTATTTCCCATGGTTAACATTGCATTAGAAACAGTAGGTTTGCATTATTCAAGATTCCCCACTGCATTTTGGTTCTCATACACGTTTATTTAGAAGGAAGGAAAGTGTGCTACTTTCTGCACCCATGTGTGACCAAAGTGCTTTAGCACTTGAACAGAATGTAAGAGTCTCCTAGCAATGCATCCTTAAATGCTCAAAGCTGATTCAGGTTAAAAGCATTAGAGGAGGGAGAAAAAAACCCAAACAAACCCCACCTAATGTGTGTACATGAAAACGCTGACTTCCAGCACATTCAAGACTTAAAAACATGGAACCAATTTTCTCCAAAACTTGGAACTCCCCAGTGAGGGCTATAAACAAGCTAATTTGACATCGCTAGTTCCAGACAGCTTAGACTTACGAGTGTGCACATATTTTATTCTGAAGTTATGGGAAAAACATATTTTCCCCATGCTTGCATAAATCAAAAACAGCTGAACCAATTTTGCTTAAATTAGAAAGAGAGAGAGAGGAAGGAAGGAGGGGTGAGGAAGTAAGAAAGAAAGGGAGAGGAAAGAAGGGAAAGGCTAAATACAAAAACTTTGACTTATGCAGGGGCTGAAGAAAGAAATCCCTAACAATCAGGAAACATTCAGGGTGTGCTCAACATTATCAGTGAAATAATGCACTATTTTATACTATTTTAAGATTAAAATATCAGAAAATAATTGAAGATTTTCACATTACTTGAATAGTGCCTATTGTGCTATGCTAAATTTTCACCTCTTGCATTTAGTCATTTCCTCTTCATTTCCCCACTTCCTCTCTGTTCTACTGAACATATGAACATATTTTCTTCTCCTTCCCTGCCTGCCATTTGTACCTCTATGTATTCCTGGGACACAGATACACAAGTCATCTCTCCCTCTGTCACTCGAGGCAGATCCAGCCTCATCCATCCCCACCACAGGAATAGTCTCTGGCAGATTTTGCAGGTTCTGTTTGGGACACTGACTCAGGGACTGCCAAGGACTTCACCACTGCTCAGGATTTGCAGCTACACTTCTTCCAGTACTTAACCCTAGTCTTCATTTCTGTGCTTTTCGGAGGGAGGAGCTGTAAATGTTGGAGCACTGGAGAGAGTGTTACGATATAGGACAGGGGCAGAGAGGGGAGTAGGGAAAAGCATGTTGTGTATGGGAGAAATGATGAGGATACTATGCAGATGATCCCAAACAGGGTTGGGTACAGGGCATCACTCCGGCATCTGTGGGCACTCACCAAATCTCACCTAGGGCGTCCCTTGCTCTCCACTCTGCTGCCAAGATTTATCCCTATGACCTTGCTGAGCCTTTCCTACCTCCTCTTTCCACTTCTGTTCCCTTGCAGCACCACAGCACCCAGTTCACAGTCCCACAGAGCAGGCAACTGAATGGCACTGCTTATATACCCCTGTGTGTTAAATCCTGTTTACCTTTCTGCTTTTGATGAAGGTTGTTTAAAATTTTCTGTCTCTTACTAAAACCTACAGGTGCTTTTTTTACTCTAATTTTAAACAAAAGATTCAATTAGTGCCTTAACTCCAATGCTAGCTGGAAAGCAGCAGCAGGGAGAGGCTGAATTTCCCAGAGGGATGTGTCTGCTGCCCAGTGCAGCATCTGTGCCACCCAAACCACCCACTGTTGCCTTCAGTGATTTGGAACATCAGAGAAAAAAATCTTGTCAGGATTTTTAATTTTCCTTCCTTTCTCTTTAATATTCTGTTCCCAGTCTCACCTCAGGTTCACCCTTCATGAAAGCTTTCTATCCCTCAGCTCACCCATCACCTCCTTCCCCCATCAGAGCCATTGCAAACCCCAAAGCAGTAAAAGCTGAGGATGCAGAGAAATGCAGAACTCAGTAAGAACTCAAAATTTAAACATTATCAAGCCACTGCCCTACCCCAGCACTGCCACCAACAACAGGCATTATAGCCAATTTCAAGTTTTTGAGATGTTCCTTGTGTTGCTGTGCCCTCTTAGCCCATAGTATTGCTTTCCCATAAAAGTCTGCAGTGATGCTTCAAAATCTGCCTCCTAAACTTCCCTGAGCCCTGTCCCAACTCCCTGAGGGCTGTGGGGATGCCACTTGCTGTGGTCCCACTGCAACACCACAGCAGCTCTTGCTCTCTACAGCCACATGCACAGGAACAGCCTCTGGTATGTCAGCCCAACGGTTATGGTCATTTAAAGTTGATGTCTACAGCATCTGTTTAGCTAGTTTGTTTATAAATAAATTTGGAATATCCACATTGCAATAATCCACACAGATTTTAAGGAATTTAATACACAAAATGCAAATCAGAGAGTAAATGAAAAATTAAGTGACCGTGAGAATCAGTTTTTACCGTGCAGAGCCAGTTTCAAAATAAAAATGAGAATCATAATCCTACTTTACATATAATTTTCTTCAAGCGTGTGTAATTTACAACTTACACAAAGCAACAGGAAGATTAAAGACATCTTTTGAATTAAAACTAAAGCACTGTGTAGACTCCCTGCAGTAACAGTTTATTACACCCTATGCAGCTCTGAGGAAGCAAAAGAGTGTTTGTCCAGAGAGCCGAGGGTGGCATTTCCAATATATTTTCTTGGAGGAGGCACAAGCAGCAGGTATAAACCCTTCCAAGTGCATCCCGCTTCAACCCTGGATGTCTTCCAGGCGCCGCTTGGGGAGGAGCATCGCGTCCCTCTGAGCGCTGCCGGGAGCTGCAGCCAATTCCTGCCCGCCAGGGCAGGGAGCCTGCATCGGGCCGGCAGTTCCCCGTCCCGGGACCTCACCCGGCGGAACGGAGCTGGCAGCATCCTTTGGAGAGGTCGTGCTTTCTCTGCTTTCTTAGCTACCTCACCTTGGAGAAACTCTCACGCCGGGGAGGGAGACCTGCGGCGCGTTGCGGGAGGGAAGTGCCCCATCCCAGTCAAGGACCTCCCCCTGCCCCGAATAGTCTTGGGAACACCCTAAAACAGCGAGTCTGAAGAGGGCTCTTCTCCAGTATCCCACTCGCAATTCCCACATGTACTACCATGCACTTACACAGCTTTCAAGAGGAAAGCCACTGAAAGAGACACATTTGAAAAATTCCCAGTCTGTTAATGTTTCTGAAGAAAGTATGACTATATGAAGTCATTTAGGAGAGAACAGACTTCTGTTGGGGCTTGTCTAATTTCTCTTGGATAATGTTTTTTTTTCTTTTCATAAGCATGTGTGTGGAACAAAACCATAAAAATACAGTGCCCTCAAGATGGAAAACTCCTCTTACTTATGAGTGTAGAGGATGCTCCAGTTCTTTCCCCACCAATTACTTCAAAAAGCTACTAGATTGAACCAGAGTCTAAATCTGGACATAAACCACACACACATTTATTTTTAGAGCATTGTGACTACTCATCGTAAAAGAAAACAAAGCATTAAATACTTAGTTAAGAATATAAATCCATACAGTGAGCGTAGAGGGTCCAACATATACCTCACAGATCTCCAGCGATCCAAGCAAAGTTTTTCCAGGAGGCAGAGTCTTTATTCCACTGAAAAACTCGGTTCCCACTCCCCGTAGCCCTTTTATCTCAACCACAACTTAATGAGTCCTCATAAAAATGCATGGGTCTGCACGCGTATGTAAAAACTTGTTTCCAGCCTAATTCCTTCTCTTGGTGAATTGCTCCAAGTCTTCCTGCAAGTCCCTCTGTGATGACACAGCAAAAATTGCTTCTGCTATACCTTCATGGGCTGCTGCCTGTGCTCACACGGGCACACACATGGTCCACACTGGGGGAAAGTGTGCAGTCCTGCAAGGGGCTCCAAAGTTGCCAGGTTTTGTGGCAACTGTAAAGCTCTCTGCAGGAGCAAAGCATTGGAAATAAGAAGTCTTCCCACTGCACTTGCAGGACACAGGAAGCACAGCACTGGTACAGGAGCACTGGGGTACACACACTCAGGAGCATATCTATTTCTCTGCCCTTGTTTTGCACTGGCTTCTTGCAGCAGCAGGTTTATAAGCCACGTAAAGTTGATTGCTGTTATTTCTCTGGGTTCAGAGTCCTTAAACTATACTTTAAACCTGCTGTCAATGTTTTTACTGTATTGCTATTCCATAAGTCATTAATCACTGGGTATGACAGTCTGTTCAATGGAATGAAATGCTCGCAGACAGTTCTCCTTGTGCAGCTTTACAGCTCTGGATTTCCATGCAGGGTGGTGGTACCTGTGCAGCTCACAGTTGCAGTGAGCCTGAGGCAGGGTCGCTCAATTCCAGCTCCCCTCACGGGACAGGCAGGACAGGGCATGGCCTGAATGGTTGCAGCTCATACTGCTCAGCCCCTGTTCCAACCAGCAGAGATGGTGTTTCCCTGCCTCCCCTAACAGCTCACATGCTGTGTAAACACAGCACAAAAATACACTCATTAGGATGCTTTCTGTGGGGGAGTTGTTCTGGGAGTGGAAACCAAAAAATTTCCCAGCAGTTCAGTGCTAGCGCACATCATAGTCCAGTAAAAAAGTTTTACTGGACACAGCGATTTAAAAACACTGCTTGGATACAGAGAGTGGAGGCACTGTTGCTAAGCCCTTTATTTCCTTGGGCTGGCAAAAAACCACATCATCTTTCTCATCAAAAACTGGGGATGAGGAGGAGAGAGGGAGGGAAACCTAATAAATACATTGAGACAGGATGTTCAGAGGTTGGGTCTTCAGTGCCCATCATTTATTACATTTTTTTGCCAATCTGGGTACTGGCAGACAATCTGTAACTCAGGCAGAACACTTGAAAATATACCTATTCTATACCATATACCTACTCTATTTTCCCCTGTCCCTTGCAAATTTACTCTCTTCCTTAGGAAGCATATCTTAAAAGACAGGCACAGTCCTTAATTCAGACACAGTGCAATTGTAACAGCTCTTTAGTATTCATAATTAATTTTTAGGAAAAAAAATCATTCTATTATAGATGTACACAGAAGAGTAAAACCTGTAATATGAATGAGGACACAGCACATTAAAAATGTAAATTAAGAATTAAATGGCAAAACAATGGAGTACTGCCAATATTTTTATAACCATACAAATTGCTCATCAGTATCCAGTGTCATGTTGGCAGATTTGTTCAACAGGGAGTATAAAGCCGGAGACAAGATGATAGACTATCCTTTCTAAAGGATGTACTCTCAGTGCTGTCCCGCCTGTTATGCATTCTTGTGCTTTAAAATAGAGAGGTGAATGCACTTGGAGCACGAGTGATTTGTTACCAAAAGGAGGTTTTTTTTTCCCTAGGCTGTGAAAAATTGGACTCTCTTACTTTACACACATTCATCTGTAAGTTTTTGTCATCAGAAAAGCAACACTCCCTGTTATGAAGCCTCCCAAAAAGCACTGTTGTCAAAACACTACTATGGCTCCAAGTCTCTTTTGTTTCAAACCATGTGGAGTGTAGTCAACACAGTATTTTTATGCCACCACCACCACCATACAAAGCACACCAGAAGATCAGAGTTCACCAGTAAGATCTTTTCCTGTTTCCAGATCTCCTCGAGAAATAAATTGATGCACAGGATTTTGATACTTTGAGTGAAACACCAGTTTGCGCTGAGACTGCAAGTGGGATGTGAGCCCCATATGTCCTCCTTAGGAGGAAGGCCAGCCCTCCTCCCCTGATCACACTGATACAGGCTGGGACTGCAGTCACATGTGGGGTGAGCCTGGGAAAATTCCATTTGGCTCTTTCAAGGAAACCAAGGACAGAAAAGGCAGCATTTATGTCTAGAGATTCCTACTTATAAAGCAGAAATTGACTTATCGCCCTGAAATAATTTTCCCCACATCACCCATGTGACAGAAAACCCAGTCTCTTGGAGAGCAGAAAGTTGGAGATTTTTAGCTTTGTAACTGGAGCCTTCACATCACCCGTCTGCACACACATGCCCTTTTTCCTTTACATAGTAATGAACAGCAGAAAACTATTTTATGACCCAGCCACTTCCTCATCATCACAACTTTTTCACAAGAGTCACAGTGTCAGCACTCGGTCAAGGCCCTGTGTTTCCTTGCCATGTAGGTAATACATCCTGATTATGCTGTAATAAGGTGCTTTGTTTTAATAAATTAAAATGTGAACTACAGTGTATATCCAAGTGCTCAGTATGGATTTAGTGTTTTAGTACTTATTTTCACCAAATCACTGAGCAAGTCATGTGTTCCCAATCACAGCAATGGGCACATGAGGTAAAAAATAGGATGGATCCTGTTACTCCTTGCATCCCTCCATCCCTCCATCTATATCCCTTCTAAGTGTAATTCTGTTTTGCTGGAGAGATTTGATTAAGCATCCAGAGGACTACTGCTTTCACCATTCACCAGTGTCACAGCTCCTACCCTTTCCCTAACAGCACTTGCAGAGAAATATTAATGACAAAGTTGGGAGCCAGTGCAAGGAAAGACAGGGTTGCTAGTGAGGAATGAGGCAGAGCAGATCATCTCCTTGCTCTTGCAATGTCAAAGGCCATGCTGACAAGCAAAGACTGGATCTCTTAAGAGTCCCACCCCATGCCACAAAGCCAACAATCCTACATCAAGGAGCTTTGATTTTCATAAGAGTGATAAGGATGGGGGGAAGGCCACTTTAACCACACTTACTTTTTGAGAGATGCAAGTTACAGAGAAGGATGTGACTTGTTACTTGCCATGGGTTTAATTTCATGGTTAAAATCAACTTGACACACAGGCATATAAAACCATGTGATAAAACCAGGAGGGGCACTGCAAGCCAGTGCCACACTGTGGGGGTTGCCTGACCTGGAGGCTGGTGTGCTGTGGAGCTGCTGCATCCATCCCACTGGGCCAGCACTGTCTCTGCTACAGCCAGCCAGGCAGGATGTCCTGCCAGGATTTCAGAAAGGAGATTCAGTGACAAAGCAGCTGTGTGAGAAGGACAGAGTGCAGAGGCCTCACCCTGCCATGAGGGATGTCACTCTCTGATAGCAGATGTGACCGCCTGTCCCTCTCTGGGATCCCTCCTGGCCCTGCCTCTCTCAGCACCTCTGGGACACCCAGTTAGAAGAGGTTTGCATCCAACCAGCACATCTTGACTGATCAGTAAAAAGGAAAAAAATGGTCATTCATAATGTGCAACTGCTAAACAATTCTTTGAGATATACACTGATGACATTTTAAACCCCAGTGCAAATCCTACAAAATTCATGATACTCAGTATATCAAAGCATGCTGGAAAACGGATGTGTTGCTTTTCTCTGGGAACTTGAATTTCTATATTATTAAAACAGTTTGGGAGGTGGAAGGAGGACCCTGATAGATTTAATGTTTATACTTTTGTCCTAGTACATTGCCAGTAAGATAAAATATTTAGTGGCTTCATATTCCCTAACCATATTTTTGACAATATGCTTCATGCTCTATTTGCCACAAAAGTTGTGACACTGCAGTCAGTCTTCAAAGAATAAAGTATGCATTTGTCATGGCAGAAGATCAAAAAAATCTCATTTTTTATTACCCTGCCATTGGTTAAGTCAAGCTCTGATAATTAGGATATTGGATATTTATGAGGAGCTATTCTGCCTTTATTACTGCTTTAGGTGCCTGTTGACAGTTGCAGCAAGAAAATTTACATTGATGTGTGAATTTGCCAGTATTTCAGTAATAATATCCAAGTCTAAGTCTATTAGAAAAAAGGTCCATATCTCACTCTTGGAGTATTTATTTTCAATTAATTCTGGTTTTGTAGCATTTCCTCTGGCATGCTGTCATTTAGGGTTTCTATCATTTATTTGTACTCTGATCGAATAGTAGCTCAAATTAAAGTCCAGAGGGTAACTGGATAAAAGCAGGTTATTAGATTAGAAAGGCGGAATGAACCTGTACAATCTCCTAGTCTGACCTGCTCAGTAAACAGGGGCTGTAGGACTCTCCCCCTGAATTGATCCCTGCTGCCATTGCAGCATGGAGGAAGGAGGGGAGGGCAACTCCTCCCCTGCACCAAACCAGAGCACAGAGACTTGGTGACAGAGAGCAAGTTGCCAGAACCTGGGCAGGTGAAGGGGGAAAGTGCAACTTAGTGCCTTTTCTGTATGCACCTGCTCAGTGGGGTTTTTTTCCACTTCTGAAAGTTCACATAAAAATTTGTCTGCTTACAAATATTTACTTCCATTTAGAGGATGCAGGCTGCCATACATCTCACACCATGCTCTCTCAAGCTGTCCCTCCTCTCCTTGCAACTGCAAACAATATTTTTTTCTTTATCCCAAAGAAATGTTCAGTCTTACTACTGATGCAGTGTGATAAAAGCGCACTGATCCATTCCCAGTTAATCTATGTCTATTCTACCAGTAAATGGTTCAATACTTCCTCTAATGATCTGTACATTTCAGATTTTCTTATGCCTGAAAAAGCTCCAGCAGAAGTTTATGGTAGCAGAACCATAAAATCAAGCATGGAGCAATATATAATTGCAGTAGACTATATGCCTGAGACTACCAATTTAAGCAGAACCGAGTAAAACCTTAATGCCTTCAATTACAGACACTTGAAATGTCCTGCCTGTCTCGAGCATTTCCAGGGAGGAACAAGACAGGAGGAAAGCTTTATCATTACAGCCTTGGCATTTACTTGCATCAACACCATACACCTTTCCTGCTCATTGCCAACAACAGTTCAGTGACTTCTGGAAGTGTTATACCCCCAGAGACAGAAGGGAAATTTGACCCTCACAGCTGAAATTACTCAAGGCCCCCATATCACTCAAAAGGAGCCCAGGGAGATAAAGAGCAAAAAGCAGCTTACCCTTCTGCTGAGCCCTCAGCAAGCCTCTGGAGGTTTTCTTAGTGCTGAGGAGGAAAGGGTGCCACAAAAGGAAGGTGAAGAACAGTAGTGCTGATTTCTAAAGTGGGAAGTTCAGGATAATTTATTCTAGCAGCAGCCTCTCCTGCCAGTTCTCCCCTTCACCATCTCACCATTAATCCACAAGGTCTTCCTTACTCAAGATGACAGAGGGAAAAGAAAGTTTTAAATCACACGCCCTTCACGCGGCAAGGCAAATGAGGGCTAACCATTCTAAATAACCCTGTTTTATTAATAGGATATTTACAGCACTTAATGATGCTTTGGCATTTTGCTATTAGGGTCAACATATTTTTTCCCAGGAAGACTTTTAAATTAAGCCACATTTTTTGTTTTGCTCTGGCTTCCACCTGAAGCACTCCTCTGGGTCAGAGATATTTACAACATGGATGGTTAGAAAAGAGCTTGAAAGGAATAGGCAGCTGAAGAACAACACTGCTTCTAACCTGACCTTTAATAGGTTTTCAGAGGGCTTTAATACATTTTTCCAAGTTTGATAGTGACTACACTCCTTTGGCCTCACTGATGTGGTGCTCTGTCAACTGAGGCAGGTGTGAAGGGGAACATATACATAGGGAGAGCAAAGAACACTGTTTAACCTGATCATGCAACTTACATTTGGATAAGCTTTCCACAGCTTTTGAACTCTTAAGTCCACACAGATCCTCCAAGCAAGAGAAAGAACAGAGAATGTAGGAAATGAAGACTTGCCAGGAAAAAGATCCAGTTTAAATAATTTTATTTATTCATAACAGCCAGACCTACCATGGCATGCAAAGGACAATGCTGGGGTTCTGCTATTGCTGCTCCTCTGTAACACATTTATTTTGCATGAATTTGCTTGAACTCAAAAGTTATCATAGTAAGAAAACAGAATTTGCTCTTGTGCTGTCTCTTCTCCTTCCATTGACAGGACTAAGTCAGGCAGGGCAGAAGCTGTGGCTAATGTTAAAACGTGTAGTTATACTCAGGTAAGCTCTTAACCAAGAAAACATCACCAAATTAGTGACAAAAAGCACATTTCATGCGGGAGTTGTTAGAACTCAATACTAGTGCAGCAAATGCATTTCAGAGATCAATAATGAACAAATAAAGGGAACACAAAGCAAAGCATCGCCACTATAACTCCACTTGCTTCTTCAAGGCTGAAGCATCCATTAACCATGGGGCATCAGGAAGATGGCCGGTAACTTTTCAGTGAGTTACTGCTTTCTGAGGTCCATGATATTACACATTAGGTGCCCAAATTGAAGGAGGAATGGAATGAGATTAAAGCTATTAAGCTTCAAAGACACAGGGAAGTCTACCCACAAATCTGGGGGAAGAGCAGAAGAAATTGAAAGGAATAGACTACAAGTTATGTTCTCTGAGTTTCTCACTTGTAGAAGTACCTGTGGAAGATAAGACTGTACAGGCTTCTTCTACTTGGCAGACAGAATTTTTCTCCTAGCACGAGAAAAGCCAATAAAAGATGTGTTTTTAAATAAAGTAATTGATTAAGGTCAGCTTTTCTTTTACATCTCATTAGACCAAAAAACCACATTTGAAAGAGGTTTGACAGCACTTGGATCTCACTAACCCATTGATTTGCTGCATGTTAAAGAGAAGTTCAATTTAACAAAATAGACAAGTTTGAAGCTCTGCAGACATGAACAACAGGCAGCAGGGGTGCCAGAACACCAGCTATGGGCGACTAGTCCATGGGGATCACATCACTGTGACATACACACAGCATACCTGAGACCTGGAAAGCCACAGGAGCATCAGGCTTCACTGAGCCAAAGCAGGCACAGCCCATAGCTCTTTTTTAGCTGCTTTTGTGCAGCAAAGATATACATGGCACTAACAGCTAGGGATTAGCATAATTTCTCAGTATTTCAAGATTCCAGGCTTATGGCTCCCAGACTCAGCTTCCAGAGGGAAACTCACCCTGCAGCCATGAGCTATGCCAGAAGCTGTGGACTGTGATCAAATTCCCAGTATTCAGGCATGAAGCAGTAATTCTTCTTATTCAGTGATTACACCACTTTTTGTTGTAAAATCCCAACTTCTACTTAGACAGCACATTCTGGTCAGTTTGTGCCCAGCCTGAGCCCACCCGATAGGAGCATTAAGCACACTGTAACCCCCAAATAGCTTGTGCTTGGAGAAGGGATGAGCCAGCAGCTGCCTCCTGAAGGCCCCCAGTCTCTGCAAAGAGCTTCAGTTGTGACAGTGATGCACTGAGGGCTTCTGCCACCACAGCCAGCAGTGTCTCCAAGGCAAGCTAAACATCCACCCGTTCCCGTAACAGGCAATTTGAAATCTATCCTGCAAGGCACGGGGCAAAAACTGCTTAATTCTGCAAAGAGACTCGATCATTACAGCTCAGGCCTGAGAGGTGCCAATATTGAGGCTGATGCTGAGAGCAGCCATAAGCTTCTGCACCACAGCAGTCAGTCTGACTGCTGCTGAAGGCATGAGAGGGAGAAGCAGGCAGTTTGAGTCCCAGTGCAGGCTTTGCCTGGGATAATGTCAGCATTTGTGTTTAACCCCTTTCTGACCTCTGTGTAAAATGAAGGTGCCTGGAAGCAAAGCAGAAATAGTAATGAAACAGTTCATTGCTCAGTTCACAGTAAGCAAGGACATCAGAAACTTTCATTATAGAAACCAGCAGCAACAGTAAGATCAGTCTATTTGATGTTTGAATTAGAGGTTAAGGGCGGAGGAAAAGGAGAATCTCGTTGTTTGTGATAAAACTCATCCCTCTCTCTGGATACTGCTAAGCCATCCCTGGCAGGGATGGACTTTTATCCCTGGCTCAGACTTCTGAAGAACAAATCTTTTTGCATTTTGAATGCACCAGATGGTATGCCTTTACAAAACTGGCCTCCAGGGAAGATACCTCTAAAATCCCTTCCTGCAAGGACTTCACTCCCTCTCCCCCCCCAAATTACTCAGTTCAGGCTCTGCGTAATGCGGGACAGAAGCATATGCCTTTCCTTTGGCAATTGTATTGTGTTATGCTATTAAGAAATATGCCCAATCTGCCTTCTTTTCAGTTCAGTGTATTGTACTTCTCCTAGATGGATGTATACCTCAGACCAAATAGTTCTGCACGGCCTAGACTGGGGTAATTGGATTACATTTATGTGAAACCAAAAGTGCTAGATGTTCTCAGGGGTGATTTTCTTTTTCAGGCTGCCATTAGAGTCCCAAGGAAACCAAGTACAAAAGCCTAAACTAATCTCACATTAAACGGGATTTTTTTTTTTGTCAGGTTGCATAGGGTAACTTTTAATAGGAGTTGCATAGATGAGAGGAAAAAAATCCCCAAACTCCTTACCTCAAGGGAAGAACTTCAAAACATCAGAAATGAGGAAATCAACATTAATGCCCACACATGTGCTCAAGCTCACCCTGCTGTGCCCATGGGTGCTGGTAGCTGGTAATTCACACAGTGGCAAAAGCCTGGATAATTGACTCTACTGTAGTAAACAAAACACACTTCCAAAGGAGTCAGAAATCATTATCCTTACAGCGCACAAGTGTCCGAGGCACAGGGAGAGTGTACAGCTTGAAGGTCATTCAGAGCAGCCACAGAGGAGCTGGGATCAGAGCCTGAGTCTCAGACCCCACAGCAAAGGGGCAAATGATTTATGGCTGGCGAGTGATGGGAAGATAACCTGGCAAGTTACTGGCAAACTTGCTGTTCTAACTTTGCTGTGACAGTGGAAGAGGAAAAAGTCCTCAACCTTGAACATAATAAAGGAAGACACTTGTGACACGTTTTGAGTGAGATGTTTTGAACGGCTGCTGTGAAAGGCCAAAGGATGCATTTAAATGTGCCTGCAAGGAAACACAGGGCACAATCAGAACTGCCCAGCGAGAAAGTGCACCAATCACTCCTCATTCCCAGTGGAGGAGTATTCTCACAGTGCCTGGATCTGCACCCTGTGGCTGGCCCAGGACCAAGGTGATTTCTTCGAACTCTATGATTTCCAAATTGTAAATAACCATTTTGTGCTGTGACAGGATTTTGTTAGTATTCCCAAAGAGAAAAGATATTCTTGCTTGAAAATACAATTCAGAAAACCCCTCAAGACTACTCTGAAGAAGAGGGGAGAGCATTCTTTCACAAACATGAGGGATATTAACTATTTTCCATTATCTTGCTAATTGTCTCATAACATCCCAGCAGCATTTATTTTTCTTAGTGCAATGCAACCGAATTACATCTGAATGGGGAGTAATTAAACTAGTTAGCTCTTTTTATTTTGTCTCCCTTGCAGACACAGACCTAATTTGGGTTCATCTTGAACACTATTGCCAGATTATGCACTGTACTTAGAGCTGAACAACAGAGGACCTGGAGTACTTGTTTAACCTGGAGGGAAATTTTGGAAAAGAAACAGAGAATAATCCCAGTAAAATGGAATCAGAAAGGTTTCTCTGACTAGATTTGTACCTTTCTCTTCAGAGCACAAGACCTTCACCAGGGAAACTACATCGCATCTTATTAATTAGCTAGTTTGCAGGTTTTTTGTTTGTGCTTGTAACTTGGACTAGAAACAATGACGGAGGATGCAAAGGCAGGGAGTGACTGGGAAAGGTGAATGAACCCAGAAACAGATTCAGAGATCTCACAGAAATCTCACATGCAGCAGGCTTATAGCTGTGGGCAGTTCCAACTCAATACTGCCAAACCACACCGTGTAGGTCCCTCCCTGGCTTTGTTCCTGCCCATACATTAAGCTTTGGGTTCAAGTGGACAAATATGTGTCAGTCTGAACACCAGGTCTTACAGATCACTGCAGAGGAAGGTCACACTGTTTGGGTCCCGACTCTGGGAAAGCCCCATGTGATGGGAACAGCTGTTTCCCTCTGTCTCACGTCTCACACAGAGGCACTTTTTGGGTGGCTCCCCAACCGCCTATGGGACAAGTCAACACTCAGTAACTGGGGTGTGCTGGCTGAGCTGTCCCACATAATGAGTTTTCCTGCTGTGGCTGGGACCTGTCACCTCCCCAGGCCACCTGTAATGGGGCACTCCCACCTTGCCCAGCACTCTCACAGACTTTTCCTTGGGAAGAGGGAACATCTTTCAACTTGGAATTGTTTTCCCTCTTGACATCACACAGTTTGTCTTTCAGTCAGTGGTTGATGTAATTTTCATGTTTGGAAGGAAATTAGTCAGAGTTCAAGGATAACAGCAGTGGTTTCTGGAACCACTGAAGGTGTTGGCCTCTAGACTTGTGCATGTGAGAAGCGATATTATTGTGTATTAGTGGGAGTTAAGAGGTGTCACCACAGATGTGATACAACCTGGAGAGCCCCAAAACTAAGCTGTGCCCTCAGTTCTTCCTTCTCCCTGCCGCAGATGGGTTTGCTGTTTATGGGGACACATCAACTGTTGATTTTGTAGATGAGAAGATACCTTTTGGCTTTATCTTCTTGCAATACTTAAGGCTTCATATTCCCAAGTGCTGAACTAAAGAGACCAAGAGTTTTTATTTTAATCTCTGTGAGCAAAGGAAAAAAAAGTAAAAACCAAAATTGTTCTTATAAATATCTCCTGTTTGATGAGGAAAAAACCCCGAGTGCCAGTTCTGAAAATAATTAGTGACCTCCCCCTCCACCGCCCATCCCCTATTCCTTTCTTTCATGCTCCTTTCCTATAACTGCATTGTCACCCCACACTCAGCCCCATTTCAGTTAATAACAGGGAATGGAAAAACATGGGAGGGAGGACAGGATGAGAACTAAACCACTGAAGAAATGAAAGAAGTTACTCTTTTCATCAGCAGATTTTCTAACAAAACCACACAGAGATTCTTCTCTTTTTTAGGTTTTAAAGACAGGCCTAGAGCTCAAACAAGCCCTAGATTCAAATGGGAATCAAGGAAGGTTGTTTTTTCATCAACCTGTTAAAATTCATTCCAGAATAAGCTTCTAAGAGGGGCTGGACAAGTCACGTATAAATGGGAAGAAGGAAAAATCCAGCGCTAGAAGTCATAGAAAGAAGCTTGTTCAACTGTGCATATCTTATTAAAAACCAGGATGTAGAAAATAACTAGCCCAGCAAATTACTTTTGGTTTAAATGTTGTGTTTCTAAATTTGCTCCAAACTGAAAAACCCCTGATAATTTAAGACATTCTTCTTCAAACTGAGCAACCAAATAAACTCAGTCTTACACGGCGAGGATATATGACTTGGTAGTTATCATTAGGAATATTTTCAGTAAGAAATATGGCAATATGACAGTGGATGTATCATTGACAAATTTACCTATAGATCTGTATTATGACAAGCATAAAAATCTATCTACACTACAATACAGCTCTTCATAATAGGTTTTGATAGGTGAATATGTGGAAGCTGTCATGAATACAAATGGAGGGAAACCCACTTTCCAGCTATTCTGCAACACAAATCTTTTTGTGTGTCACTGAAATAATTTCTGCCGCTTTTGAAGAGAAAAGAAAAAGATGCTGGGAAGGTACTTCTTCTTCCAGCTGCACCATTTGAAGTTCTTGTCTAATTTTTCTGTAGCAAAACCACAGAGAACCTGAGGGCATAGTCCCTGAGTGTAAGAGTTACAAATTTAGCAAAGTTATTGCTAGTAAACATGTTTATTTCAAAAGTTGTAAAGAATGAAACTTGTTAAATAAAACCATAGTGATGGTGCTATTGAGACAGTACAACTAAAAAAAGGGGCTGGAAAAATGAAATTAAATCCTATTTACTTTTGATTTGGAGGAAGAAGGAGGGAAGGAGGGAAAGAGTTTGCTAATACTAAGCACTGAGAAAATTACTATTTGCTCTGCAACTGCAAAGGGGTAAAACTAGCTATTGTTTTAGGCCTTAATACAACCAAGATAAATAATAAATAACCCTGGCCATATTGTAAGCAAAATACATGCATACATTTTGGTGTGTGCTGCCGAAGCATGGAAAAAGTGTTTTAAACAGAAAAGCCTTCACTGATCCTCCTAAAGAAAAAGAGGCAGCTGGACAGTAGGATAAAAATTTGAAGTTGTAAAAGCCTTAGCTGAACTCAGAATCGTGACTTATGGAAGGAATAAAATCTTTACTATGCTGTGGATGGGCAATTTCCCATAGAAAAAATCTTCTCCTGTCCAGTGCTTTCTGTTATCAATACTTACTCTGTTTCAGATAATCTTCATCTGTAACAGTTAACAAGTAATATGGCTTTATGAAGCTGGCACCTCTTTCTCTAACCAAAGAGTTAAAAAGTCTTCTTAGGCTTAGCTCCAAAACAAGAGAGCTGACAAAATTAGCTTTTCTTCCATCAGACTATGCACATACCTCTGATCAACTGACTTGGTGCTATTTTCAGGTGACTGTCCTGCCCACTTGAGGAAGACCACAGGAGCCATAAAAAAAACTATTATGGCTAGGATGGAAGACAGAACCATAGATTTTATGCACATAATACCTTCCTGTCTTATAGGATTTTATAAGCTACAAGGAGGATGCTGTCTTTGAAGCATAAAGTGGTGGACACTTTGCAATCACTTTTGGTCTTACGAGCATTCAAGGGGAAAACATCCTCTGTCAAATTGAGTTGGTTGTCAATTGGCTGAAGAAAAGCTCAAAATGACCCAACAGTGTGCTCTTGCAGCCCAAAAAGCCAAATGCACACTGCGCTGCATCAAAAGAAACATGACCAGCAGGCTGAGGGAGGTGATTCTGCCCCTCTACTCTGCCCTCATTGAGACCCAACCTGGAGCACTGCATCCTCTGAAACCCCAACATAAGAAAGACTTGGACTTGTTGTAATGATTCCACAAAGAAATGATGCCACAAAGAAAACCTGGTCTAGTGGAAGGTGTCCCTACCCACAGCAGGGACTTGGAAAGAAATTGTCTTTAAGGTCCATTCCAATCGAAAACATTCCATGATCCTATGAAATCAAAGCCTATACAATCTTACTCTCCACAAATAAACTACCGAATTAAAGGCAGGGAAGAGAAGCTTCAAAGCAATTTCCTGTCTTATCTGCAGGTACATACACACTGCTGTTCAGTCAGCTGAAGACAAAGAGATTGAAGGTAGGGCAAAAAGGAAGACCAGTCTCCAAAAACTGTTTAATTACTCATTTTTGGACTCAAACCAAGTGCCAATAGTAAGCTGTATGCATTTATCCAATTTAGAGATCCCACATGTTTGTTCATTGCTGATTGACCTAGAACTGGTATATTGATGGGAGATGCAGAGAAAGAAGAGGAAAGATAGGGGAGGTTTCAGCTTAAATTTTTCACATCTTGATATCATGGGCTTAGAAAACCTGCGCTATTAGCATCAGATGATGGTCTTTTCAAAAGTCCAAAATATTTGGTTGTGCAGCAAGCATTAAAGTGACACTCACATCACTCACAGAAATGGCTGTTCCTGTGGAGTGATGTGTGCCTGAATTAAACTGGACAGTTTCACTGCTTCCTTAATTTTTTCACACTCCAAATATTTCTATTGCACATGAAACTGCATATTAGAAATTATCCTAGTGGGTCCCTTCCAACTCAGGATATTCTATGATTCCATAAGCCTACACCCTATGTGACACCATCCTAAACGCATAAAGCCCAGTTGTTTAATGCACCAGGGTGCCTGAATGTGCAGGATTTTGAACAAACAAAGCTGCAGGCTCTCCCTGGGTTACTCCAAGACACAATCAGACAAAACAGACTCACCCAGGAGAGCTGCAGTCAGTCTATTTGGAAATGGGACTGCCCATCAATGACAAACCAGGGACACTGTAAAGCAAATAGCTGGACTATTGCTGAGGCTCAAGATTGAATAAAAAAACCCCTCCAACATCTCCATGCTCAAATGAAAGAGAGTTAGTGCTTAAAGCGGAAAAGTCCCTAAACTAAAAGAGATAAAAATGAAGACTGTTCAAATGCAGATCAGGGAGAGATGAGGTTTTCTAACACTGCCAAGGGAGAAATACAAACAGGCTACATTTCTGAGCCTCAGCACAAGTCATATTAAGAAGTTTTCTTCAGAGAAGCAAAGCCTTTGTCTAGTGTAATCTGCAAATACACAGAAGTTATTTTTCCTCTGAGCAGCTACAAGCCGGTGCAAATAATCCTCTTCATCTTCCAACACCAGCATCAGAGGTGGCTGACAATGAATGTCTACTAGAGGCATTTCTTGCTACTCAAATTCATCTGACTTTGACAGCTTACTGCAGCTCATTTTCATCTACTAACCCATGATGAATATCTTAAAAAATGCAGCACATGTTAGAGGTCCTGGTAATGACGAACTCTGAAAAGATAAATAATTGGTTTTACAATGAAGATTCTTGCATGTGCATTTTCAGAAAATGCAAAACTGATTTATTTAAAACTTGCTACAAATTGTCTCAGAGCCTGTGGTTCTCTGAAGTAGCTAAGCTACTTTTCTTCTGTAAATAAACATTTCTTATCTGGTTTCAAAATATTTATTACATTCACTTAATATGTAACAGGTCTGTTAATAAAAGCTAGATATCAGCTCTATATGTCAAATTTCCTTTTCACCATTCTTTCTGGTTCTATGTAGATTGTATATGTTTTAACATAGAGATTATTTGTTCTTGTCTGTACAGTTCATATACAGTGAGCCCCTGGTATCAGATTTGGCTCCAAAACACTACCATGTAATAGATAAATTACAAGATATGTCACTGAAGTACTTGCATTTATTTAAATCAGTACTGCTTCTGCTAAGTCAGGAGGGGCTGCCCAATGTCATTGTTTTCAGAAGCTGGTGATTCTAAATGAGCAGCATCCAGCTGCTTTGAATTTTTTTTAACTTGTTATTATAGCATAATAGGTTGCTTGCAGATTTAAATTTTATTCATGGATTGTCTGCACATCTGCAGAATGTAGGAGATTTATTTTAACTTGTCTTTTTACAACTGGTCTGAGGATGAAATGCAACTTTGCCATAAAGTTCACCAGCTGCAAAACTTTTTTTTCTGTCCTATAATACTCCTTATATGAGGTTTAAGTGCTTTGGCAAGGAAACTTCCAGAGCAGATTCTTTTTTATTTTACCCCAGGTTTTAAGTGGTGTATGTTCCTCCCCAAGCACAGGCACAGAACTTGCAAATACTAATGAGAGTGATGCCTGTGTTCCTGTGGGAAGGCCGACCTAATACTGAAACTCTCTGCTCTGCTGTGATGTTCACATCAACAGTTTCATTTGTTTTGGCTAGAGGTGTCTATGATTTAGTCATTAATCCTGAAATAGAATTTTCATACTGAAATGATAGTTAATGTAAAATGGTGTTACTACATTTAAAATAATAATATTGTGTTTAAGAATCTCATTGTTTCTTTTCCTTCACACACAATTTTACATGCCCTCACAGAAGATTACCAGGCATGAGGAATTAAAGTCCTCCCAGCCCAAAGAAGACTCTGATTATATCTGAAATTATGTAAACTCAGAGAATAACTTTTAACCAGGTTAAAGATATTTCTGTCCAACAGCCAGCTTATTAAAGTTTAAGAAAAGGACAACTAGGAACAAAATCTCCACACCTGCGCAGCTCCTGGCAACCTCCAGCTGCAGCCAGTCCACTCACTTTTCTGCCTGTCTTTCTCAGTCCTGAGGATGGGTGTACGGAGAGAAAAGAGAATTCAGTTTTAGGAAAAATGAACCTAGAGAGAGTAACTTAACCTGCTTGGCATTACTAACAACACGGCAGGAGCTATGGCAGTCTCTACAGGCAAGTGGAGAATAAATTCTCATTAGCCTAACATAACAGGAAAGGCCAACACATACAAGTCACTTTATGATGATCTGCTGGAAGATAACTCTCAGCCAAAGCACCCTGATCCACCTGGTGTCACAATAAAGCAAAATAGCTTCACCTGTTTTAAATTTTATATGAAAAACTGTTTTGTTTTGCTGAAGCTATCAATTTCTAATTTAATTATGCTGAATATTGAATTCTACTTGTGTAAACCCAAATTGTCAATACATTATTTTGCGCCTAAGGATTTTAGGTCCTTTCCTGTAAGACAATGCATCACAGTTTATTGAATTTCTATAGCATTGCCCAATTTTTCTTCTTTGCCTATATACCAGAATTGTTTATTGTAAAATACTTATTTTAAAACACAGATGGTGACAAAGATATGTCCCCAATGTCATTTCAAGGATAAGCTTTAAAAAAAAAACAAACTCAAACCTTTAGTAATAAATAAGTTGCATGTTCATGGGATAGGAAGCAGAATAATTACTCAACTGCTTTAAACAAATTGTGGTACCTAATGCTAATCAGCTTTAGTAACCTCAAAAAAAGGAATTGAATGTACATTCATTTATATTCATTAACTAGACAGGTTTTCTATTTTAGGAAAGCAGAGGGGTTATCATGAGATTTTTGTTTCTATTCCTCCCATAGAACATCAGTCCTTGGATCAAAAGCATGATGTTTCACTTTAAACAGATTTTTTCATGCCTCAGAATTTTCTCCTCAAAACCACACTGAGCAATAATGATCAGAACCATCGATATATTAAAATAGTAGGAAAATTAAATAAAGACGATTTGAACCTTAGGGATGCTTGGCTTTCTCAGTGCTGCTTCAAGGGATAAAGAGTTTGAAAATGACGATGTAAAGATGGCAATTATTTCTGACCTGAATTGACTTGAAAGTAGAGTTCAGCGGAGTTCAGTCAGCAAGATTTTTGTCACTGAAAGTCTGAAATGCTTCTAGCTCCTTCTGAATTCAGTGCATTGATCTCCAGTGCACACCGACAAGCAGGGAATTTGCCTTACTCTCTAGGCTCCTGGGGCTTTTGCTGAACAAGTCTTTTTCCAAAATGTGCCTGCTCAGGGTAGGAGCTGTGGCCCCCTGAGCTGAGTCTGCTTTTAGACTGAAAGAAACAAACCAAAATCCCACCCCGCTGCTGCTCAGTGTGAGCACCGAGCCTTGAGATATGACAAGTGGATTGGTGAGAATGGCTACTCCTGATTAGTTGACACTCCTATATATGTATGTTTATATACACCCACATCTGTGGGTGTATTTAGATATAGACTGATCCAACGTTCCCTGGTGTCAAAAAGCCACATTTTTTGGTGTCACAAGAACCCTCAGAAAAGGAGAGACAGGGTATCTCTCAGTTGGCTGCTTCTTTTGTGAAACACATTTTAAACCCACTGGTGAAAGGCAGCTGACACCTGATGTAGGGCTGACACCAGGGCAAGCTGAGTGCTTGCTACCCAGTGTGCATCCCCACACCAGGACATTTAGAGGTCAAATACCACAATGCATATACACTTAACTGAGGGTTTACTAATCAGTGACAACTAGAGAGTAAAATTTTCCTTTAATACAAGACGAAAACTCAGGACATCTTGGCTTTTCTTGAGCAGTTCAATGCAGTTGACCTCCTATAGGTTTCTTCTGCAGGTTAGTGGGCAGAAGTGGCAGAGAGCACACCATAAATTCACTCTCAGAGTGAGGAAAAAATCCTTGCCAATGACTGCTTTGTGTTCTAAGGCAAAGAGACCCAGAAAACTAAGCATCCCAGACATCCAAGAAAATTACATATTTTCCTCCTTTCTTTGAGATTTTTAATTTGGGTTTTTCTTGGTTGCTTGCTTGGTTTGTTTTGGTTTCATTTGGGTTTTTTTTTGTTGTTGTTTTTAAAGCAGTTCTTCATTAGAATGTATCAGAGCATCCTGCTTTTGATGAAGCACAGTGGCCAAGGGGTCAGGCTATCAGTTTAAACTAATATAAGGCAATTCAAGGGAAAAGTGATATATCTAAAAGATAGAAAATAAAATGCAGAGCTTTATTACCAAGAAGGTGAACCAGAAAATAGCATACAAAGATATGCAGAAAATTCTCTTCAGGAGAGAGGAAAATTCACCTAAGCATTGCCATGGACAGGAGTTGCAGCCACGGGCTCAGACTACGTAATGTGAAGGACTATTCCCTAAGACTACTTGGACCAACATCAGACACCTTTAATTCTCCACTGATGCCTATTAAATTGAATTAATGCAGTGGAGTTTTCTCATGCCCCAAGAGGTCCCTGGCACAAGGGTAAGCTCCAAGAGCAGAGCATTTTCTGTCTGATTTCCATTTCCAACCAGAAATATCAGTGCTTCATAGAAGGCTTGTGAGAGCCCATTGTGGCTCCTTGACACTGTCCGTGCAGTGGGGGAGGCTGCCTTTCTCCTGACATCTTAACAAATTTGGGAGCAATTCTTCACCTGGATTGTTAAAGACTAAAACCAAAACAACTATAATCAATTGTAGCGTTCGAGGCCCAGGAGGAAATTTAGAAAGGAGCTCTCAAGGTCAGGGTTTCAGTGGAAATAGATCCTTGCTGAGAAGTAGAAGCTTCCCCTGAGCTGATGGCTACATCTGCAGGATGACTACACCATGTGCATTCTCAGTGTGTTGGAGCAGCAAATAGGAACACATGTTGCTGATTCGCAGCACATAGAAGGGTTAACCTTACATTCTGTGACAGAAGTTACCCCAAATAAGGTCCGTGATATCCAGTATGAAGGAAAAAGAAATCAATTCTGCTTCCCGTGGGTAGGATTTCACCACTTGATTAGAGAAAGAAATGAATCTTTAAAGTATACTTACAGGAAAGGTATTTGCCATTTGCATGAGAGATGGGGATGGCTGCATCCCAAGTTAATGAAATCAAGTCTTCTGTGCCTGTTTGAGGATTTCATCTATTTGAATTATGCAAATATCAAATATAGCTTCATTGTATAAAACTTCAAAATGAGAATGCCATCTATATATCCAGGGAGGCCAAAATAATATCCCCACATCCCAAACTTAACATTGTTTCATTGAAGGCCAACAAGACATCATGATTTGGTCCTACAGCATTGTGTTCAAGCTCTGACAGTCAATTTAGAGGACATTCCTGCCTGTCAGCAAATAAACATTAAGTCATTTTAAATTTCACCTCCATTTGATAAGGTTAAAGCAATTCCTTCTTGGAGATAGGGACTCAGAGGCAGGCTTTTGAATGCTAGTCATGGGGCACAGGGAGAGTGATAGCCACGTGGGCCGTGGAGGAGGCATCAGGGCAGGCTGGCAGAGGGGATCTGAGGCAGCAAGAGGAAGAGCAGCACAGAGGAGCCATAACACTCGGGAAATGGATCCTTCACTTATAGGCAGGAATCCATATGTACACCAAGCTGTGTGGTCCCAGGTCAGCTTTCTCAAAGTTTCCTTTTGGCAAAGGGTATTTACCCAGGAAATATTCAGCTTGCCCAAGCTTGCTGGACCCTCTTTGCAAGTTCAGCACCCTCCCAAAGGAGGATGCAGAGTGACACAGGCCACACTAAGGAGCGATAAACATAACCTTTTCCTTCCAACCCAGTGGAAGCCTTGGCTTTATGGCTAGAGACCTTCCTCCAGTCCCAGCACAGGAAACCACATCATGGATTTGCAGAAAGGGTCACGTTCTGTACCCCAGAAACTGAACTAGTTTGGTCCAGCTCTCTGCTTGAAAGGTTGTCCCTGAACATGTCCTTCTCACGATCAGAAATTTTCTCATTTCTGTCTGTACTCATTGATGGCCCCTATAGACCCATTAGTTCTTGTGCCAATGCCATCATTTAGATCAATGCAGAGAACATGGCAATATTTCGTAATATCAGAGCATTTGCACTGTAGGACAATGTTTCCTAAATTGTCAATATGTTCTTTATAATAGAAAAGAATGCATTTAAATGTTGGCTCAGACTAGAAGACAAATAGAAAGGGGACATTTGAATTTCAAGCCGCTGTCAAAAATCTTTTTAGAATTCAGTAGACGTGTATAG
>NW_016690266.1:3173354-3262269 GCF_001604755.1 Lepidothrix coronata | reverse complement strand
CTCCAACTCCCCTGCCATGGACAGGGACAACATCCGCTAGACCAGGTTGCTCAAAGCCCCACACAACCCAGCCTTGGACACTTCCAGGGATGACGCATCCACAACTTCTCTGGGCAACCTGTTCCAGGGCCTCACCACTCTCACAGTAAAGAATTTCTTCCTAAGATTTCAGTTTGAAGCCATTCCCCCTTATCCTGTCGCTCCAGACCCTTGTAAATAATCTGTCTTCACCCTTCTTGTGGGTTCTCTTCAGGTAATGGAAGGCATCAGTTTGGTCACCCCAGAGCTTTCTCTTTTCCGGGCTGAACAATCCCAATTCTCTCAGCCTTTCCTTGCAGGAGAGGTTCTGTAGCCCCCTAATCATCTTGGTGGCCTCCTCTGGACTTGCTCCAACAGCTCCATGCCCTTCCTGTGGCAGGGACCCCAGAGCTGGATGCAGCACTGCAGGTGGGTCTCACCAGAGCGGGACAGAGGGGCAGAATCCCCTCCCTTGCCCTGCTGGTCATGCTGCTTTGGATGAAGCCTTGGCTTTCTGGGCTGCAAGTGCACACTATAGGCTCATGTCCAGCCTCTCACCTGTCAGCACCCCCAAAGTCCTCCTTCCAAGGGCTGCTCCCCCCAGCCTCTGTTGATACCAGGTGTTGCCCTGACCCAGGTGCAGCACCTACACTTGGCCTTGTTAAACCTAATGAGATTCCCATGGGCCCGTTCCTCAAGCTTGCCCAAATCCCTCTGGATAGCACCTGTCCTTGAGGAGGGTCAACTGCACCGCTCAGCTTGGTGTCATCTGCAAATGTGCTGAGGGCCCACCTGACCCCTTTGTCTGTGTCATTAATGAAGATACTAAATAACAAAATTGAAAGCTTCACATTACTAACAAATGCTCAGATATTAAAGTTCTTTTCCATTAAAATTCACAGGCTTGCAATCATTGTTTAAAGATAATGGTCCCAACATCAGATAGGAAAACAAAAGATTTAATTATAGGAAATGTAGTATAATTTGAATATGAAACAATAGGGGATTAGATAATGCATTTAATTTTCACAGGTGAAGATTCCAGTTCAAATCATCTGTGAACTTGCCACAAATAACTCCTATCTACTGAAACTGGGGAGTTTCAAGAGCAGACTGCGTTTGAGATGGTGTCAGGCTCAGAAGAGATAGCAAGAAAACAGAGAGAAATTGGAAAATTAATGCTTAAGACAAGAGTCTCTTGAACAAAGAACGAGGGCACTAGACCAAAATTGATGGAACAGAGTTCCCTAATGTATGGTTGCTGTGTTCTGTCTGAGGGCTATCTCCCTCAATCAATTTCCTACCTGTAGCAACATCTGTGTTTCTCCACTTTAATGGAAATAAATCTTCCTGCTTTCTTATCCACTGTGAAGAAACAGACAGCTTCCAAGGCTTCTACTTGTAAGAAAACATGTCCTAGAGAGGACTTGCCACGCTACAGAGTGTATTTTTCAGAAGCTGAGATGGCACAACCAGACCTCAGCTTCCCAAAGCCTGCAGTCCCCTGCCGTTCCTTGGGTCTTTGTTGCCACAGTGAGGGATGTTGCCTGCACTTCCCTCATTCCTTCTCTTAGCACATACCTACGAGTGCCAGAAGAACCAAGGGCCACTAGTTTTATTATCTACAGCTTGTAAGAGAGAAAGAGAGAGAGATTAATAATATCAGGTTTAAGGCCAACATGGGTAATGGTCTTTAATGAGGCTTAAAGACTTTGGGCAGAGGCAGAAGGGCAGAAGTACTTAAAAAATCTCAGCTGTGCACTCAGTCTCTGGACAGCACAGATGGTAGAGTGAAAAGAAGTGAAAATATACTTGTGCTGTATGTGCCACAGGAAGAGCTGAGTGAGTGAATCAGCACACCAACACCTATAGCTCACTACAGACCAGGCAAAATACCAGTTTCCTTGTAGGCATGAGGCAAAAAACAGAAGCATAGCCATGACTTTAACTAAGCACCAGTAAAGCACACATTGTGCTCATGGGATTCTCGTGCAGAGACAGTGGTCCTGTGTCCACAGAGACAATATCCGCCAAGATATAATATATAGAGAATTATGTGGATTACACTAGTGGTGAATTTAGTCCTCTGACTACACTATTTGCAGTGTTAGGTTGTTTTTAAAGCTGCAGACTTTTCATGTTGAAGCGATTTTTAAGTGCTCTTATGCAAAGTGTAATCACACATTGATTTTTCCATTAAAACTACAAAAGTCTTAAATACCTTGGGGGTGCTGGCCTCTATTAGTCCCTATTCTTCCATCCTATTTCTCTTGGTAGTGTTTTACCACCCCTTGGTGTAGGAGGAAAGGAAGACTGCTTGCTTAAGCTGAAAGCACAATCTTGTATTCCATGAGTCCAGTTAAAAGCAGGAGTAGAAAATTGCTTTTTGTACAACAGGGAGGGAAATTATGCTCGGTTCTCCTTATGTTCCTTTTTAAATTACAGTGTGGGAAACCTGAACATACAGATGTCTGGATTTTGGAAGTTTGCTTTGAATCTGTTTTACTGTGGCAAGGTTGTGGGGTTTTTTTAAACCATAGGAAGTCCCCCAGCTCTTCAGAGGAGATTATTTGTAACAATTGCCCTGAGAAGCCATTATCCCTCAATGCAGCCTTTCCATTGTCACCTGTTGAATAGCTGAGCTTCAGTTTTGTGCTACCAGCATTCAGTAGCATTGATCAGTTTTGCCATTGACATCAGGTTAATACCTTTGCAGAGAAGAGGAAAGCAAATTTTCCTGAACACCAGCAGGTAAATCCTGTGCTTCTATCTCTTTTCCAGAAGGCAGCAAAAGAAGTAAGAAAAAGCTTAGTTATAGAGGGTGGATGCCCCATACAGCTGAGTGGCCAGGCCCAGGGCTGCTGGTTTGTTTCACGTTCCCTTCTCACCCCCTGCTACCCATTTCGGGGCATTGACTCCCCTACTTGTCTTGTGCAATTCAAAGCCCTGCTCAGGGAAATATATGGATAGAAACACCATATAAAACACAAGGATTAAAATAATATCCAGCCTATAGCATATTTATCTTCAGACATGTCTCCAAAAAAGCCTCTGAAGAAAGGCAGCTGAATGGAACGATTAAAGAAATGAACCAAGAGGAGTCAATGAAGCTGAGTTTAAAGAACATGGGCTGGAGCTGTGTTCTGGAATATAATCGATTGGGTTATTCTTTCCATTTTTGTTCTATCCCTATGCTTTACTTTTTTTCAGCAAGGAAAAAACCCATCTGGGTTCCAGCTTATGAATAAACATCTAATTTTCCTGTAACAGAATTCCTACCATTGTCAAGTTACACTGTGCCTGAGTCATAACCAGATGACAACCATGTATTTTCCACAACTACTTGAAGTAATTTGCCTCCTGAAAACCCATTTGCCAAGTGCCTTACAAAATACACTTCCTTAGTGATCTTTGGAATGGCTGTTTATGGTGTTTACAGTGGCTTTGGTATTGCTATAGAATAGCCTGGCATTGTTTTGACAATAGCCACCAAAAAAGTGTCAGGAGAGAGGCCAGGCAGCTGAGCAGGCAGGTCACTACTGCAAGATTCAGCAGATGCATTTGTGACTCTCTATTGCATTTGTGGCCTTGATTAGGGCACTGACTTCTTCCTTTCCAGCCCTTCCTTTTTGCCCATTGTTTTTTTGATTCAGAGACAAGGACTCTCTTTCCTTCTGTGGCAGTCACCAGAGTCTCAGTAAAGCCTTTAGTTACTACTGCCCTGTAAAGGAGACCAGACCTGTACCACACCACATCACATGGAACCACCACTGCTGCTACCTTCAAGTTGACACTCAGTGTATTTGACATACTTAAGTGTTAGAAAAAAATGAAAAATAAAATAAATTAAAAAAAAAAGAAAAAGAAAACCCAGAAACAAACAAAAACCACCACCACCACACTGCCTTTCTCAGATGGAGGCACTGTCATTGATTATGATAAGCAATTCCCTTGCCTGATTATTAAAGAAGCTGTAGGATATTTGCTGTCCAGGCATGTAGGCAAAATTCATCCTACATCAGATGGTCCCAAAGGAGAACAGTTGAATTTCTGTAGTGATGGGAAAGAGAGAGCATTGGGAATTATCTGCCTCACTTGGCCTCACTCACAGAGGAGCTGACAGTGCTGGGTTGGTAGCAGCAGATTCTCCATTTAGGGAGGTCCAGCATCAGCTCTGGCTCCTGCGGACTGCTGTAGCAGTGCTTTAATGCATCTTCATCAACACTTCCATAACAGCCTGATTATTGTGATACTTTTCATTTCTTCATGGGAGAGCTCAGGATGGATGGATGCTTCATCATGGTCAGGAGACAGAAAAGGACTGCCCAGATACCAGCCCCATGCAGCAAGACCCCTCTGCTGTGGAAACAGATGAGTGTTGCTCCAAAGGGCAAAGAGGGGGTAGCAACAATAAAGGAATCTCACTTCAATGTCTTTACTGTGGTAGGCTTGAGGCTGCTTTATGTAAAATGATTAAGGCTTTTAGCAGAAGCACAAACTGAAGCTGCCAAGAGAAATATCACAGAAGCTTTAGAAGCAATACTTTTTTCAGCTGGGATAGTCAAAACTCAGTTGTTGAGTACAAGCCCAGGTGAGTCAGATCTAGCCTGATGACAAACCATACAGCTGCTTTCGTATAAATGTGCATTTATACAGTGACCAGATTAAGAAGGATATAGCGATGACCAGCGAGGAGGCACTGCTGGCGTGGAGCCACTGGTCTTTCCCAGCAGCACCTTGTGTGGAGGCTTCCCCCATACTGCTCCTCTTTCCCAAAGCCCACCTGTTAACATTTCCTAAAGACTTTTAACTTACTTGCAGCTATGGAAGGGCCTTCCTTTTGTAATATTTATAATTATTGCACTAGCTGGAGGTTTCTTTTATGGAATCCTTTCTTTACATTCTCCTCCTTTGTTTGCTACAACCCACTTACAGTATTTATAATAATTGATATATGTCTCCAAACTCGTCCTTTCTTAAGAGCTCTCTGATACAGTGCAGGGGTCTCAGCTCAGGTATCAGAGAAGTAAGAGGTCCCCAATGGCACTTCGTGACAATTTAGGTGATTACTGCCCTGCCCTTTAGGGTCAAAGGAGAAAGACAAGATCAAGTAGCCACAAAGATGAAATCAATCCCTGTCAGGGTGGGTCAGGCATTAGGAGGTTTTAAATACTGTTAAAAGCTTGCATTTAATCATAAAGCCATCAGCCAAGTGTTTTATAACCACTGCAGCTATCCAGTTTCTGGTGCTCAGGGTGGAAAAACTTTTATTAACAAATGCTGCTATGAACCAACCAAAAATGAAGTTCAGCTATATTTTCCGTGATATTCAGCCACACTCATACAGGCACATGTAGAAGAAAGATCTGCTGTCCCACCATGAGCAAAACTGCTTTAACATCAAACATAGGTAACCCAAACAATGTCAAGCAGTGTGACCTGTGTTGCTCATATGGATGGACTGATCCACTGGAGGCACTGGGGTTTTACAACATGACTCTGAAAAGTATTAAATAAATCACACACAGACATTGCAGGAAGTATGACCCAGTCTATCCAAAGGCACAAAATGCCTAATTTCTGGAGTAGGATCATTCTGCAGAGACTTACATGTGCTATCACATTTTTCTTGGAGCCAACTGCAATAGTGAGAAGGAGGTTGGAAGGAATAGCATTGCACAGCCTACTTTATAAAAACAGAATTGGTTTTCTCCAAAATACTGGGACAAATTTGCATTCCACCACTGAGGCAAATCTACCAAATTTGAGCTGAAGAGCCCCTTTAAATACCCGCTCCCCAACAGCTGGCAGAGTTGTTAGTGCAGCCATTTGGCCAATCCCTACTTTCCACCCTGAGCACAGCAAGGTAGCCAGAAAGAGAAGGAACTGATCTCTCTACATCAGAGACTTCAAATCCCCAATCAGACCATCTGGACTTTAAGCTGAAAGATTTGACCCTTGCAGACACCTTCCCTGAACACAAAAGCTCTTCCCCACGTGAGCTCAGCCTGTCCAGGACCATGGTGTTTGTCCCCCTGCCACCTTCCTCCTCCACCAGTGGTGTCACCCTACCTGGAGCCCATCCTGTAAGCATCAATACTGCTTATGGCAAGTGGTCTTTCCCTTTCAACATTTGCAATTAATTTTCATGAATATTCTCAAGTGCCACACAAAAACGTGACACTAAAAAAGCATTAGATCCTTCCTGTGCCATCCCCTGATTAGCTTTTTCTCATCGTCAGGAGATTTATGAATTTAATCTCTGTTTTATAGAACTTATCACTTTTAACAACTAGAGGAAAATGCTAAATTGTTTTTATTGCTGCTAGATGTTCAAAGACATGATGCTGTATATTGCCATTTACATTTCACATTAAAAGTGAAATATGTTGAGAATGTGCAAGTATTTGTTTTAATTTGACCCATCTGTTAAATGAAAAACAAAGAGGACTTCTAAATCACAATATTTAAATTCAGCGATTTGTAAACAATTTATATGTTCATTTCTTCTGGGTTAAAACTGCCCTAAAGCATCACTATTATGAAATCTCCAAATTAAATTGCTTTGCAGGCCAGAGTTTCTTCCTCCTCAGTTTATTAATTTATTCCCAAAGCCAAGTAAATTAGCAAGACTCATATTAAAGTCTTACCACTGAAATAATTTGGGGGAATTTGTGGAAGTATCTACTGCCTCCAAAAAGCTGAGAGTACGGAGGAAGTGTCAGATACTGGTGGCAAATTCCCTCATGATAGAGGGCAAACTAGTTGCTTTCATTTAGCTTTCCAGTGCTCCTGCAAGCAGCACCATCTGCCTATTCCATACTAGACCATCACCAAGGAAGAACAATAATCAAGAAGGGGAAAAAAGTCATGGCAATTTACCTTCCCCCCTCAGCCTAGCCAGGATTTGGATCTTAGACTGGGCTTTAATGTAGCTGTGGTAATGGTAACTTACAACGGGTTGCAGAGGCACAGACATTTAAGGAACCCACAGGTAACACTTCAAGAGCAGATCTGTTTTTCTGCTTTGTGCAACAGGTATATTTAGCTACACTGCTGTGCCTCTACCCCAGAAATCAGTACTGTCAAGTGGAATGAGGATACTGAGAGCCTTTCAGTCACCCACATACAGGGCCTCTTGCCCTAGACTAACAGACTCCTTGTGAAAGGAGATGATTTCTTCATTAGATGTACACTCTGAGCATGAGGAAGGGCTCTGTACAGCCTGGAGTGTCACATCTCCCATTTGAAGCCCTTGTCATGCTCCCTGCTGGTGGACTGTGCAGCTCCACCCTGTCCCAAACCCAAGTCATATGCCTTGTCTGAATGACAGGTTTTCACCGTGCTCTCACACAGCTGCAGCAGGAAAGGGGCTGGCTGCACCCTGGGCTCTTTACCCTGCATTCATGTCCTAGCCATAGACCATGGCAAAAGCAGGACTAGAGGAGGAATCAGAGAACCCTCAGAAAGCAAAAATAATTTAAAAAGAGGAAAAAAATAATAAAAGAGCTAATCTACCTAAAGTTGCAGAAGTGGACAGACCCACAAGTTTCAATTCCCTCTCTTCAAAATCAATCAGAGCACTAAAAAGCAACGCACAAGTACTGGGTCTACTGCATATTCTTACACTAGGTGGTTCATTTATTATATTCAGTATCATATTAAGCAACCCAATAAAACAGGAACTATTAGTAATGCAGCCAGGGCATGATTAAGGGCACCTCTAAGAACATCAACAAATGTGGAGACTACATGGATCACAACCCGGAAAGATTCCAAGTTGGCGAAATGACAGCTTGATTAGTTTTTGTCTGACAAATGTGGCAACAGAGATCAGAATCAAACATAATTTCGAGGTTACAGGCCTTCAAATAAAACCAGAGAAAAAAATTCAAAGAGGGCAACCAAATATCAAATAAACTCTCCAGCCCAGCTTCTTTGATGCTCAGATGCAACACAGCCATAACTACTGAGGTTAAATAAGAACTCTCCAAGGAGCATCCTGAATCAACAGGGAAATGCCTTTAGAGAGGGACAAGCTTCAGATCTTCCAAGACAGTCTTCCTTCCCATCAGGAGCCTTACTAAGTATGCTCATATTTGTAATTTATTGGGAAAATATGCAAGTAGAGCTACTTTATATCCAGGCAACTGTTGCCTATTGCTACCCCAAAGGTCAAGCTGCAACAGCCTATCACCCATACTGCTGCACATAGGCATGCAGGATAATCAGACAACAGAAATAGCAAACAGTGAATGGATTTTTCCTTCTTTTTCCCTCCCACCTGTTCTAATGACAAAAAGAGTGTGTCAAAAACATACAGAGACATCAGATTTTTTAAAATGTATGCTCGCAACCAAAAGTATTGCCTATCCCTCATTTTGTACTGGTCTCCAACCATACATTCCCCATTTGGAGGAACTTGGTGAGATAAAATGGAGGCTTCTGGGCTTCATTCCCATGTGGAAAGGGGGCAGAGGACAGAGGGGAGGCAGAATAGGACAGGGCTCTTACCCAGGAAAAAAATGATCTGTCTCCTGGAGCTCTTGCCCTCTGAGCTCTCACTTTTTCTTAGATACTTCTGGTGCTTTTGTCCTCCCTTCACTGCCACAGTTCCTTCCTTGTGGATCATCAGGGCTTTCATCATGCTATGGCACATGAAGGTGACAGATCCCAGCACTATGATGTACACAGCAAAGGCACTGAAGATGCTGGCTTGAAAGAGAGGAAACTTGGAAGAGAGGCTGGTACAGATGGTCATGTTGTACTTCAGCTCAGGTATGAGGTGCCTGGGAGTAGGTCTGACACAGGCCATCGTACTTTGGTAGCCCTCGACGATTTCCAGGGGATATTCTGTGCCCATGGCAAAGAGCAGGGGCAGAGCCACCAAGACAGATGTCCCCCAGACAAAGGCGATGAGCAGCTTCACCGTGCGGGGTCCAGAGAGAGACTTGAACTTGAAGGGGTGGCAGATAGCGATGTACCTCTCAAAGCTGAGGGTGGCAACGTGCAGCACAGTGGCATAACTGCAGGCTTCAAAGAGGAAGTAGTAGAGCTTGCAGGCAATGTTGCCATTGGGGGTAGAAAAGGGGCTCCAGATGGCACTGAAGAACTCCACGGGCATGCCCAGCAGGATGACCAGCAGGTCAGAGCAGGCCAGGCTCACCATGTGGTCGGTGACCTCCTTCTGCAAGTAGCCCTTCTTCTGCAGGATCCTGGTGGCCTTGATGGTGATGCTGTTGCCCAAGATGCCCGCAATAAAGATGCAGATGTAGACTAAGGCCAAAGTGATCTTGATCCACAGAGCCACCTCAAACTCCTGAACATGGCTGTGGTCAATGAGATGAGAGCAGTCTGAAGTGGATGTCTGTCCTGCCATGAGCAGCCCCTGGCAGGGAGGAGGAACAAAGTGCCCTCCTGCCTTCTCTGATGTTCAAATTCACAGCAAACAGGTTCTTTCTCGCTTTGCCCCTCTCACAGAGACGCACATGTCCGAGCAGTCAGGTATAATGTGTGTCACCTGGCCACACCTGTGGGGTTTGTTAGCAACCCTCTGAGTCAGTAAGTCGAACAGGAAAGTGTTTCAGCTCTTACCTATCTTTATGGCAAACACCTCTTTCTCCTTTTGGATTTTCCTCCTCCTTTCTCTATGGACTGAAGCTGCTGTTTTCCAGCCCTTCACGATATGAACTGCTCTGCTTTCAGCGCTTGCTTCTTCCTCTGCAAGCAAAGCAGCTTTTGGTCCCCGCCCCAGGAGGAAGTCTGTGTGGTTACAGCTACTCTGTTAACCATTAACTTAAATCTTGGCTATCCCTAGTTCTCTAGTCACTGGCAGAACAGCGGGTTTAGAGGAGAGGAAAAAAAAAAAAAAGGGTGAGCCACCCATGTCTGAAATTCACTTCCTGTAGCAGGAGGTTATTCACAAGGATGAAAAGAGGTGTTTCACCTAAAGCTGTTGGTTTGGTGTGGTCAGGCTGAATGCGTGAATGGACACATGCTAAAGAGAAAGTATCTCCTCCTGAGTTTAACATTAACTGGGCTTCAGACTCCATTACTACGTGTGCTAATGCCACAAGCTTCACTACTTTACATTTCCTTCTATCAAGACCTCGGCATCTGCAGCAGCAGTGTTGGTTATGTGCAGCCATGGACTGATTTACATCAACAGGACATTCTGGTTTTCAGTTGCTGCTGCTGAACTGGTAGCTTCTTAAAATAACTGGCTAGACTCCAAAGAGCCTTCTCAGAAGTTATGAAGTAAGCTGAACTCGAGATTTAGACACATCAATTGTTTCCCTTCAAATTTCCGTCTTCTCATGTTAGATAAGAGCAATAATGAAGTCAGTAACCCAGTCATGCTCATGCTTTCAAATAATCTGGAGTAGCAGGGGATGAAAATGTACTTCCCCCTACTGTGTCTCACCCCAAGGGGAACGAATTTAACATGCTCTTTAGTTTTAGTTTCAAACCATAGCACTGAAGGCTCCCAAGGTAACCCCTGGAAACATTTAATTAGAGGGTGTGTATATGGATTAGGAAACCTTTAAATTACAATGCAAAATGGCCATACAGCTTTTGCAGCTGTAATAGAGAGAGGCCCAGTACTGTGATCTGCTCCAATACCAAATCTAAGAACAGTGGGTTCACAAAGTGATTTTTATTAACTAGACAAGCTCATGTGACACTTGCAGCTCATGATAAAAGAGAAACATTAGGAAGTTGTTGTTAAGCAGTCTCCTCACATTCAGTGGTTATCACTGTACCTCAGCAGCCCAAGTATATAATGAACAAAAGATGCCCAAACCAGGATAATCAGCACCTGTTTCTATGCATTATTTATGTATTTCTGTTTCAGAAAAATCACCTCAAACCTTGCACAACTTCAAGCTGTGTAGTGCCAGTCATCTTTCCTTATGTTTGATAATTCACATTTGTTCTGCTCAGACAAGCTTTCTATTATTACCCCATTTCTTTCACTTAATTTTACTTTATAAAAGAGTGAACAAAGATTACATATGCATGACTGAATTGTGGAAATGAAGCTAATTAAAATTTGCTGCTTACCATCAAAAGGGAAAAGTGAGAGAGAGAGAGCAAAAGAGAGAGAAGGCCCAATAGGATTAGATCTCCCCCTTTTTTCCACACCAATTATAAAATGCAGAACACAATTTTGCATTTTCAATATTATCTTTAGAACATACACAAAGTTTATTAAGTTTCTAATAAAGAGCTGGTGCCACAAAGGGGATAGGAAGGAAAGAGACAATTGTAGATGCTCATAGACTGAGACCATTAAATATAAAAAAATATTACATAGGTTACTGGACTAGATAAACCAGGAGTGAATATTCCAGAGATAGGTATAAAATCCCTATCATGGGTGATTATAAAAAAATATATCTTCTTGGAGGAAGAAATTTCTGACAACTAAATCTGATCTTTGTGGCATGGAGGTTGAGAGATCATAATCTTTACCCTGATGGACATGATACCAGTTTATAAACATATGATTTGTGTCACAGTCTCATTTTAGGGATTTCCTTAAGTTTTCCTTGATACCTCAGAACAGTAAATACCATGAGTTAATTTTTGTGTTGTTGCCTTTCCCTTAGCAGTTTCAAAAGAGAACTGTGGCCTCTGTAGTTGCACCTGGGAGAGCACTCCAGGGAGTTCCTCCTGACCCAATTTGTTGCAATTGCACACCATGACTTCAGCTGCCAGCACTGAAGAGGAGGCAAGAGCATTAAGGGTAGAAATCACCATATTTCTTTCTAAAATCAGCACACACAGATGTTGCACACTGCCAATCACTTGTCAGCATCCTTGGTAAGCAAACAGAGCCTCCTTGAAGATGCAGATCACATGTGCACAGGGTACAGCTGGCTCTGTGTGCCACTTGCTCGGCCAGTCATGTCCACCCGAACACCTGTGGTGGTGCAGTTGTTGGGAAGAGATGAAGAGTGGTGGGAGCCAGAGGAACACTGAGATGGAGCAGATTGTTGTTACTGTAGTATATAAGGTGATTTTTCACCTTCAGAGATAAAAAAGCTGCTGTGATCACCCGCCCCGGTTTGTTGTCCAACAGAGTGTACAAGGTTTCCTGAAGGGTGCTTTGCTTTCTTGCCTGGTCCTTGGATAGCACTCTGGTGAAAGGCCTTTTGGGGGCAGAGGAAAGCAGAGCTTTATCATCCATCCTTTAGGCCACTCCATGAAGCTCACCTTCTGCCCCTTGTGTAGCACACCATCTAGCAACTCGCAGTGCCCGGGGACCAGGCTGGGTTGAGGCACTCAGTCCTTGGCCAGCTGCTGTCTCATTAAAAGCCAAGTCCCCCAAACTCCTGATGAGGTTGGTCCCCCAAAACTGGCAATTAGTACAAGTTGTATTCCAATGAATCTTGGAAAAGCAAACTCATTTGACAGATGCCGTTGCATTTCGGTAAATGGATTGTAGATTAACCTTTTCCGGTGTGTGTGGAGATCATTCTGCTCCTGCCTTACAAATGCCCTTTCTTCCCCAGCTGTGCAGCGCCAGCACGTGGGTTGGCTGGGGGTGCCCAATCTGCAGAATCACTCTGTGGTTATTTCTCAATTACCATACAGCATGGATGCCAGGGTGCTCTGATAGGCAGACAGGCACTGCCACACTTGCGTTATCACTGCAGAATTATCTCTCGATAGCTGTGTTGTGAATATGCAAATCCACCTTAATTGGCTACGCTAATCACACTGCTCTGACTGGTTTCTGTTCTCAAACTGTTCAAGCTACTTGACAGGAACAAAGAAAATATCTCAGTTTCTTGCTTCTCTTAGCTTAAAAACTCTAAAACCTAAATGAAAAAGGAGAGCTATCTCAAAAGCGAAGAAAATGAGGCTGTGAAAAGGATTAACTTTTTTTTTCAGATAAAAACACATTGACTTTTTTTTCTTGGCAGTCTTTACCATTCTCCATCTCAACAAACCTCTTGTCCCTAGAATAGCTGTGATACCTTTGTCTTGCCAATATTTGTTTAGACAAAGCGAATCCTGGGCTTGTTCAATTCTCTTTGAAACACGAGGTAAACAAAATGAGATTGCTGTTCTGCAGAGGCAGCTACCCTGATCTCCACAGGCAGAGGGGAAAGTGCAGTGGGAATAAAAGGAAGAAGCAACGCAGACAAAAGTGAAGTGTCCAAATGATTTTAAATGTTTTAAGAAATCGATTTGCCTGAGACAGCTCATGTTGGCTTTTAAAATTATTTTTCATTAAAAATTTAAATAATTAAAGACTGCAGTCAGCTCCAGGTTTCTTTCTGTTTTCTGGAATCTAACAAGCCTCTTCTTTACTGTTAAGATCCATTTGTATTCTTCTGGTGAGTTATTCTTGAATTATATTTTTCTTCTATGGAAGATTATGATGATAGTTAATAGCATAAATAAGTACAAGTCGTTTGTGAAGTTTATATCTTCTTAATTTCCCTAAGAGTTTGGTTTTGGGCAAAACAGTCTAAGAACCATCGTGCTGTTAACTGCTTGGCTCACTTTCTTCTGGCAACACGAGAGACTGGGTTATGCAATCTGGGCAGTGGGTCTGCTGTGTAACCTGAGCATCCATAATGAATTCTCATGGAAATAGATTACCTCTTCAAAGGTGGCATATGGAAAGCTGCCATCTTTTATTCAGCAGTGTGCAGTGCTACCTGCTGTAATGCATCCTCTTGGAATATCATGTTGTGCATGCTTGCTTATTTGGAGGATAGAGAAGGGATTTCAAATGTGCTTCCAGGATACACAGTGAAAAAGATCTCTGCTCCAAATCGTTCCGTCTAAATAAATAGATCAAAGCACTTCAATACTTCCAGTGTATTTTACAAATTGGAAAGCAACATGAGAAGAAACTGGGGACAGTGAGACTAAATGGTTTATCCAAGATACAGAAAAATCTGTGCAACACATAAGCCTCCTCATCAGTACACTGGATTCCTGCTAACTTCCTCACACAACCTGCAGCACGCAGACTGCCGAGCAATAAATGCATTTACACAGCTCTTCTCTGGTTGCTCTGGTGCTTTTAACTGATGTTAATTCACAAAAATTAAAACCCATTTACAGAACCAAAACACATAATTATTGTACATAGTCATATCTGGAGGTGTTGAACAATACACCACCTGCTGTCTGATCACCTTGGTAAATTCAACGCATTAAAGCTCCTCAAAGCCTTCACTCAATTGCAGTTCTGTCTGAAGTAAACTAGGAGGTGTGTGGATTGCTGTGATTAGATGGGACTGCACTTTGACTGACAAGGAAGTGAAACGGTTAATTTTCCACTCTTGGAGTAAGGAAAGAGATGCACTTATCTGTCCCCTGACACTGCAGCAGGTGTGAGGAGGCCAAGTAGAGGCCACTAACTATGGCCACAAATGGAGAGAAGCTGACTAGACAGGCTGGGAAATGCAAGTAAAGCAAGTCTTATCCTGAAATGAGATGGTCCTTTTTGCATCCTTTAAGAATGAGGCACCAAAGGAAATGAGTTTATTTTTTTCCTATGCCTGACAAAGGAGCTGTAACCAAAATTAACACATACACTAAGCCCAAGTCTCAATAGTCACAAATTGACTGTATTGAACACATATCCTGAAATACCCACCAGACTCCCCTTTGTCTGAAGCACAGTGGCAACAAAGCACAACATTTGGTTCAAGAAATCACTACTGTGAACCTTGGGACATAATCCTCAGCACACTGAATCAAATATAATTTTTCTCTGTGTAACTTCTGGGCTGCCACCTTATCCAAATAGTTGTTAATGGCTGTAAAATACTATTCAAAGCTCCTGTTTAAGAGCATACTCAGTTCCTTATGCCATATTTTAAAGCTGTCTTGTAAAACTCTTCTATGCAACGTACTTTTTAACAGAGGCTCACAGTTTTGGACCTGTTATGCTACTGCCCTAGAAAAAACTTGAGATTTCTTTGTCTGAATGCAGCTAATTGCTTAAAGTGACAAGATAGAAAAAGCTTCTGTAAAAACGCATCTCAGAACCTTATTTCTCCATAATTTTTGTTAAAAATCTGCAAGGTCAAAAATCTCTGGAAATGGCTGTCATATGCAGGTACCAAAACACTGCAGTTTAAAGCTCATGTTTTTTTTTCTTTTGCTGATGAACCAACTGTGAATCTTCTAAAAAAATGTTGATGGTTCAACCCTGGTCTCCTGAAAGATTTTTTTATAGAAATATTAAGCTTTACTATTGGAAGGAAAAGCAAAAATTATCTCCTTGTTTCCTTCTTGTGCTTGCCATCTCATCACCATCAGGACTTGCACTCATGTGCCCAGCTGAGCTATTACAAAATCATTTTGCCTCTCTTCAAAACTCATCTGATGGGATTTAGCCCGAAGTAAGCTAATGACAGCTTTTTGACCTGCTTCTAAGGAGTCCTAGCAGCATGTCACCACAGCAAGGACACTTCTGTCACCCTGTTCTTTCTCATTTACAATACACACGTGATGCCAAGATTCAAAATATCTGACTTCTCACTTTAAGGAACTTCTATTTTACCATTATATAGTTCACTCCCTCGCAGAAACTTCAACAAATTCAATTTTAAATAGCTTGTAAGAAAAAAGGTGGAGTGCTTTACCCTTTGCTGCAATCTGGGCTACAACAGGTAGCAACACCTACCTCTGGGTAGAGTAGGACAATTAACGTTACACAGTAATTTATTGTATAGAAGATGCCACATCTGGGTATCTAAGTAAAACATGTACATTCAGGGATAAAATCTGGCCAGAATGCAGGGCTCCAGTTCTTGTTCTCAGGGAAAACACTAAATGAGTTTCAGAGGTTTTGGCTCCAGGATATGCCATAACCACAGGCTTTGTGAAGCACTGAACCTTCAGTCACTGAACCATCAGGCTCCAGTTTCTGACTCAAGTTGTTCTCATTCCTGCTGTCCTCATATCACCAGGGCAGGTGTTCTGTGCTGCTCCATGCTGCGCTGTTCCTCCATGCCCAGCACACAGCACCCAGAAAGCTTTGGAGGACAATCTGGGCTGGAATGATTTAGGTTGCAGCCTTGCTCCAGGTGTGCTGCAGACCGTCTTGAGCTACCAGCAGCACACAGGGTCTGAGGCAAAGTCCCGTGCACACCAGTCACAGAAAGAACAATGCCATGCGGGCAAGGAGGGAAGCGAGCCTGGAGAGCCTTGAATCAGAGCCTGAGGAGAGAGGAGATGGCAGGAAGAAAACCCTGGCTGGGACATGACAAGGAGTAAAGGCTCTCACAAGGCTCAGTGCCTCAAGTCAGGGCTCTGTGGGCACAGTGTGGGCTCAGCTCTGTGTGCCTCCTGCCCTCCTGTTACCATGGGCAGTGCATTTCCTCTGTGCCAGTGGCTGACTTCCCCACCAGCTCGGGATTTACTCATGGGAGGATTGCATTTTTTCTTTCGTTTTAGCTGTCATTGAAATGCAGAGGCAAATATTAACAGTGTAATGGGACTATTTGGCAATTTAGTACTATATTGATAAATGTAAGTCAAGCAAGGAAAATGTAAAACAAACAAATGTGAAAGCGAGCTGATCTAAATTTAGAGCATACACTTTAACATTTGCATTGCTTGTGATGCTTTTTTCTGATGGCCCTGCACACTGTGTGGGGGAGGAGGGTTTCCTCATTTGTTTTGGGCATGCACTTATGCTTACTTTATCTGTGCGACTTCCTTTGTTTCTGAAATTCTTCTACTAAACAGTGACATAGGAAGTGGCTGGTCACTGTCCTATGGATACAAATCCTGAAACTGAACAGAGAAATAAATAGGAAATGGATCCCAAAATGTTTTTTTTCCCCATTGGTGCTTTCACCTGTGTTTATGTGGTACCATATTCTGTCCAAGTGGTTGTTTAAGTACAACAGGACTACCTATCAGTACATACATTGACCAATAAATTGTTACAACTTCATATACCAAGTAAGTAGAGCTCTTCTGTTTTGGAAAAATACAGCAACTCCTTTGTCTGTAGAGAACCAACTGCTTTTATATAATTTTTGAAGCATGAATTATATAAAGTGCATGTGAAAATATTTTAGTTATCTCTTTTTTATCTTTTCTCTCTGAATCTCTAATTCTCTCCTCCTCATTCCCACCCCTCTTGACAATAGTTTCTATCTTTGTTCCACAGCATACTATGCCTGCTAAGAAAACACATGCTTTAAACAGCTGGAAGTGACAACCTGCTGCCACAAGGCCTGCTCTGACATCTAACACTGTCACCCCAGGATTGCCTGCTGGCAGGGAAGATCCTCCTCAGTGGAACCAAGTCCTGATTGATGCCATCCTAAAGAAGACATGTAAAACATTCCTGCTGCCCCAGGAATATCACTTTCTCTCTGTTGACAAAAGGAGTTCCTAGCAAAAATACAGTGTGGAGACAGCACATAAAGGGATGTGAGACAAATCCAATCTTTGTATATAGATCAGCTGATATATCCCACCTGTTTTGTGAATGTTACTTTGATTGCCCAACTGTTGGGTGCCTTTTCTTTGTTATTGTAGCTTCCAGTCTTAACTTTTCTTTGACTCAAGAGCTATAGGAAGAATCACTGCATGCAGAAACCAGCTAGCAATACAGACTGCTCAAGAGTCATTACTTTTACAGGACATCCCTTCAAATGAATAAAAGACTTGGGTCTAGGCTAAAGGAAATAACTCTTCGAGGATGGAGTTTGCCTGGTTTGCTCCTAAACAAACATTTGATAGGGAGTAGAAATTATCTGGAGTAACTATCCTAGAAAGACAGTCTTTCCAGATACTACTCAGAAAGAAGGAACTGACATTTATAAAAACACAAAGTCTTAACTCAGACTTGTGTACTACCTACAGCGAGAAAAGGCTCTCTGGGAAAAAAAAAGTGACCTGGAACTACAGAACATCAATCAAAATCCTAAAAGGATGATAAGTTGGGAAGGTCTCCTAGAAAATGTTTTGTGTGTTTTTAAAAGTTTAGAGTTGGTCTTGGATTTTGTCTACATGTGAGCTAAGTTTAAAAATACATTTGCAAACCCTCTGTGAGATTTGTACAGGACACTGCAGGTGAATGACTGACTCAGGGACTCTGCTGCTGCTCTGCAGCTCTGGAGGCTGTGCAGGACTTAGAACAGACCCCCCTCCAATTTCCGCACCCATCTCCAAAATAAATTCTTGGTAGAAGATCTGTACCCAAGAACATGCTTAGAGAGACAGAGCAGTGCAGTTTAATGAGCATCCTCCTCACCTAGGTGGGGTTTCTGTACACACAGTTTGGTAAAGGAAAGGAAATAAGAAATGAGCAAACCAAGAGACAGGCTTGAGGTTTGGCGGGTGCCAAAGGACAATAGTTTTCTTCCATTTAGACCAAACTCAACAGACTTGAAGTGAGAGACTCCTGCATACTAAGGTTTTTCTCTCTCTTCTTTTAGTCCTGAAATAGCAAAGTCTCATACTACCAACACAGAGGTCAGAGGCTGAGAAAGCCCCAGACTGAAGACTGTTCCTCTAGAAGTTATATAGTGCTGTCATAAAACCAAATGTCAGTATTAAATGTAAGTACTTTACATCTTTAACACCACTATGTGGTGAATCCAGAGAGACAGAGCTGAGGAAGCACTAAATATGGTCAAAACTGCCACTTCCTTTTGTTAACTGAAAATATAAGCTATTTTATTTGCTCACTTTGCTGTTATTGAGAGAGATGATTTGCCTCCCACGCTGAAACATTTCGGAATACAGTATCATGCCTGTACCCTTACTGTGACTGTGCTGTGTAAAGCACCATTGTTTCATTCCCACTTTGATTGCAGCATTGCTCATGGAGACTGCTTTTTCCAGGCGTTGTACCTCTTACTTCTGAGCTGTGAGAAATGACAGATCCAGCTTCTCAAACTGAGGGGAGGTGCATCCTTCCCAGGGAACTTGGGAGGTGCCCCTGAGAAATGCTCCTCTCTGCAATCCCTACAGAAATGTAGGAAGCAAATCTCATGTGCAGAGAGATTTCTCTTTCTCCCTAAGCAGGTGGCCATAGTGCTCTTCCCCCTTTCTCCTGCACAAGGTGGCAATGTTTAGCTCATTAGAGAGGTTGTCAAAAGTCCAGATGGATAATTTCTGAATATTCTAACCTTCCAAAATATTTTCAAATATTCTAATCTTTGGGAAACAAGTCAGTATGGATTTCTACAAATATACAAGCTCTGGCAAGTCATTGCTCTTTTTTCCAGTCATAGGCTTTTTGAGGCCATTTACATCTCTACTATGTTACAAATTGCTCAATAATTGTTTTTGACAGGTTAAACTACTAGTGAGTATAAAAGAAAATAATCCCAAGATAGTGAGCTGAACAGTTCAGTGATTCTCTAACACATTATGCTACTGGAAAGCCTTAAGGAGCTCAAGAGACAGGAATTCCACAGACCAAGGCTAGATATAACATAGGTTAAAAACCCAAATTACTCCCTAACCTTATAGCACCCATAGGAAACCAAAACTCTTCTGCAGAATTTTAAATTTGGAACATTAATAAAATAACTGCATTAGAATGCCATGATTTGTGTTACTAGTCCATGGAAACACTTTAATTCCTTTTTATCTCCTATGAGATCCTTCCCATAAGGATTTCTCTAAATTATACCTCCTGTCCTTCAGTGTTGTGGATTAATAATGCTTCACTAATGAGGATTAAATAGCTCAAGAATTCTGTGATGTGTGCAAACAGCAACACTGTAAGGCAAGATTTGTATTCAGAACCAAGAACTTTGTTCAATTTTCAAAGACCTGGAATTATGCTGCAGAACTTCTCTAGGCAAAATTTGACTGCCTTCAATGAAAGCTCTGCTTTTTCATTTGTGGGTTCATTACATTGAAAATCAGAAGTGAACAGGCTACTCAGATCCCATGACAATCACCTGGTCCCTCTGCAGCGTGTACATTAGCTTCTGTTTGGCTAAGATATCTGTGCCCTTCTTAACCTGGAGACCTCAAAAGATGAAGGCATCATCATTTCTCTTTGTAGTTCCTTGAAAATGTGAGTACAGTTTCTTGTTTCTGCTTGTTTGATTTCTACCTCCAGATGCTAATCCTTGTGACTCTAATTTAGGTTAAACATCCCTTGAAAAAGGACTTATAGTCTATCCCAGTCACCTATGTATTTTCACCTATGTGTGATCTTCCTGATTATTTTTTCCTTATAAAGAGATACTGACTCTGGCCCTCTAGTAATATTTGTTTTTCTACATGGAACCCAGCTTTTTATATCTTTCAAGTCACATCAAAAAGCATTACTGCGTTTAGTCTCACCAGGATGGTACACCTGGGAGGTGCCTTCTCAGTCCTATCAGCTGTTTCTCAGCTAATGCTTCTTTCAAACTCATCCTCCTACTTTCTGCTACAGTATCACATTGGCAGGTTATATTGAATTAATCTCCTAAAACATCTTTGAAGTTGCTGTTTTCCAGGGAATTCTCCCTTCTGCTGAAGTATCCTTTTTAGCTTGTCTATTTGTTGCATTTTATGCATGGGCTCAGATGACCAGATATTCTATGGAGCAAACCAGGATACCCTGCCCTCATGCTCCCCCACTGCCCCAGGCTTTAATCCACGTATTTGCAGCTGGATCATTGATGAAAATGTCCAGTAGTTTCAGATGTTGTTTGGAATACATGCAATTTTTTCTGATTCCCAGAGGGGATGCCTGGCTCCAGCTCTTGATTAGCCCTAGCTGATCAGTCTATCTGCCACATTTTGTTTAATGTTCCCCGAACCAACCTCCCTAGAGCACTTTAAGAGTTCTGTAATAATTGCCAGTGATATCTCATTTTTGAGATCTGTTAGCTCATTTTTAATGCATGTTTCACTGAAGCCGTAGAAGGCAAAATTTTTCATCTGAATATAAGGAAAATATTATCAAAATCCACACCACTCCCATTATCAACACATTCATAATCTCATTCAAAATCAGTTTTGCTGCATCAGCTATATTTTTCAGAAAAACTGTGCTGATTAGCATTTATTACATTTCTGTCCCTTGAATCTCTATAATTTAAGTCCCTTATTAACTTTTCCATTATTTTGCCCAGGACTGACTTAAGATTAAGAGTATAGTTTCTTACCCACATCAAGTTTTTTAAGTCTTCGGAAAATGTTATTAGATTAGCTATTTTACCCCACATGTCATGATTTTGAAAAAGAATCACAAGGCCAGAGGTGCCCTTTTAAATAGCCTCTTTTCAGATTTGTAGAGTCTGCTGATTAAAACTTACGTCTTCCTTCTTTGATATCAACCGAGAAACTTCATTGAACACTTCTAAATCATTACAGACAATTTTTTTGCCTTCACCTGGAAACAGCCTAACACTTGATTAAGGTCTGAAGGATTGGGCTCTGATTTGACTGGAATATTCCACTGCAGCATATGGCTGTATTTAATTTCTGAGCTCTTCTTTTCTCTGTCTGTGTAGTAGAGGGCTGGATACTACAATCCCACTGCAATCAACTGCAATAGTTCTTCAACAGGTTTGGGTCCAACCACAATTGAATTATGAATGAAAAAAGCTGTTGAAATGAGCTTCCCAGCTCCCCCACATCTCCTTACTATTCCTGAACTAACAGTAGGAAGCCAGTATCTGGAAAAGATGAATCACTTCCATTTACAATTTTAGCAAACTGATATATTAGCTGTGATAGGGGAATTTTGGTACTTCGGGAGGTGTGAAACTGTGAGTTTTTTACTGAGTGCAAACAGAGGAATGCAGGGTGCAGATGCCAAATTTCTACTTTATGTTACCAAACTACTCCTAATTTGACATATAAACATATACTGAGGTACAAATCTACCTGGTACCCAAGTACTGCAGTAACTGTGTGGAAGGACTATTCTCCGTGCTCTGTTGCTCTGTTTTAGGCTGCTAACTAAAACAGTTGCTTGCTTTTGCATCAATAAAGGATTAAGACTTTTAGCTTCTGCTGAAATAAACCTGCAGTCTTTATGCTGCAATTTCAGAGTGCTTCATCAGAGGGACAGACTTAGCAAAACAATAAATATGCTATCAATTTTACCTTATCAGAATAGCTAACACAAGCATGCTGCTAGGAAAAGTCTGGCTGTTTTTAGTGGTACACAAGCTGCATTTTCAGCACCAGTTTTGATCCTGAAGTACTCTGGAATGCCCCAAAAGGTGTCATGTAAGTGTCTCTCATTTATGATAAAGAAGTGTCAGTGTAAATTCTGAAGCAAAAATTGCAAAGCTGGATTTCATGTCCAACAGTAGATTTCCAAACAATATACTTTGTACTGTGGTCATGTTTCAGTGCTGAGCTGTATGATTTATCCTACAGATTTCATTGCACACTCTCAGATTACTGTGAACTTCAGACATTGATATAAACATTTTATTAAGTTGTTCTAATGCACTGCTGCCATGATGAAGCTCTGGAAGTACAATTGATTTGCCTTGAATGTTTGAGTAAGATATTTCACAATGACTTCAGAAGTATCTCCAAAGTAAAAATACTGTGAAAAACAAACAAACAAACAAACCAACTTTCAAAACCCCACCTTTAAAGAGGAATGAAGGATGTGGTTGTGTGGAGAGCTTAAACTCGAAGCTAGGCAAGTAAGAACTGCAATTCATTGCCACATTGGGACAAACAGCGAGTGTGTCACAAGGTACTGGCCTCAAGGCAGCTTCCTGCCAACAGGGCTGCACTGGAACTCCTGCCCTGTTGCTAAACATCAGAGAGAGGTGAGAACTAGAGGCATTCACCTGAGGCAGTCAAATTGCCCCTTGGACTCCCTGCAGCAAGATACAGACCAAAGCTGCTCTTGTGCAAGATTCCCCACAAAGCCAGCTGGGGCAGGAGGAGTGTTGAAACAATCCTGCTGCATGAGCTTCTTGCTGTTAAGGCTGGCTCTAGACTGGCACAGCTTCCTTTAAATGCTGTGAAAGTTAATTCCACCTTTGGCAGCACCAACAACTTTTGAGATCCACTCCATTCCCCAGGCTCCAATCTGCGCTCTCCCGCCCCACAGTCAGGACTGGGGTGCTTTAGTTACATGGGATTACAACTAAAATCACTGCATCCTCTCCCTGATGCCAGTTAGCACAGGACAGTAACAAGCACATGTTTAACTGTGGTTTATATTGGATTAGATCCTTAGAATAAGGTAGCTACTACCTAAATGGTAACTGAGCCATAGCCTTGTAGATGGCTGAAAAACTAGCAGACCCGTGTCTAAGCTTTCTTGCAGCTCCTTGAGTGATCCTGGGTATTCCACAGCACTCAGCTGCTTCTTCTGAGATTAAGGTAGAAGAAGGAGGAAGGAAGAGCTGGCACTGTCCTCTAGGGACATTTGACTTGGTACGTTAATGCTGACAATTTTAATTACTTTTATCTTTTTTATCCCTCTCTCCCATACTGCAGAAACCGTAGCCAGCTCAGTGGAGAAGCAGAAGCAGATTGGGAGCAGTTTTTATGCTTTTCCTGGAGGAGATGAAGAATATTATTTACCTATGACCTTAAGTAAGAATATGCAGATTCAATTTAATAACCAGCTAGGAAAATACACACTGCCTGTGCTTGAAATTGGACCCATCCAGCCATTGAAGAGTTTAGCAATTGTCTTCCTTCACGTTTGTGTGGGTGCATATCAGTGGTCAGCTCCTTAGGCATTTGCTAAGACTAGTGCTCATTTCAGATAGTTCTTGCCATTTCAGCTCTGGTAAAAGCTCACTTTTTGTACCTCTATGAAGCACTATTTAAAAGTCAAAGACTTCTGGTTACCTGGCAACCTATAAATGAAGTCTTTGGAAAAGGAACCTGAAAGGAGGGACCTATTGAATATCAGTCGTCTTTCTACATTGTAAATGAAGGTATCTCACAAAAGATGTCAAATATAAATGGGTCTTTCCACTCTGGGACTAGTTTCTACTCAGAAGTATTAACAAAATACAAAAATATAGATATGTTTATATGAATAAGTAAAGATGGTAAATGTTTTCCCTATCCTGACCTTTTCATTATCCTGCCCTGGCAGGTGTAACTTGACCTGAGCTGCAAAGAAGCTTCAGCTCTCTTAGAAAGGCTGCAAGTGTTTAACATAATTAATTTCACCATAGGAACAGTCAGAGGAGTGTGCTTGGGCAACTGGTGCATCCAGGGCACTGTAATTTCCTCATTTCAGGCTTCAACCCTGAATGGAAATATTGTCCTCACCCATCCGATCAGGACCTCAGCACTGGCGTCTGTCCAGTTAACAATACGTTGAGAGAACACTTTTATCTTAATTCCTCCTGTAATTCTGAAGCATAACCTGACTCTAATGTGAGCTAGAGAACAGTATGAGTGTTAGAGAAAGCAGGATGAAAACCAAAGTGTGAAACGCTAAACAGAGCTTTCTGAATTGGGTGGTGAGCCAGGGCACAAAGGCTGCTCCTTCCCCTTGCCATTCCTTGCTAAGCACAGGAGGAAGCTCAGGCTGTTCTCTGCAGATGCAGCAGCAGCAGCACACTCCCAAGCAGCTGAACACAAATAACACACAGATGTCTGATTTGGTATTAATATAATTTCAGATGTACATTAGAGGGGCAGATGTATAATCTGGGACTACATCCAAATTGTCTTCTAAGGCGGTAAGATAATCAGTAAGAATTTCTTGTTTTTTATTGTTGCTCATTCTTGCTCCTGTCCCTTAAAAACTAAAGCAAAGAAAAAGGAGAAAATAGTAACAACCTTTAAAAAAAAAATAGCCAAACAAAAACCAGAACAAAACTAAACAAAAAAAAAACCAGACTGAAGCATCACAGTTGATGCAGTTCTATGTCACATTATCAGACTTGATTATGTCTGGAAGTGCAATGGCTTTTGAAGTAAACAAACATTTAAACCTGCCCTGTCCTAAAATGACCTTTTTCAACTGAGGATCAGACCCCACTTAACAGCTAGTGCTTATAAAGAAGAGAAGGGTCTTAAAAAGTGTTTAAATGTTTCCTTTCACAGTTCCCATCGAGTTACCCCTCAGTCTCCTGCAGAGGTGTCTGTTCTCTGCACTCTGGGTTGAGAGCACCATAGGAAGGCAGGTGTCAGACAGGACACAGTGTTTATAGAGTTACTTCCCATTGATACAAGTAGTGAAACAGAAATGATAAAAGTTCACCTCCCTGTAAAAATTCAGAGTAAGGTGGGATGCCAACGATCCTGCATTGTTCCCAATTGCCCACACTCTTATGAAAAGAGCTGTAAAGCTGTTAGAGAAGTTTTCACGTGTTCCTTTTGAATTATATAGATCACCAGGTATAAGTGTAGGTAAATAGTCTGGAAGAAGGAAAAAATCCCTGCCTGGCTTAACCCCATCTGTAACAATATTCTTCAGGCTGTCTTGAAATAATACAGAATAGTTATTAAAAAAAAAAAATGAAGCTTCTTCCTGCTGCTTCATTTTTACTATACAAACAAGAACAATCAAAGGCTTTGCAGAGGTGCAATCAAAATTCATTCTTCCTGTTTTTTTTTTTTGTTTTTTTTTTTGAGGCCAGCTACCGAAGTCACTGTGCTGGAAGATGCTAACAAGAAAGAGGACTATTTTGAGGTTTGTTATCTACATTACAACAATGGCAAGTTCATCAATACAGATAGGAAAAATATCTGCCAGAGCTACTATATGAAAGTTATACAGTACTTTCATCCCTGGCAGGGCACGAGAACTATGGAGTCTTGTGGTAGAGTAATGACAATAATATCAGACTCTATTTTTCATCTTCCCCCAAAACCCAAGCCCTGAACCCAAAGCTGTTTTTCCCAAACACATCATAAAGCCCTTTTGATGACTGAGAGCTGTGATACTGAATTCATGAGAGCAACAGAGTGCTGGCCTGGGTTCCATTATTGGTGAAAAGATGGGAAACAATCAGATCACTGCTGACAACTTGAAAGCCTAGCAGGAGAAATAAGAAAGTACAACAGGATTTCACAAATCACTAGGTCCATAGTGATAAAAATGTTTTACTTACTTGGAGAGGAGGAAATAAAGTTTTTCGAATCCTGAATCAGAAGCTGTGTTCTAGCTGGATGCAGTAGTTGGATCCAACAGACATAAAATACCCAGGAAAGAAAAATAATCAAATTGGAAACAGCTACAGATTACTGAAGTAACAAGATGAAAGTCTACCAAGTATCATTCAGCCTTTAGAATGTACAGATGGATGCAGAAAAACCTGAACCCTGTCTTATTCTGTACTATTTAAAGTTACGCTCTTAAACCCAAAGACCTTTTGTAAGATTCTTGCAGCTGAAATCAGAATTAAGACTCCAGTTAAATTTAGCAGATGCCCACAGGTATCCCATAGAGTATAATTAGTCATCTGGAAACTGAGGTGAAGAAAAAATATTCTATTATAATTATTTTCATTTTCCTAAGACAAAAAAAGCATGAGCAGATTAAACAAGCATATATCAAATACCATCAGGTAAACTTCTTCACAGAGTTCAATAAAAACTTAACAGAATGCAGCTGAATGCCTACAGTATAGTACTCTGCACCATGCAGTGCAATAATTATGCACAATTAAAGCCTACTGTGCAATTTTGTTTCCATAAAAGCTCACTGACTCACACCAATTGAAAGATCTAAAACGACCTACTACAGAATCACTTCCCACAATTAAATGTCAATTCACAATTTCATCTCTATGGCCAAAATACATTTCTCAGTTTGGTCTGATCTTTTCACAGATGTGGTATTTAAAGCTTAGACACTGAAGAATTGAACAAGAATTTGCATTAAAATAGCTTAGAGAACACGTCCATGTTTCATTTCTAGGAAACACGCTTCTAGTTCCACTCTTGGAGGCTCATAGCAGGTATTGAATAATTAAGACCATCACGAAATTTTGCAAAAATATCTTAGAAATATAGGAAGGCTGTGCTCACACTGTATGAGAATGAATAGTGTATGTTTATTTATTTGTATGAAATCCACAGTGTTTAAGTGCAGGCTTATGTTTGTTATTTGATGCTGGACAATGCATTTCACCCACGCATTTACTTTACACGTCAGCTGAATATTGTTCCTTTGCAGAATATATTGCAAAAAGTAAGAAATTTAAGACTTATTCTTAAATTAAAAGTAAAAGTATTCCTAGGAGTCAGAAATTTACACAGATTCCAAAAAGGCTCTACGATGTGAGCTGGAGAGGGAGAAATCCCATGAGAACATAACAGGTATTTTAGTCTCTTTCAGTAGAGAGCATTTTAGATCTAAAGGTGATGTAGAAAAGGGACATAATATATCCACTTATATTTGTAGATGTCCAGCATTTCCCCAAAAAGTGTTCTTTTATTCCCATTGTTGAAAAATGTGTTTTCCCACTGGCTTCAGTAAGGTTATAATTTCATTCTTTGTACAGTTTCACAACTGGGGCTCAAGGGATCCTGAACAACACTGCTCTTGCACAGATAAAAACTCATAAAGGGTCAGTTTCCAGTGATGATAAATGTTGTCAAATTTTTACTAAAAAAGTATTATTAGGTCTAAATTTATCCAAATAAATATAGCTAATATTACCAAGAAATATGTGTGCTGTTAAATATGAAATATGTTGCTGATCATGAGTAAAAAACAAAAGGAGAATGAACCAGAAAAATCAGTGAAACAAAGATGATGTTCCAAGATTAAAAATAGATCCTTAAAAAAAATACAGAGGTGGTACTTAGTTATTTCCCAATCCCTTTGGCGTAGCTATGTAAGATTTTTGTTAGGCATCCATATAAAGATGAACACAAAACAATTTGCTGCTTCTCCTGACTTGTCCTTCTCAAGAGCTCCTGAGATAGTGGGACATTACCCAGATCTCATCAACCTGATACTTGAAGAAGTCACGACCAGACACAGAAGTAAAGATAAAATAATCTGAAATACTATTTCCATCAACTTGAACAACCTACATACCACCAGGTAAGCAGATTTTTAATTCCTGATAGTGTCCTCTCCCTGATAGGTATCCTTTTCCTTCTGTAAACCACTCTTCTTAATGTTATCCCTTTTCTCCAAAGAGAATCTGGCTTAGCTGCTAAGCCAGTGGCTTTTTCAGCTGAGGGGCAGGAGAAAAGCTCTGAAAGCAGCAATTTAAAGCAGCCTGGCTCTCATGCAAACTTGCAGTCCCTGAGTGGCTCAGACAATCTGCTGTCACTGTAATTTGTCAGCTGTCAGGCTGCAAGCAAGAATTACCTCTAGACAAGGAATTTTTTTTTTTTTGCTGTTCTGTACGTTTGCTTTATTTAGTTTTCAAGAAAGATAATTTTTGGAGAAACAGCAACTCTGGCCATTTGAATTCACTTCCTTTTTTATGCAGGAGAGCAGTTTATACTACTGCTAGTAATATCTGAAAGACTATGATATGTGATGGACATGTTCTTCTTTGGTAAAAAAGACTACTCAAAGCTGTATGTTATTGTTAAATTATTTTGTATTTAATACTTTATATTTCAGGTTCTTTAGCTCCCCCCTCTTTATATCATCAAAAATTCTTACTCGAGTAAAAAGTTGCTATGTTTGGACAAAGAAGCCAAAGTTTCTTCCTCAGAAAATCATGATGCAGAGATCATGGACTCCTTCCACTGGAGCCATCAGGTTTGTTCTACTTTCAGAGTATACTTGCCCAATCAAACATTACCATATGTTATCACATTCAGTCACCTCAGGCCTGGCTTGCAAGACAACACAATGTCCTGCAAGGAAGGATGATGAAGATTTTGAATTTTAAAATTCAATTCACATTTGTACATTAAATTTCAAATCAGAGAACGCAGGAAACTAAAAGACCTTGTTGCTGTTACCAAAAGGAATGCTCTGGGACATGGAACTCTACCCAGATAGCCACAGAGCAGAAGCAGGAGCAGCTATACAGGAGCAGCTACACAGGGCAGAGAGAGATCTGTAATCCATTTGCCTCTCCTCTTTGAGCCTCAGGCTGGATTGCTATGAGGGAGTGGACAGGGCATACCTTTTCCAGTGAATGCCTTTCCTCTTAGATCCATGCACAGCTTAACCCAGTGGGGTGCAGTTGACCAAACCCAGATTTAGGCTTGCATGTTTAGGGACAGAGGCAATATCTGTACCTGCAAATTTCAGCATCAGCCTTGAAATCTTTCCAGTGCAGGGTCAAGCTCAAGTAAGCCCAGTAAACACCTTACCAAGCCAAACAAAGCCACACTGCTGTTGCCAGCACAGCAATAACTGCTGGGAGTGAATTCTCAGGCTTCAAAAAGAATACACATACCTGGCCAACTCCAAGTGCAATCAACCCTCTCCAAGCCTAAGACACCAGAGGGGTACGGGAACAGAACAGCTCCCAGTCTGTGAAAGCACACATGTGCCAATAACCAAACTAGTAATCTCTGTAGTGTTTTTCTGACCTTATTTACATGATCACATTGATGAGCACGGAGTGTCAGCTGTGTGGGGTGGCATCCTGCTAAAGCCAGGGGTAAAATAAATTTAGTAGGGATCCATGGAGGTCACACTGTAATATTCAGATGAACCCAAGTCAATGTTAAAGGGAATCTGTGGAGTCCACATAAGCAGATCAGCATGAAACAGAACCAATATAAGCTTATGTTAGTAAGATTATGACTTCAAGGCCATATTTTGGCAGGTCCCTGAGAGCCACTTTATATCATTTAGGCAACAGCAGAACACCGTATCCACAAGGCCACCAAAGGACAAGGTTATAGAAAGACACAGGATAAGACATTCCTTCATGGAGAAAGAATAAACAAACACAGCCAGCTACCCATCCAATGGCTTTGAAAGACTCTCCTCTCCACGCTGCACTAGGAACTCCTCGTACCCACTCACACCTGTAGGTCCATGACAGGATTCCTGGTTCCTACCTGATCCTCTGGTCCTCAGGAAGCTGCAGCACAGCCAGTGGGGCTCCCTCTCCACAGCTGGCAACTCCAGAAATGCACCAGACTCCAGACCACAACCCAGAAATCCTGCTGCCTGGGTGTTAAGTCTGGGCACTGGCTGTGGGGGCTCCTCTGTGCCGGACACAGACTGTTCCAGCCAGCACAGCTGAGCCCATCAGTGACACCTGAGCCACTTAAAAATGGGCCAAAGGGCACTGAGGGGTGAGGTGACACATGTGAGAGACAACCTGGAGAGTATCCAGGGCTGGGGAGGGGGTGAAGAGGTGGTCACAGTGCCCAAGCAATAAATTAAATAATTTTCCTTAAGCTGAGTCAATTTTGTCCATGAGACTAAATGGTGAGCAATCTTCTTGTCTTTATCCTGGCCCACAAGCTATTCCCTCGTGTTTTTTCCCCCAGGTCCTGTTGGTTGGGGGGAGCAAGAGGGCAGCTGGGTGGGCACCCAAGCCAGGCCTACACCTACCTGTGCTGCACAGAGGCACCTCTGGCTTTACTTTTACATACAGACAGCAAACTGTTCCTTCAATTGGGCAGGACTCAAAACAACAGCCATTCACACCCAGAAGCCTCTCCACCCACACAGGTGGCTGGCAATGACCTGCAGCTGCTCATCTGCCTCTGATGTTTAAACTTGGGAGGCCGAGCACAGCCATTGAGATCCTGCCTTCCCAACTCTCTGGAACACCCTGTGTGGCACAGCTGGCTTGTTGCTGTGTGCATGCTGCCTTGCCATCTCCAAGGACACAACAAAAAATCAGCCAGGATATGAACACAGGACCAAGATTATGTGAATGTAGCAAGACACTCCCCGAACTAAGTGCCCAAAATGATTAGAAAGGATGACAGAGTTTAACAGCTAAAGGCTGTATGGAACTATACAAATACACCCACTTGGGTCTGTCTTTGTCATAGTATTTTTGCTTAATTTCTATTATGCCACGTAAAGTTGCAAATTCTATGCATTTAAGTCTTTCAACATCAGTAAATATTACATGTGATTGCTTCATGTTGCACCTTACATACCTGGACCTCTTTCCTAAAGTGAATTTGAATGACACACTTCAGTGTGATGATCTATTAATGCAACACATGGATCTTCTCCCTTTCTCACTGGCTCAGTTTAGCTGCCTGTAAAGCCAAGGAGGAATCCTTGGTATTGTGTCAGCTATCAGGCTTGGCTTCCTGCCTTTATCTCGTAATTTTCTGGATATTTTAATAATTGTGCATAATATGATATTACTATTTAGATAAACCAACTTATACATTGTATTTTGATAACTGGTGGATAACTAAACACCTAAAGAGTGAATCACTTTCCTAATTGTTGACTCATACTTCACTAGAAGGTGTCTTCACCTTTCTATCACTAAATAAATGATAATTGTACTGGGTGAATAAAGCTTGACTCTGCACGTCAGACCAGCTATTAGCCTGGAAAATTCTATACGCCGCTGTTTGAGAAAGATGGACATTTACAAGCCATCAGCTAGAGCCAAGCAGTTCAATTAGTTGTATAACCTTCCTCTCAGGCAACTGCAGGCAAAGAAATTTTGCCAGACCTGGATTTGAAATTAAAGAACAGATGACCAGTAAAGGAAGCTGTGAATAAAATTATCATGCTAATTAAGAGTAAATAATTTTTGCAGTGTACATAACCAATTCTTAAAAGGATGTTCTGCAGACAGAAAACAGTAGCAAGCACCTACTTACTTTGCAAAAGGATCAAGACTAGTGACATAAAAACTTTCTTCAGGAAAAACAACATTAATAAGGGTCAAGGACAGTCTGTCCTTCTGTTCTTCTGGCATGTTTTGTTGAACCCTATCCAGAAATTTATAGCCAGCATGTAGACATGAAATTACTAAACCCAGGAAGCTATGCACTTCAGTTACTATTAGTAATTACATTGTTAACGTGAATATCATTCTAAAACAAAACTGTTTTGGGAAGTAATATTAAAAACACCATTCTAAGTACAGTGCAGGGAAGAGCTGAAGCAGTAATTAGAATAGAAATGGAAAGATAAAGTTTAAAACTCTGCATTACTTTTGAGGTGGTGGACAATGAAGAAGTCATGTTAAGTATAAAGAATTAATTCATATGATCCATATTGGATTGACAGAGATTGACAAATCTCCGTTCCTTCTACTCTCTCACTTTTACTGTAACAAGCCTCAGGTATATTTCTTCCTTCTAGTCATACAAATTTTAATTTGCTACCAGAAAAATCTACAGAAAAGTTACAAAATCAAATTAACAGAAAATAAGCACCCTAAAGGTCGCATTTAGAGACAGTTATTTACCCATTGTAGAGATTAACTGCAGATTATCCAATAAAGTCAGATTCTTTTATTGATAGCACAGCTCCATTCAAATAAATGAAGGCCATGCCTTTGACGCCCAGTTGATCCAGCCTGTAACATTCTTAGAAGAAATGGAATTTTGTTCACCTGAACAGAGACTCAGTGGGATGCTTCTGAGCAAAAAGTTGTAAGTCAGCGTTCACAGCAAGCCCAGTTTCACACCACACCTGCTGAGATGTTTCAGCTATCCTGAATTCTCCAAAAGTCTGCTTTGTCTGCAAAGGAAGGCGAAAACCCCTCCCAATACAGCAGCAAATTAAGAAGAGGGAAAGGGACATCCTATATTTAAAGCCCATAAAGCACAGAGAAATCTCAGCTCAGCAGGACAGTGAGAGTGTGGGCGAGGGGTAATTTTTTAGATATACCTTCAGAGAGCTACAATTTACATGTAAGTAATTATCCCTTCCGTAAAAGACACACATTTCAGACTCCCAACTTTTGGAAGCCAGACTGTCTCCAAGGAGTAACTTGATGCATACAAAGATGGGAAAAAGAAAAACCCAGTAGGTTTGTGGGACTACCAGATGATTAAAAACCAGACAAAAAACACACCAGGGTACCACTCACCAGCAGAGTCCATTTACCAGTAGAGGAATTTCTCCTACCAAACCTGAGCTTGGTGATTTGCAGAATGCAGGAAAAGCATTTTTAGAGATCCATGAATAGGTTTAGAGGCAACAAGGTGGCTCAGAGGAAGCAAACATTCAGTTTCAGTATATTGTGGGTGGAGAGTGATGAAATATTATTGCTAGCAGGATGTTTTCCAAATGTTTTTTTACTATATGCAGATTTTTCTAAGACAGAAAAATAAATATGCAGACATCTCTTGGGTGTTTTGATGCTGCAAGGTGTGTCTGGGCTAAGGGGACACAGAACATAAAAATTATTTCAATGCTTTAAAAAGGAATAGCTTATAGAGTAGATAAACATGGAAAATGTTTCATCTTCCAGCTTTGGGATTTACTGGTAACTACCTTAAGGGGTAGAATTAGAGATGGCCAGAGGGAGAGGACTCATTTTGAATGTGTGCCACCCTATTTACATCTGTGCTTCTTGGCTCATTTCTTTTCCTGGTCTCCTACAGATGTGAGTTTGGGGGATCCTAGGCCAGTTCCTCAAGCACTGTGAATCTCAGCCCTAGTTTCTAACATTTCCACATCTCCATTACCATGGCTCTGTACCCTTTGGTACAGGCACAGCTTCTGTAGTAGCAGCGATTGAGGCAAACTGACATTTTTTACACTGAAGAAATAAGTCTTTTAGCTGTTTGGAGAAATCCCTACTCTCTTTTTAAAACAGCTAAAAGACTTCCTTTAAAAATCTAGCAAATAGCAGTTAATCTTCCTTGGTGTCTCTCTTGTGACATCTGTATTAAAGGTCCTGGCCCAGCACTGGCAATAGCACTGATCTCTTAGTGCTGGCATCTGTAGTGAAGACTGATTAAGGACTTTGGGAAGCAAACTGACTGCCCAAGTAGCAAAGGTCAGACAGGGCAGAAGGAATTAGGGAGATTTAAGGGACTATGAGAGACAAGATGGCAATATTGCTGCAGGGCCTGGGCTGAGAGCTGTAGTTATTGCTTCCTTAAGAACTGAGGTGTTCTTAAGGACACATGAAGTACAGTTTTCTGCCCAAGCCCTGCAGCAACTGTGCCAACACTTTGTTATCCTGTTTTCACCTCATAAAAGAATAAAATTGCAATCACTAGGATAATTTTAGGAAGGGGAAAACTCAAACCACTGAAAGGTGAAGGAACTTCCCCAAGTATAATCAGTAATGATAAGGAAGGGGAAGAGGTAGTATTGTGTCTACTTGTGACATTCAAAGCATCACATAAAAGACTGGGTCCTTGAAACAGGTCAAATTCAGGACACTATGGAATTGACTGTAACACTGTAGAGTTTCTCTAAGAGTCCATTTTGTGTTGAGTTTACATTCAAGCAACCTTTACCTTGAAACTATTATCCTCTCCTGAAAACCAAACTAAGCAGGAAGTATAGTGTTCTCTAAACATATAACAAAATATTGTTATGTGGAACAAGAAGCTTTGTTAAGGAGTTCTCTTCAAGATACAGTCCAAGGCCAACATAAACTTCAGATTTAAATAGTCTGGTATGTGAGGAGAAATATGCAAAGCCAGTATTCACAACTCCTCTGTACTTGTGCCTCTTCGCTATACTGCTAGGGTGACTGTTGCCAATTTTTCAAACAATTTAGAATTGAACAGTCTTTTTCTAAACCTGTGAGAGAGGGAAAAAGAAAAAAAGAGAGAAATGAAGAACTTATAAAGGGACACATAAATGTGTCAATTTTGGAAATCATCTGCAAAGGAAGGAGGTAGATTGGCAGGTATAATGGCAGACCAGAGCCAGAAAGCAGAGATACATCATTAAAAGCATTAACTAGGTGTTTTGAGGAATTACTCTGGCAGAGCGCCAAGGCAACAGTAGGATTATTTCATGACAGACTCCATGTGTCATCAAACTTTTATACCAGTTAGACCCTGAAAGTGAATTAGTGTTTTTAAAATAATGAAACACTTCTACCATTTAAGTTTTTTGTGTGTTTTGAAACTTTTAAACTGTGAGAATCTGATCTCACAAAAATTGTTCTGTCTCAAAGCTTTGTTGAGAACTCAAACTCTTACCCTACCCCCAAGTAGAAAAGGAACAGACAAGGACAGGAATAATTTCAGCTCAGGCTGACTCCTTTTGCAGGAGCTCAGGTGCACCTCATTTACTGAAAATCCATTACACATCTAGTTCTGAAGGGCTGTTCATTCCCTTACCATGGCTCTCTATCAGCTCCTGCCAGATCATCACTTTGTTCTTGCTCTTGTCTAGGTTAGATATAAAGGGGCAATCAGGACCAGCCTGAAAGAGGATGCTGGCTTAGTCCATAACCGTTTCCTTGAGAAAAACATTTTGGTAAGAGTTTTTTTTACCCTATTCTAGGAACACATTTTTCGGGAGCTTCTCTTCCTACACTTGAAATTCAGTATGGCCAACACATTCCTGTATGGATGGTAGTGAATCCAACTTCAATTTTAAGCACTGGGGAAAACATCACATGCAGAAGAGTGACAGATGGAGATGTATCAGCTTTTACCTAACAGTGAAGAGGGGAGGAAGAAGTCAGTGTTGGCACTTCTGTCAAAATCTGTTTTTAATAAAAGACATTTGTTAAATTACTGACACATTTCCATAATATTTTAAAATATTTATACTATGAAATAATGATGTCCTCTCAATTAGTGAAAAGAGTAAGGAAATACATAAAAAGGCAAGGAGGACTTGGGGAAAGGTATGCATGAGACCAAACTCCACTCATCGTGGTCCTTATGTCAAATTTCCTTCTCATCTCCCATTTCTCTGACATTACCACATGTCCCATTGGTCAGAAATCTCTCACTTGCCTGTTTGCCTGTTACTTGATTTTTAAAAAAAATTTTATGTATTTTTTCCTTCCAATGGAAGGGATTAAAAAAAAAATTAAAAAAAACCTTACATTTACTGGCAGATAAGCTTCTTTCTAAATGGGAACACTGTTACAGACAGATAGAATGTTCTTTTATGTTTATGAATCTTCCTTTGCATTGTGTAAACACACACTCACAGTGTAATCATGAGTTTTCCATCATCATTAGCAGCAGGATCCTAGAAGTTAAATGAAAGCAGCCTAGGAAATGGTCCAACACTGGAAGGTTCCCACAAAGAAAAGCCTAGTTGGATAATTAAGGAAACTTTATGATATGAACATCATGTCACAGCAAATTATAACATATTAGGTAACACTACCAAAAAACAGTCCTGAAAGCTTGTAAAGCCATAAACTAGAACAATTGGCTTTTCTTTCGCATAAGCTTGAAGCAGGGGCTGGGAGCGGAGGGGGGAAAATGAGGGAAAGAAAGGAAGAGTTCACACTGTTTCTTTGGAAACCTTAAGCTTTGTCCAAGTTTTTTAAAATCAGTATAAATGGAATATACTTGGGTTGCAGATATAAATAAAATCCAAGAATGTCTCCCACATACATACTGTTGGTAAAAAGAGAAGTTTGAAAATAGGGTTTAAATCATCCTTTTCAGAAGCTTTAAACCTCACCTTCTAGCAAGTGACACTGAGCTTCTGGCAAGTGGCAGTTTCATGTATGAAATGTGTCTCCTAAAACTGAAGAGTATACAGGACAGAATAGGATAATGTGTCAACAAATTACATCCTAAAGATTGAAAGCAATCTAGCCAGCCTGCACTGACTTATCCCTTTGTATACAGAAAAGTACTAGGTGTCAAGATTTCACAGAAAAGAGTTTAGATCTTACTAGCCTAACAGAATAACAATACATCCATTCACATTTTGGATAAGGAAAAACAAACAAACAAATCCCCACAAGCCAAAAGAACAAAGCACAAAACAGCTTCTTACCTCAGTCATTTACGAAGTAGCTCCCCCCGCCCTCGGGGCTAGTGAGCGATGGCACATCATTGCCAATTCCCTGATCTCCTTATGGGCCTCCACACATCTTTACAAATTTCCACGGCAAAACCTGCTCCTGTGATTCTGTGACCACCTGCCCTGGCCATTCATGCACAGCACAACTCATCAGGTACTGACACAGCCTAAGGAAGTGATACATTTAAAGTTTTTATGTTTCAAGGCCAGAAAACTCAAAAGACAGGGCAGACACTGTATGAGCTGCTTCTATGAAATAACTTTTGATTACATCACCCTTGCTCATTACAAGCTTTCATTTTAGGCAGGACAGAGCAGGGGCAAGTAAAGCCATGGCTCTTCCCAGTGGATTTGTGCAGCTGAAGTTGGTTCAGACAGGAATCCCTCCTGCATTACACCATTCCAAGTTCTTAGCTAAACTCCCTTTGTTTCATGCATGCTCTTGCTTCTCCATATTGTGATTTATATTTGGCATGATGTCTTTATGCATATACTTGACATTTTTTTAAGAAACTATCTAAAACTTAACTTTCATCCATTTGGTAACATCCTATTGCATTTTTGCATATTTTAGGTATGGCCAAGCAAGTATCCCCTTGTTTTAGTGTAAAAAGCTGCTTTTTTCTATAGCTGTGTAGTAATATTGATGGTATCAGTAAAAAGAATTCAGCGGTAGGTAGTCAAGAAAACTCAGAAAAGCCTGTGGTAGAAGATTTTTTTCTATTCAGTATTTACATAAATGCCTATGATCCCCGAGATTTTAATTATTAAAGACAGTGAAAGTTCAGCTGCATGAAGAAAGGTCAATATCTAGCCCTGGTTAACTCCAGGAATCAAGAATGATAAACAGGTAAATTAATCGTCTTTTTACCGCTTATGTAATAACTTCTCACACGGGAGCTGAGCCACGGGATAGCGGGATGGGCACTGCAGTAGCTCCTCCTGCTGGTCACACTGAGTTATAACTCAGGTATTCGCAAACAAAAATCACCTGCAAACGCTAAATGGATTAAAAAATTGCTGTTTTACTACTTAAATTACCAGACTGCCGTGGTTTAACCCCAGCCAGCAACCAAATCCCACGAAGCCACTTGCTCACCTCCCACCAGCAGGGTCGGGGAGAGAACTGGAAGGGTAAAAGCAAGAAAACTCGTGGGTTGAGATAAAGACAAATTTAATAGGGAAAGCAAAAGCTGTGCATGCAAGTAAAGCAAAACAAGGAAGGAATTCACTGCTTCCCATGGGCAGGTTCAGCCACCTCCAGGAGAGCAGGGCCCTATCACACACGACGGTTACTTGGGAAGACAAATGTCATTGCTTCTAACATTCCTCTCTTCCTCCTTCTTCCCCCCACTTTATACACCGAACACGATGTCATGTGGTCTGGAATATCCCCGTGGTCAGCTGGAGCCACCTGTCCCAGCTGTGACTCCTCCCAGATTCCCGTACACCCCCCGCCCCCCCACCACTGTGGCAGTACAAGAAGCAGAAAAGGCCTTGGCTCTGTGCGAGCCCTGCTCAGCCACAAAAACATCTGTTGACATCACTGTGTTCAGCACAAGACACAAAACACAGCCAACACCAGCCACTAGGAAGAAAACTAACCCTCCCCCAGTCAAAGCCAGCACACAGGCCGGTATGAGACCAGACTATAACCTCTGCCATCCTGGTTGACTTCAGGTAAAACGAGACATCCCCAAACCCACTTTTAAGCCCACCCTTAGTGACCGTTCATTTTTTCTTAACTGATTATATAAAACACATTCAGCATTAACCCCAACCAAATACCAATTCCTGTTAAGAAAATAAGATTTATAATCTTTATTGTTTACTTACATATAATAAATATAATACAGAACAAAAACATCACATACATTGATTGTATTACACAGGCTGTTAACCAGAATACATTACATTTTCTTTTCATTAGCCCTTTTATAGGGTTTTGGTACTGGGTATCAAGAATTTCAATTTCAACCTATAAACACAAGAAAAATCATCCAATTTTTACTTTCACACGTTTTAAATATTCATATATATATTGGTCTTGTTAAAAATATATAAGCACTGTTCAGTATTTGCAATATAGGACTTTAATTTCCATTCACTAGATCTCTATTAATATAGAGGATTTCAAAATAATGAATAGCTTAAATCTGATTTTAATTAAAAATACTTATTCTATATTTCTCATTTAACTGACTTCCCCTCAGAAAATGAAGTGACAGGACAAAGACACTCCAGGCAAAAGCCAGTGTTCACTTTTAAAGAACAAAGGGTAAAGTTCTGGTCCTTGCTTCACCTGTACTATCCTGGAATAATGGAGACACCAATTTGGTATAAAGAGGGCAGAAGGAAACCAGAGTTTCTGAGCAGACATGTATCTCCATTTCAGATTTACCACTGCCATCCTGCTGTTTTCTTGGCTTAAAAAATCACTGCATCAAACCTCCATTATATGTTTTTCTCTGCATGAATATCCTTACCATTAAATGGAAATCAGATTAAAATGCTACATTTCTTTTTTTATCAAAAATAGATCAAGGTTTTTAACATACTCTGAAATCAGGTTTTTAAGTGCAAATGCAATACATCAGTAATTCACGTTCTGGTCTCGCTAAGGAAAATGGTTAAAAGATGATGCATAAAGACGTTTCATAGAGGATATATACTGGAACTTTCTGTGCTCTCTGAACATCTGAATTATCAAGAAACTGTACAGACTCCAGGCAAACAAAAGTTTTCTTCAGTTGGAGCAGCATCTGCTTTAAAAGTGTTATTGAGAATTCCCTGAAACTTGGTACAAAATGTAATGCCAAAACAAACATTAAAACTGCTACTGGTTTTGTGCATCTTTTAACGCAATAAGTTTCAGGATTTTCATAAATCAAGGTTCACAAAAAATTTTGCTTTACTAATATCTGCTCCAAAGAGACCTCACATAGATTCTAAATCATTACCCTTTCAGCTGTACAATGCTGAGGTTGCACCTCATACTTATTACGTTTCTCTAACCCCATTCAGAAAATGTCAACTCCAACAACTGGCTATGCTTTCCATATAGCTTTGTGTAAACAGCCTCGTGACTTTCAATTAGCAAAGCATTCCTTTGTAACTGCTTGGATGTACTTCAAGAAAAAGAAAAATAAAAGAAACTCCTAAGTCTCCAAATATAATTTTTCTCCCTTTTTTTTTGTTTTTGTTTTTGTTTTTTTTGTTATAATCACAGGGCTTAATTTAAGCATTTAGCTTCAATATGAAATGATTATTCAAAATATCCACTTTTTATATTAGGTCAAGATCAACCAGAGATCAATCCAATAAACCATTGCCTAAGCACTTCCTATATGGAATTGGGCTATGCAGGAAATTACCTCAATTATATTACAGCTGATCCCATATGCTTCCTACTAAAATTCTCTAATTTTCAATTAAGATTTTTGTTTCAATTTTTGTGGGGTTTTTTTTCCTTACCCAACAGGAAAGTGATACTGTTTGGCTGGAAAGCCCCCCCCCGTTTCCCTACCTAGAAGAAAAAGAAGATTCTAAAATATTTGAGAAATTACTCATTCTTGTAGAGGAACTAACTTAATCAGTATGCAAAAGGTCAGATTTAGGTAGAAGAAAAGCATCACCTCCTATTACACAGACAAGGAAGATTTGTGGGCTGTAATATATCGAAGGATATCATCAATGAAAAGACAGTCATTTGCATATTATAAAATTAGTTTTATGCTACATGGCTAATTCCCCCAGCTTCATAAGTGTGAAGTTTTGTTTGGGGTTTTATAAAAAAAATTGTGGAAAAAAAAATCAGGAGCATATGTGCATAACAGCCCTGAACTATTATTTCTGAGGCGATTCCAGTAGCCGGTTGTATTTCTTCTGTGGGATATAAAGAAAATTTGTGCACCCTCCCTGAAAAAACAGAAGTTCATTAATAAAAGAAAAGGAACATCGGATGCAACTTTAGAAACAGAGATGCACCTGAAGGACTCTGCACTTGTAGAACTAAACAGCTGCTTTCTACAAAAATCCTCAGAGAAAAGCCTTTTATGCTTTTTAGAAGTAGGAAGTGAAAGCCAGATGAAATTCTGGATGTGTTTCACATCATGGCAGGCATATCCAGAAAAGGTCTGGTTACCTCCTAATACCAGATGTAATGATGCAACACTTCACCTCAGAGGAGAGTGAGAACACAGATATCTGAGTAGTCACATTTACATGTCAGATTTATGTTTTATGTTAGATTTTTAACACCACGGAGAACTAGGATAGTCAAAATGTAATTACACTGGCTTTACCTAGAGAGGAAATTCACTTTGCAATGAATGCAACAGGGCATGTAAATGGAAATGTCAAAGCAGAAATCATCAAGAGGAAGGTGATGCTCAAGGCTGATGACTATGATCACACGTTCTCACTATGGACAAAAAAATTCTCCTACAAGTATACAACAAAGTGTAGAGGTTAACATTTCTCACACTGATGATTTTAAACAAAAGTCATGTAGTAAGACAAATTCACCTTCTAAATAATTAGGCTGCTTGCTGGCTATACAGAATATATCTTTTGTGACCAGTTACAGTAGTGTGTTTACCATTTTTACCAGCACTAAAATCCCTCCATTTATATTACCGAGGTCTTAAAGCAAACCACTCCAAATGTACGCTGCAGATAGAAATACTGCAAAGGCATAAAGGTCAGCCTGACTGCAGAGTTCCTTTTCAATAAAGTTTTACTTTATTAATGCTGTCTATGACTCTCTTGGGCTTTGGATCAAATCCCAGTCTAGACAAAGTATCTTTACTGGAAAAACAAACAAAAAAATCCCCAAAGTGAACAGACTTAGTAAAAATTTGATGATATAAATGAATATATTTATATTAGAGATTTATACCGGTGATCTACTCCATAATCAGATTATTATTATGGTATTGCCTAACCCTGAAAGTTAATGTCACTGTCATGCCAGAAGTGCATCTTCAAAATCAGCAGAGTAACCATTCATTTGTACGGCGCAGAGGACAACAAAGTAAAACCACACGTGTTGCAACATCGGATTAGAACGGATGTTTCTCCAAACAGTAACAAACGTTGGGCAGAGTGTATTTTATTGACACCTTTAAATGTTCTTAACATTCTCATCATGATTTACCTGATAAGTCTAAAGGAAGTTCAACATGAAAGCTACACAATGTGAAATGTTTTGAGTGAAACTTGGAAATGTTTGTAGCAATTTTAAAAGCAGGAATTAGTTATCGGCTCTCACAACGTATGGTATCATCCATATTTCCCTGAGAAATCATGCCCTGCAATAATCATGTAAAACAAAATACAGCATTAATGAAATCATGGATTAGATAGGGGAAATAATGCATAACAACTGTTTTTGAGTGAACACAGAAATGCTACTGGAGTCGTAACTATTAAATTGCAGGCACTACACATGATAGCCATAACAGAAACGGTAACTAACTCAAAACTTGTTCCACATAAGAAAGCTGATTAGAAGCACCATCCTATAGTTAGCCATATAACTCAACATTATGATATTAACATTAGTTTGTTTCTTGATTTTTTGAGCATGCCACTTCTTAACTTAATTTACAAACACTCTGCCTTATCGAGGCCTGTTTGCATATGAAATTTGAATGTGTGTCCATAAATTCACTCTATGAACAAAATTGAACTGGTTTTCTCCCTCCTCTGATAGCTTAGTGTAGCTCAGTAACTTAATTTCCCTAAGATAGTAAGATCTTTCAAGAGAGAATAGGAACGATAACATTCAACACCAAGAGAAATGGAAACAAGAATTACAAAGAAATCGTTTTGCCACCTTATTTAAAGCCATCACAGCTGTGAATAGCAGTATCTAGGCACGAGGAGCATTGCGAAAGGAATGACAATTACTGCAGCACACACCAAGGAAAGTGATTTGCAGTATCCCCTATTTTTGTTAGTATGTTCCAAGGAGGTTTGACACACACAGACCAGCACACTGGGTCAAGTATCAGCTGCAGCCCCACGGTTCAAACAACACCCCTGATTAACATCTTATTTCCACAAAATACTTCAGCATCTGCCACACCTCACTGAGATACCCAGGAGTGCCTCAGCCACCCTGCTTCTGAGTTTGTGTGCAGTCCACTCCAGCCCAACTCCATGGCAAACCAGGACAGTCACACAGCCCCTGCCCTCATACAGGGACTTTCATAGGCCAAAAGCCAACAAGCAGGATGCAGTGAACACTGGGAAACGGGAACATCAGGCTCTTGGTGCCTCCAGCAGCATTCATGTGCCCCAGAGTTTGCAAGTAATTGCTAAGTACCAGTGTGGCATCTCCCTCAGTCCACTGGTGAATTAACATTACATCTACAGCTTGTAGGGAACACATTTTCAGCATGACCGAAACCTAACACAAAGTGGCCAGAGAAACTGAAATTCTTTTTCTCCTTTGTCCTGAACTGCAGCACACTGTGTATCAAACCCTAAAACCAAAGGCATGCTCTGTAGTATTTGGCAAATTATCAGCATTTCCTTCATATATAAAAACCAAACAGCTCCAAAACCTTAACTGTATACACAGAAAAACTGTTGGTTATTTCAAATGATTACAGGAATTAGTTAAATTGTTTGACAGAGTAACACATGGTATTCATTTTCCATCTTGCAGATGTGGGAAATCACTGTTGCTAACGGTAATCAAAGAAATGCTAGACATAGAAAAAATTGTTGTTTTTTTAAAGTGTATGTGGTTCCTACAAGAAATATGTCAGGATAAAGACATTCCCAAATTGAAACAGTAAGAGCAATGACAATTTACACCAGCACAGAGAGGTAAAGCATTGATGAGAGAACTCCTTCACATTCCAGTTGTGTGATGAGGAAGAAAAACCCAGCACATCTCCATTTCGTCAGAGGTACCTGAGAATCAAAGCTAAATCTCTTGTGCATTTACCAAGCACCCATTAGAGAGTCAAGCAATTTACATTTCAAATTAGACAGTATATTTATAAAATATTATTGTACTAAAAATCACAAGATTTTATAGAAAAAACATCATCACATTCTATTAAATGCAGGAACAATGTCATATGTCATAGCTTCCGTAATTAAAACCGTAACACATTTCTCGTGACTACAGGGGCACCACTGTTTAAAAATCCTTTCAGGAAGGACAGTTTGCTTTGTTCTTACTCTTTAAAGAACTGTAATGTAATGCAAAAACTCTGCTTAAGCTACTTAGTGCCATGAGATAAAATTATCTCGTATCTTATAAAAAAAATTAGCACATTTTTGTTAAAAACAAGAACAGTGGGAAGGCCCTGACTGAGTTTACTGAACGCTCTTCAACATTCCTGGGATCAGAGATAGAATAATATTCTCTTAGTACTTATTTTTTTAACCTCTCAAACTCATGAATAATGCAAGTTAACAGCAGTCATGTATGTGGGGGATTATGATGATCCTTCACTTTAAACCATGAACATAAGGGCAAATATGAACAGCAACTGCCCATTTTACATTGCAGCTCCAATTCTATTGGTATGGCAAATTTCAAAGAACAGTAATAGAAAATTTTGCTAAAAATACTGTCATTGCCCATCTGAAAGCAAACTCAGTTTTCCCAGGCTTAGTTCACTGATTCCACAAGTGCCAATTGACCCAAATTTAGAGTTAATGCTGGTATTACATATTTGTCAGGATCTTATTGAAACATTTCATTAATTGAAAACAGACATTATCTTTTTATTGTGAGTAGGCATTAACATTACTTCTAGGAAAAAAGTTGAAGCTAATATCCTGTAACTTGTCATAATTTAAAAAAAAAACCCAAAAACAAACAAACAAAAAAATCAAAAAACCTAAGGAAACTCCACTTATCAAAAAATCCCTGAAAATACTACCAAAGTAAAATGACTTCAACATACTGTATTTTCAACCCCTCTATTTGTGGAGTTTGGAAATTTAAATGTGGAATTTTTCAAAATGTCTACATAAATTGAATAAACATTTTGTCTGTTTTGGGTTTGTGATTTTGTTTTGGTTGGTTTGGAGGTTTTTTTAATTCCTATTTTAGTGTCCGAAGAAAGACTTACTATCTCATCTTAAAGAGAAGCTTCAGATCACCAAAACCTTTAGTGCAATCCAGTATTAAAAATGGGAAGGAAAAAAATTATAAAGGTGAAATATTTGAACAGAATAGCACCCAGGTCCATTTTTTCTTCTTTCTCTATTAAATTCTAGCTGCTGGTTAGAATTCTTCTATAAATGTACAGTTAAGCATATTGCTTTCCTGCATTCTCTCTCATATAGTAGTTTTATCACCAAAAGACCAAAATTTCTTTTGGAATGATCATTACTGAGTGCCAAAACATGAAAAGGCATTTCTGCTATATCATCCTTCTGTATTTGTGTGGAAGGACAGTAGAAATACCCCACATTACCCTACCTTGTTATGTGGAAGAGAATACTGCTGGCTAAAAATCCATCCGACATTCATTATACAAAAATAAAATCCATCAAAAGCCAAAATTAACTTTGATCTGTCTTATAGGCCATAAGTTGGAAAATGGCACTGATTAATTTCAAATATTCCTGAATTTAATTATAATAGCTTCTCAGAATTAAAGAGGATAGAAACACTGCAGTGGAAGGAAGATATAGGTTATAAGGAAAATTACCAGTTTTAGAATAAATTTATTAATACAACTAGGGGAAAAGAAAAATCAATGCAAACACCTTTACCTTTCAGATTGCTTAACAGTCAACCCACTGACTGAAAACTTTCCTCAATTAATTTGACCTCTTTTGCAACTTGGCAGCTACATACGTGAAAATTTTCACATGTCTGTGAGATAACTGGGAGTAAGAATGGGTTACAGAATCAGTCTTCTTAAAACAAACATTGATTTTGAGAATGGACACCCAAACGTATTGTAAATAGAAATATTTCCCCATTCACTGAAATTTCAAGCATTCCAGATTGTTGGGCAGCAAGATTTTTAAACATCGGCACCCACTGCCATTACAAGGCTTCTCAAAATGGCCTAAGACAACATGTCTGTAGTGTTCCAGGACCGTACAAAGATCCTGCCTCAATAATCATAAGAATGCACTTAATAAATTATTTTTTCTGTTTTCCTCTATTAATATGCAAATAGTTTATACAACATAAAAAAAATTTAATTTGTACCTACTACAGGTAATGTATCTATTAAGCTTTTCCTCTGAAAGCCTGTAAGATTTGATGACCTGCAAACTTATTTACATAACTCACTTGAAAGTATCTTTTAAAAACAATATTGTCCAGCATTTAACAAAATCATGAGTTAAAAAAAAGAAAGAAATCACTTAACAGCATTTGCTTTCTTGATTTTGTCAAGTAATGTCACCAGCTCAAGTGTTATAAGGCAGGTTGGTTGCTCAGATGGACTAAGACTCCCTATGGTGATAGGCATAGAGTAACTTTGTTCATTTATAAAATCAGATGAAAGCAAGAAAGAGGAAAAGTTTAGAGTTTCAAAAGAACTGAAACTTCTTATTTTTACTACAAATTCAGAATAGGCACTGAAACATGACTCCTTAGGGACTTTTCCAGAAGATTGTCTCTTCGCTGGGCATCATTCCATTTTTAAACTAAGAAGAAGAAAAAGAAAAAATTATCAGGGTACATAAGTCAGGATTTCAAAAAAAGAATCACCATGTATATTTGTTTCCATTTTACTAATAAAAGAAATAAGTCCATGTCTTAAGCTTCAGACATCACAATTACTGGTTTGGTTAGAATGTTTTCAATTTCTTTATTCGATTTAAGCAATATTAGAAAATAAAAATATACTTCTAATGTAATTCTGCATGCATTATTTGAAAACTAAAGCCCTGATGCACAAGGCTAGGAGAGTCCTAAACTATGTCTGTACTGACCATGTAATGTTCCTTTTAGATGTTTGTGTAACCCCCTCTTAGAAAGAGATATTTTGCAAACTCTTTAGCTTTTCTAGTCCAGTTTCCCCATGGTTATCATGAGAAATATTTGCCCAAATATTTAATGGAATTTAACAACTTAATTCTTGTCAACTACAAACACAAGGGCTCCCTTCCATTTTCTCGACCCATAATGATAAAGTCTGGTGATGTTCTCTGAACTTCCTTAAACGGTTGCAGTAACCCAAATGGAGACCCCAACAGCATTAAGGAGTGAAATAATTACTTCAGCTCTCTTCCGCACACATAATCCATGTCAAGAAGTTGTGTGCTTCTTCTGGTTTGTTGACTCATGTCCAATTTTATATGAACATTTTAATTAAAAACTGCTTCACATTTCAAAACCATTAACCAAAAACTGTATCAATGTGAGAATAATGCTTGGCAATGAATAATAATTTTGACGACACACTTCAAAACTGTGTCCAGCAATACAGGACAAGACTAACCGTATGCTTTTTAAAAATGTGTCCTTGCATAACACAAATGCCACCATGGAAACCAATCCTCACCTTTCTGTGTATTGTTTGAGGTTTTTAAGCATACCTTTTGTCTATGAACAGCAACTTTCTCCATCTTGTGAAACACTATGCATAGGAATGAGGCTTTCACACTGCTCACTTTCTTCTGGCATTCTTAAAAGAAACAAATTTATTTATTTAAAGTAACACAGTAATATTAAGTTGGTTGTTATGGAGCGAAAGTAATTAACTAAATACACTAGTTGTTTGAACTGCAGCCATTAAAAACATGCAAAGACCCCTTAAGTTCATCAAGTACACTTAAGTTTGCACAATTTTCACTGCGTGTTCTGGGTACAGCAATTAACATAGAGGCACTAAGGGGAAAAACTGTGATAGCCACTAGGAAATTTCTTTTAAAAGGTAAAAAGACTTCACATCTTTCCATTTTCTGAGCATTGCAGAGGTTAATATATGGATTGGCAACTACTACTATTAAGAAATCAGTACTACTGAATATAAAATCAGCTGAAAATAAATAGAGTATGAGTACTGCAGCTTATAAAAAATATAGGTTAATGGAAAGGCTGGAGAAGAGATAGGATAATACTTTGTGACTGTCCTACCTCTGAATTCGATGTTTTCTACAGATAAAGGCAAAAACTCTTCTGATTCCCACCATCACTGGATCCCAGTTGTTATAGTGACATAAGAGAGTTGCAATGAAAAAAGAAAAAAATACAGGTACTGCTCCTGCAAAAAATAACCAGGAAAACTGCACCTGGAATTAAAACACAAACGTAGTTCACTCAACAGTTTAAAAAAAAAAAAAAAGGATATGCTGTATATTTAGGATAATTATTATTGCAAGTTTGAGATTATTATTGTAAGTTTGAGATGCAGTTTGAGTTATTTTACACTGGGTGAGTTATTTGGTACAATTTCTATAACCACTGCTGCTGCTAATATCTTTCCACTGATCCGTTCTTTACAATGGAACACGTTGTTTGCATTGTGAAGTGAATGAAGACTCCTATTTCCAAAGAGTCTCATTTTTAGGTTTTTAGCTGTTTCTCTGGTACCAAGGAGAAACTAGACACTTCAGAAATCCTGAATAAGAGATCTCACCTGAAAGATTTGTGCACCTGTCTATTCACTATGAATATACTGTCACTGACCAGTAACTGCTGAATTCAATGCACATAAAAAGACTCTGTTACTTCAAATTTACAGTAATTTTCTTTTTAACTAAAAAAAAAGGCAGGGCACATTATTTGCCCAATTTAAACTAAATTCTACTTGTATCTATACTGCTACTTTTATCTATCTATTACTACACTCAGTAGCAGCCTTCTGATACTGTTTAAAACTTAAAATTATAGGAGGTTACAGCATGGTGAGGCCCTGGCACAGGTTGCCCAGAGAAGCTGTGGCTGCCCCATTCCTAGAAGTGTCCAAGGCAAAGTTGGACTGGGCTCTGAGCAACCTGGTCTAGTGGAAGGTGTCCCTGCCCATGGCAAGGGCTGGAACTAGATGATCTTTCAGATCCCTTTCAATCCAAACCATTGCATGGTTCTACAGTTCCAAATGAAGAGCACAATCGGCCTGGGACCTGCCTTTCAGGATGACAGAGCCATAAACTGTGGGCACAGCACCCTCGTGTGGAGAAAGTATCCAAAATTGAAGAATTTGGAGAAAATCTGGCACCCAACATTGATGGTCACTCTCAAAATTCTAATAAACTGCAATTGTTAAGCCTTGTGTTTTCTTAGTGATTTCTAACAGAAGTTCAGAAACACGTAAATTACCAAAAGGAATATTTAATTAGTCATCAAAAACTTGGTTGTAATTTCTTAAGATTCAGATTTATGTTAGATTATTACAGAATAACATCCAGAAAGTCAGCAATTATGCACACTGTATAACTACCACGCCATTTGACAGTCATACGAAGACTGCATATATTACTATTTCAATCTTTACATTGTTAGTCATGACAGTGGCATTCTTGTGTAGGTTCCTTTTAAGTAAAGACAAGGCTGGCCAGAGGCACTAAGGGAGCAGCTCGAAGCTTAAATTTCTATGAGCCCAATTTGGACACCTGAGACTTCAGCAACTGTAGGGCTTGGCTTGGGATATTTTGATGTTCGTATAACAGAGACACACTTGCACAAATGCACTTCTACAAAAAACCTCAAAGTCTACTTGACTAATTTCTTGTACCATGTAAACAAGTACAAGCCTCAAAAGGAAAACCTCAAATGTGGTGATTGAAATCAAGTCACAAATTGAACCACCACAGATAATGCACAAACTCCACTTGCTCTGGGGAAGACCCTACTCAGAGAATGCTCAAGTTAAGCCATGTTCCAGGCACAGGCAGCAATTTTCTCTTTGCATACTTTCACACTTCTATTTGCACAGACCTCAAAAATAAACAGCAATTGCATTTGCTACAAGAGTCATGAGCATCAAAGCAGTGTAACCAAGCAGCAGCTGGCAGAGCAAGGCCACCAGTCTGCTCAAAATTTCAGCAGTATTGTATAGTTAGTTCTACATTTGGTCAGTTTTGCCCATTTTTATTGATATCATTTTTAGCTAAACTGTTACCTGACTAAACTGCTCCCCAATTCACATAGAGATTTATCATCTCAGTAAAGAACTTCTTGTAGCTGCTTTATTCCTTTGTGGTAAACCCGCAGGTTTTTGGGTTTGTCACTAATTGAGTATTTTCAAGATAAGCAGTCCATACAATTCTGTAATTGTAAAGGTATGAATTTAAGATGTGCTGTATTTGCAGGTGTTCTTTAATTCTGAAAAGTGCCTGTTCAAGGTAATGTATCTGGCCAGGTACTGCTGATGACTTTGGGTACTTTTCATACAAGCTGCACTTTAATCAATTTTGTGCAAGAGCACACTCTCAAGTGCAAAATTACTGTAATTGTCAATATCAAGAGACCATCAATCACAATGCAGTTCAACAAGTATTAACAGGTGACAGAAGTAAAATACTGCTCGTTGTATACATCAATAAAGATAATACTGCCACTTAATTTGAAGAAATAATGCTCAAAATGTAGAATTACATTACCTTCTGCATGCACATGTCAGCTATGATGGACAGAGGTATTGTAAGGCTTAGAGCAAGTGTGCCGATCAGTGATGAGGTAAGAAAGCAGCCCCTGAAAGACAATGAAATAATAAGTTATAAAATAATAATGATAATAAATAATAATTATAATACAAAGGTCTTATTTAAAAGTTAAAAGACAAAGTAACACATCAAATGAGGAAGGCATTTGATCAAGCTTAACAGTCATTGTTTGTTTTAATAATTAAAAATTAAAGCTCACACGCCCACACTCCATCTGTGAAACTGCTTAGAATTCCTAACTAGACAATTGATGTCTTCTGGGGTGAGGTTTAATTCCCATATAAACCTTTTGAGATGATGGAAAATTCCCTACTTCACATTCTTTAACTTCATCTAGAAAAATCTGTATTTTGCTTCTGTACCATGGTTCTCTATAGCACAAGAGAATACTCCTGTATCTCTGCACTGTCTGCTTCTGAATTAGAACCAACCTGCCCACCAGAAAACTGTAAATGAATAAATGGCACAGAAACCTATAAAAACTTATCATCAGGTTAAAAAAACCCTTAAAATTAAGTCATACCTATCCCTACATTATATAGTTGGCAGTATGTGGCTGGGTGGAGTAAACAAGTAGGTTAAATGGCATTATTTACTTCCAAAGAAAGTGAAGAGGACCATACTAGTGGCACACTGGAGAGATAAAAGGAGGATGTCAGCACAAGCCCTGAAATTAGTCCCAGTCCAAAACTCTAGGAAAAAGGAACTGAAAATAAAGCTAATGCTTTGATTGACTGGATTATCATTCTGAGTAATTGCACAAAAAGAAGACTGTGCACATCCATGTACTTAACCCCATCCTAATACTTGATTTTGGGACCAGAGCCAATATTTGGGGTTTTGGGAAATTTTGTTTGTTTGTTATTTCACCTATATTAAAATATTGCACTTAACCTTTTTACTAGATACTGAGCTGCAGTGTACTCTTACAGGATGGCATTAACACCACAGAAATATTCCATCAATAAACAAGTTTAATTCAAAGGAACAATGCATATATAATTAGGACTGGTGTAAGAGTTTGCCAATAAACAAAAATTATCATGATTAGATTTCCTAAATAACTTTAAACTCAATCTGAAAAAAAAAACAAAAAATCAAAAACAGACACACAAAAAAAAAAAAAAACACCCCCAAAGAAAACAAAAAGGTTTTCATGGAACTCCACCTACATCTTTTGATGCAGTATTGTCACAGAACTGTTACAACAGAAATTCATGCTCTCCTATTGCTACAGCAACTCTGTACCACAAAGTGTTTTTGTCTCAAAATGTCAATTCTAAAATGAGCTATGCACACAGGATTTTAATAAATACTACAGGACCAAATCACCTGCTTTTCAAAATTAGCTGTGGCTTTCTAACAGGACACTGTGACATGATGAGTGACATCCTCTAACTTAAGCTCCATATACGGACAGAAAAAAATTTAAAAACAAAGCAAAACCACCTACCCAGACAATCTGACATTTTGACATGTGAGAACACAGGTAAGATAATTTATGTGAATCATATTCAATGTATGTAGAACATACCACAGCCAGAGGAACTCTGACAGAACTGTTCCAATAAGGCCATTAATGACAATGCACATCCATATCAGTTTGTTGGGAAACTCAAATGCTTCAAACCCAGTATAGTGAAGCAGGAAGAACCCTGGCCACAGCAGCAACAGATTGAACAGCCCTACAAAACCTGAGTATAAAAACAGTTTTATGTAAATCGCAAAGAATATCCTTCAACATAACCAAAATTTCATCTAAACTGACAACATGCATACAAAAAAACCAAGCAATGAAGCAGTATTTTAAATCTTTCAAATGAAATGAATATAAGAAACTTTACCTGAAATTCACAAACAAAAATTGCACCAGATATTTACAGGTTTTAAATTGAAAATAAAATAAAATTATAGAATTTCATTAAGTCAAAGGGGCTGTCTGCATTCCCACAGGTAGTGTTACCACTCATTGTTAAGGCTTTAAGCAAGAAACAATCCACACAACCAGTACCTAAAGTACTCCTAACAGGAATAACAGGCTTTCTCTACTTCCTTGGCTTTTCTAAGCCCCCGATACACAGTTCAGTGCCTGAGAGCAAACAATTTAATTACACACTGAATTAAAACATTGAATAGAGTTATTTTTAGTCTTACCAAAGAACATTGGTATGTCAAGTTTATCTTCTCTATCTACTTTCCTTTTTATCATTACTATGTACACAGCATATAGCATTGCTCCTACAAGAGACCACAGGGAACCTGGAAAGATGGAAAAAGACATGCTAAGCATGTTAGGCACAGTAGGATCAACTCCCCTAAACACACATCTATTACAAAACCATCACTCAGAAACTGCTTATTACAGAATCCCTTAATATATGAAAAGCATGGAAAAATGTAGAGCTCAAAAATGTAAATACTTTCCCAATTAAGCTATATCCATAGGGTGGAAAATTATCATAAATGACAAGTTTCAGAAGTTCAAACTAAAAAGCCAGATTGTAGAAGGTTACATGAGTAAGAAATATGGAGCTTGCTATATGACTACTTAGTACTGTCAGAAGATGGTACTCATCACTGCATGTTCCAGGATTAAAAACTGTAAGTTAATACCTATTGTATCTTTTCCAGCAGATTTTTCCGATCCAGAAAGGTTAACAAGTACCACACCACCAATGCTAGCAAAAGAAAAGAAATGCAAAAGGCTTCTTAAACCCAGGAACTTTTTGACAAATACAGAAAAAAAAAAAAAGATAGAAAAACATAAAAATACAGTTCTATCTTTAGGCATTTTTATTTAATCAAAACCCACTTCTGGAAAGCCAAAAGGAGTTCTCTATTGCTAAGGCCTGATCCTAAGCTAAAATCAAACCACCCAACCCCACTTTTAACATCCAGAACAATACACCAGGCATTTAATGAAACAGGCTGACAACACTGAATGTCAAACCACTTCCTTTTTCCCCAATTACACAAAAATAAAATAATTAAACAGGAAGAAAATAAGTTCACTTATTTCCAAGAATAACCTGGTTAATTTAATTTCCTACAGGAGAATGAGATTTGGTACCTGTTTATGATATGAAGTATTTAAAAAGATTTAATTCAACTTGCTCAATTTATCTGTAAAACGACCATTTTTAAGAAAGTGATGTGTAGAATTTATGGTCACAGATACCACAAGTATAGTAAGGTACAGTTGTCCTCTCACTGTATCAGACAATTTTTGACCAAATGTTCTATCCCATTATCTTACCTTAAAATAACAGCTAATAATTTGGACAGGGTAAACCGATCTCCACTGTTACTGGGAAAGACTGCAGCTAAGATTAATGTAAAAAGCCCTGCAAGAGAAATTAAGAGAAGTTTATAAAATCATGTTTTGCCACCAGTTTGTTCAGAAAACTGCACAGACATTTTCTTCTTTATATTTCATGTACTTGTTTTAACTATGTGTTCTTAGCATCCTTCATTTTAGTCAGAACTGTTATGAAAATTAACACCTTGTGATGTGAATCCTCAGATAAGCAAATACATGCTCAGCTCTGAAAAAGGCCAGCCACACTAACAAAATAAACTGCAATAAGTCAGAAAAGTCAGTGACAGATCGTATAATTCTGTTTCTAAAACTGACTTTATAAACCAAAAACAGTTAATTCTCCAAATATGTACTGTCACATAGTTTAAATACTCTAAAGCTTGTATTAGAGCCTTGCATAAAACCTGTAAAGCAAATGATATGCATAATATTTAAGTGGTTTAAGTTCTTTACCTCTAAACCCATTTTTTAAAAAACAATCATTAGCAAGAAAGCTTTGCTCTGAATCTATTTTGATAAACAGTTATACCACCTTTCCTTTAGAGCTATTACATTCCCAAAATATCTTTTTAATACACAGACATAACTGCAGAAATACACACACAAACTCAAAAAGTAGGAGAACATCAAGGTACCCTAAACCTCTGCAAATATATAATGACTTTCTTAAATGCACATATTCAATGGCTTTAAGCCAAAACCACAGGTAAAACATTACACAAGTCCATTGTAGCCAAATAGATTTTTATGTTATAAACAGCCTTAGAAGGCATATCTGGTGGTGTAAATAAATCTTACCAGAGGTTGATGACAAGATATTAACTATGGCAACTTGGGTATCTGACAGAGCTTCTTGGTAAGAGAAATTTGCCAAGAACCACTGGGGAAAAAGAAAAATAATTGTGTTATATGAGTAGCAGCAACAGAGCTTAAGTTGCTCAGCGCAATAAAATTCTACTTAAAGCAAAAAAAACCCCAACTGGTCATCCAAAAATAAAACCAGAACATGATTTTTACCTTAAAGTGATTTCTAACTTCTATTAAAGGGGAAAGTACATTAAAAGATAGCAGCGCACTTAGAACTAGCCCAAACCAACCATATAAAAGTACATGTTTAATAATGAAATAACATACTTCAGAACCTAAACATAATTAAAATGACATTATAATAGCTATTCTGTAGTAACTAAAGGTACTTTTAACTTGTTTTGGAAGTGCTTCCAGATGATAACTGCGCAAGGGCTGCAAAGAAATTTCAGGAACGCACGGAACATTAGTCAGCCTAATGAGTTTAAATTTTTAGAGTACTTAAAACCCTGGACACATCTCTACTGTAAAAAGCAAGCATCACTTCTATTCAATACCTAAAAAATATTTGTTAATTCTCTCATAAAGGAATAAAATGGCAAGTGTTTACTCATTTATTGATTGAGATCTCATTAATAAGATCTCAGATATATTCTCAGGGAAGTAACCACTCTCTAGTCTTATGTGGAAATATTCATACAGCCCAAGAAGAAATACATATACGTGTCAGTAACAGCTTGAACAGCATAAACAGGATTTGTTTTGAATATGAAAACACTACCCTAGAAAAAATTAAATTACCATTTTCCAGTAGTGTTATTATTATTGATGATGACAGTAATAATAATAATGTTTAAAGAGCAGCACTTCCTGAGCAAAAGCTGTGGTGGGTCCACATTACATAGAACCTATTTGGCAGTATCAGTGAAGCTGCTTCTGGAAAAGGTGTCACTGATCTGCTCTCTACATTTTTACTGTCTCAAAAATCATGCCACTGTTACCTCTCTCTCCCCCCAGAACTGAGGCATGATGCAGAAATATCAGCAACCAACAGATTCATAAGGAAATCTTGCACCTTCATGTCCAGCACCAGGAAAGTCTTACTTCCTATACTACATTTATGAAACAAGGCTTTAAGAATACAAGTCACCTCAATACTTTTTCACCAATATTATACAAGTTTTAATGATATTTATGTGTAAGTTTCTGAAAGAATGGAGAACATACCACAAAGCAAAAGAAAAAGCTAATTTTTGCTACTTGAGTTGCAGTGAGTTTTCCTACAGTTTTTAATATTGATTCCTGCTCCTTAACTGTTGGATATGACATGCGAGACAACTTGGCTTCCAATGCATGGCTTGATGGGAGCTGTCGGATCTCCATAATATTACTGAACCTTACACGAGGCTTTTTGGGAGCTGGAGAAGGAAAAAAAGAAAGAAAAAAGCTTCATATTATCATTAAACTTCTTGAGCCGACACAACATGTAAACAAAACCATCATGTTCCAATACAGCATTGATTACAATGCTACACAAATAACAGGGTTTTATCCAAATAGAAGACATGCCATTATTTTTTACTAAACGCTAGTATTTTGCTATTCAAGAAGCTACTAGTAAGACAAAGCACAATTACTGTTTTCAATCAGTACAGTCGTCCACCCACAAAAACCTAACTGAAAAGCATCATCTCTGCTCCCTGTCAAAAAATCCAACATAAGGTAACAACAAATTTTTAGATAGGAATTATTCCATATTGATAAAATATTACACTTAAGATTTTCTTTAATTATTTAGTAGCCAAACAGCCCAAACTTGCACACAACTACACCTAACTGTAAGGATAATGTTTCGTTCAGAAGATGAGAGTCCAACAGACCTCAAAGCTTAGCAGAGATCATAAAGTCACTTGCCCTTCTGAAAACCACCCTCTAACTAATCTTGCTAACCAGGATCAGCTCTTATTCATAAGTGTATTGTAAGTATCAACAGTTTTCTGTGTAAAGAAAACATTACACTACACACTACATGTAAATGTTATCCTAATTCAATATGAAAAAATACCTTATTTCCTAAAAAATGTGAAGGGAAAAGCTATGGCTTAAACAACTCTGAAGTGATTGGAGCACGTTGTCAAAGGACAGCAGGGGCTACCAAAGTGGTTCTTAACATCTAGAAATTAAAGAAGAGACTTTGCCTTTTATAAGCAGGGACTCTTTTGCTGAGGATCAGATAATTGCCTTCTTTGACAGTTAACTTTTCTACAACTGTCTGGGACAATTAGGCCTGTTTCACATACTATCACAAGATAGTGAGGCTTAAATAAAATCAGAATGCACATAGACTGTTAAAATTCTTACTTTGACTGCTTTGCTCCTGCTCTAAAAAGGACAATAGCTTGTTTTTCCAGAGGCTGACTCACTGCTGCTGGTCATACAAGCCCAGAAGGAAAGAATCACAAGTATTGAACCCAGTTGGTCCCTTGAGATAAACATAGGCTGGATCTGTAGTGACCAAGAAAGGTAAACTGAACGACAGGCCTATGTTTTCTCTACCTGAAAGTAAATATATGAGACTGCAATTCATGCAATAAGAGATTTAAGGAAAGGGAAAAAAAAAAGGGGGGGGGGAAAGGGGGAGGCGAGACCTGCAACATGACAGCAGTTATAGTAAAGAGGAAAGTACTTCCTTCACCAAAGAACTAACATTTCAGCATTCCAAAAGTCTTTACTCACTTTTCTCTGCATCACTATTATTACTGCCATTTTTTTCAGTTGGCAAGTCATGAAACTTTACAGGAACATATAAAGGTTCACTCTGCAATGAATCAGTATAAGTAAAAATACAGTTAAGAGGGATATTTAAATTATAAGCAGTAGAACTAATCTAGCAAATTTGAAAACTAAATAAAGAAAAGCTTGGTGAATAGTAACAGAATCAAACTTAAAGTGGGTTTGAACACAGTGCTTAGACTTGTCAAAAATGTGCACGCATAATGTATATAATGTATTTGCACATGTTGGTAAAATGCAGTATTCAGAGAGAACACTGCACTTCTGTGTATATCGTCATGAACACAAAAATTATGAGCAGAAAATTCAAACCTACTGATTTAAAATTATCAAATAACTGATCAATATCACAGATGTTTATTAGAACTATAATTTCTGTCCAAATTTTAAATTAGAAACATAAACTAGAAAATACAGAATATATATACAAAAATTACTATGTTCTCATTTTCTCACAAACTAGAACTAAACGTCAAAAAACTTTGGGAAAGGAACTCCAACATATAAGACACTTAGAAGTATTTTAAGCAATTAAAACTTCTGCTAACAAGACAAGTTTTAAACTGCTTGTTTAGATTGAATTAATAAACTGTAAGAGTCGTGCTGTTCAAACCATCACAAAGAGTGAAGTAATGGAAAAGATCTGGTAGTTGCATTTTCATTAGGCTCCTTGTTAAGGACCAGAATTTTTGTGGATGTTTAAATTAATGCAAAATTGTCCAATATTCTAGAGTGTGGTGATCTGAACAAATCGGGCAGACTAAGATTTTATTCTTAAATGTAGATAGATAAAGTTGGGAAAAAAAACCCAACAAAAATCAAACGAAGAATATGTCTGAAAATAATTCTTTAACTCAATTGCATCCCCCTACTCTGTTACAGAGATGGTGTAAACTTTAAAAGTTTTGTAGTTCGGATACACTTCTGCATGTGGCCCTCTGATTCAGGTACGCTGTTTAAGCAGTAATCTGTGATCAACAGGGGCATAACAAACTGTCATCTTTGGATGATGAAAATCACCCCAAAAATGCTGCCTGGCAGTGCAGCTTATCAGGACTGACACTGAAACTGAGTCTGATTCTCTCTCAAAATGCAATGCAGGATCACAGTGTACAAAATACTCCACTGATTGAATGATTCTGTTGTATATTTTAGACTTGAAAACTATTTGGCTTTACCACCAGCTCTCCATATGTGGCTTTGGCAGATACTGAGCTGAATATTTAAAGGTTTCCTTTGTATGACATAGTATTTCTTTGACAAACTGCTACAGAAACATTCAAAAGTGTTTTATTGAGCTGAGAAACCTGTATTTCTTATAACAAGCCATGTCATCATTTGCAGCACTTATTAGTAACATAAAAGCTACCAATCCCCTTTGCCAAAAACTTTAACATTGAAGACTACCATATTTTAAAATCAGTAATTCAGGTTAGTGGTGCCATGTTATTGTAAAGCATTGATCTTCACAAATTCAGGCACTTACCAGAGAACTGTTTACAGTGTTATCTGTTGTACAAGCAGCAAAATAACCTTCAGCATCTGCAAACTAATTACAGAACTTTAAATGTAATAAAAACTATCAAGGTAGAGTTATTAACAACTGAATTGTTTTCAGAATAAGTTTTTTAATTACTTTTTCCATATTTCTGTCACAATTCCCTCTCTCCCCTCAGCCCTCCTCCCCATTACCAAGAGGGCTTACAAGTTCAGTAAATAATTTTGGTATTTCCTTGTATCTCTTGGAGAACCCCACTGAATTCAACTACTCAGGTATGAATGCAGGACGAGGTTGTTAAGAAAGCCAAAACCTGTTAAGTTTAGTCTTAGCAAGACATGCTTCACATGTGCAGGAATTAACAGCAAGCTGCTTCTTTTTTCATTTTACTGAGGCAGAGTTCCTTTGCATAAAAATGTGGGACTCTGCCTCAGTTTCAACAACACTTAAATTACGATGAGGTCAAGTACCACTTTCCCCCTTTCTTTCTGCACCATACCAACCACTGTTCCCTGACCTGCAGGTTGCTGTTCCACCATTATCTATTAAACAAAGGTAGCAATCTATTAAACAAAACCTCTAATATGGAAGAGGACTTAAATGTAAGGTGTGAGTGTTTAACCAAGCAATCACTATTGAAACAAAACCCTATAAATGTATTTTTGTTCCAGATTAATAAACACAAGGCATTTTAAAGGCACTTATAATGATTATACAGTTGAATATTTAACTACACTCCTTGGGAGGGAGGGAGTCTTCTAACTTCACACTACAGTCCTGTCTGCACTGTTCTTTTGAAATAGACTAACATCAAAGTACTGGTTATTTCCTACAAATTATTTTAATATTATTTTTTATAGGATTAGAAAGGAAAAATAGTGAGATTCCAGTAGCAGTGTCATGAGTGCCACACACGTGACAGACTGAGCACTCTTACTCATAGCTGTCCAGTTCATGAGCTCATACTATCTCTCTTAAAGAGAGCAGTGCACAAGATTCAGCTGGTCAATGTAACCACTACAACTCACATTAGGCAGCATCTTATTCTTATTATTCTACTTATGTGCTCAGATTAATAAATTTGGTCAGTATAATTGTTCTGCACATCACCCTAATTTGACATTACTGCCAATAAAGAAACTGTAAGCTCTGTTTATGTCCTGATTATCTTATGAAGATCCTGAACAACATCAAGTCTAACACGTGCCATACTATGCACTGACACTTGGCATTGATCTAGCAAAAAGATTATGTCAAGATATCAGCCATCTGTAAATGTTCTTTGTGTTTAACTCAAAATCTGAAACAAAAACCCCAAAATGTTTATTTTTCTGGGGTTATTTTTGTTCTTTATGGTCTGGGGTTTTTTAAATAAAAATAATTTGGCTAAAAGTCATGTAACACTTAAATTTAATTATGATAGTGTCACTATCAGTGAAGTTTAATATATCCGGAAGATCTGAAGTCTGTTCCTTTCATATAAGCTCATTTCTATAACAACATGTTGATTAACAGCATGTTCTTGGATCACATTTTCTGTTCTTTTAATGCAAGATTAATATCAGGCCAAATGCCTCACTGCTTCCTGAGTCCTGCTGTTCAGCATTCTGAAACACTGGCACAGAACAAGTGCCCTTCCCAGCATCTCTTAATTTCCTTGCAAAAAAAAAAAAAAATTTCTGTCATATAACAATAATTTTAGACTCTAGCACAAACTATGCCTAGCTCTAGAATGGGCAAAAGAAGGTCACTCATGCATAAAGGCTATAAAAACCCAGTATTAACAACAACAAAAGCATAATTCTATCACCCTTACTAAATATAACTTCAAAACCCTCAAAACCTCTTAGCAAACAGCTCATAGTTGTGCCAAAGACAAAAAGAGTCAGTACTAAAAATCAACTACAGAGTCCAAATTCTGATTCCATTGCTTACAGTGGTAGGTGAAATAAAAGAGCAGCAACAGACAGCAGTGGTGAGGCTCATTAGCTCTTCTTAAAAGGAATTATATTCTGCAACTGTCCACAATTAAATACCAGGTTAGACAGGCCAATGGTCTGGCCCAGTAAAGCATTTCTTATGACTCCTGGCACATCTCATATTGCTTTTTCCTTTCCTTTCATTCTTTCACAAGACAACTATGACTGCCATGTCCTCCTGTGCTAGGATTCAGTTTATAATTACTTTTCTGAAAGTACTATTTCATAAATATGTAAACTTTGTTCCTCTCTAGTCCCTATTTTAAGCTTTTTTTCATACAAACTTAAACAAATACCACAACATTTACAGAGTTATGATACTTACAAAGGCTGCATGCCTTCCACGAAACCCACGAGTACACTGTTGCCTCCATGGTTTCCAAACAATAAATCCCAAGAGGTATAGAACAAACATGGATGTTTTTGCAAACGTACTGAAAAAAGGTTTGTTGTACTTTGTAAAAACATACTGTGGAAAGAAAATAATTGTAGTATCCAAAATTACCAAATAGGTGAGAATTCACAAAAATGAATGAACAGGTGTGAGAATATACTCCAGAACAGTATATTTGTTATATAATATACATATATATATATACATATTTTGGTTCCCAAAAAGACAGCACTATGAACATTGGCAGGGATGACCAAAACAACCACGTGCCCTACTTGTTCTGGGGGTACCCCCTTCCAAGCTATTTCTACTGCCAACAAGAAGGCACTGAGCCATTTTGTAGAACATAATGTCACCATAAAAAAATTATTTATTACTTGTATCTAACCGAGTAATATATTTATGTGCCACTGAACTCAAATAGGTCTGAAAATACATTTATATACAAATATTTTCTAAATTAAAGACCCCTTTTGTAAGCAATAATATAGTAATAAAAAATTAGAGAAGATTACTTTGATTAAGTAACATTTCAGTATCAATAGCGATTCCATTGGCTCATTGAAAAAAATGTTTTATTAATAATACAACATGTTAAGCACAAACATTTGTATATGTTTAATTTCAAGACTGATATAAAACATAACAACTTAAAGACAGTTCAGAAATCCGAATTTGATCAGAATTTATTAAAAACTCAATTTCCATTGCTAAAGCTCTATTTTAAGTCCTAAAACTTAACAGGAAGCAAATACCACAAAGTTTCAATATGGTGAACATATGAACTAGATGCAATTACAAGGCTTAAACTCCATGACCTGAGTCCTTTCATTCTGGACTTCTATATGCCCTGATCTACAATCCACCACCAGCCTGCCATGTTACACCTTTTTTACTACTTTTTGGGAAACATATGGGCATTATTTTAATCATTATGGCAATAAACAAAACAAACTCCCTATTTACAGTATGTAGTTATGAGCTTATGCTGCTCTATTTTAAAGTCATCAGTAACACCTTCTGTCTCAAAAGCAGCAGTCACTGAGTTGATCTTACTTGTAACTTTTAGTGGATACAGGCTGGTTCACTAACCCAAAGGGTATCACCTTCCCCGTACTGAAAAGGTTGAACATTACACAACACCACCCACTGAGTGTCTGAGTGACTATGTTTCTGCTGCATCTTTCTCTTCAACAGGCTTCTACATTCCCTTTAAGATGTGTGGAGCAGTACTTACAGAAGTGAGCTCCGAAGAGGCAACCCATATCACATCAACGAGGAGGAGGATGACGATTCCCAGAGCCAGTCGCCGACGCTGAGCGGATGAACTGCTCTGGGAGCTCATTCGGTTCATGATAAAAACCCACACCATTTGTAACCTGGTTAAGGTCAATAAAGAAACAAACACCAAAAGATTACAAACAGTGACACAAAAAAACCCCCAATAAACAGCAGGACAAGCGTTTCATATACGTGAACTGGACCCATATGTAAGTACGCATATGCTTGTGCTTGCTAAAAAGCAGATCTTTGACAGATATGGCAAGAAATTTTCATTGGGGCAATCAGAAAGCAAATCTTGACTTTTAGAGAATTTATCTACTGCTCTAGCACTGAAAGTAAGCACAAGTAGGTAACACATACAATGCCTTTTTGGAATTTCTAGGTTACAAGTTCTGCTAAATTTGAAACTACTATATTTTGGTAAATTCAGATACCTGACAGTAGAAATAAGTTTGATGTCTTGGGTCAAATATAATTCTGCTAAAGGTAGTCAGAAACATGTTTAAACTTAAGTATTCAACAAACATTTCCAAAGTCATAGCAGGACATTTGGGTAAATTATGATCCCTCAAACCATGAAGAGTTTAAAAAAAAAAGAAGAAACATTGATTGTAAACTTAAAAGTCACCTTTACAGAGCAGCTCCTGATTTTCCCAGTAAATAGAAGTGATCTACTTTGCTAACAGTTTGATGAATTTAAATTAAACTTTGTTTTTTCCACGTGTCAAGTTACAAATACTTACTATCTCTTCATTATTTAAAAACTATTTATGAAAAAGACAGTGTCACAATGTCTTCAGTAAGGAAGCTCCATTTCTTTTTTCCAGAGTAGCCTGTTCCTCAGGTTAATGATTCAAATGCCCAGATATGCACAAGTATATTGGAGATAATGGCTTTGTTTCCTGGTTTGACTCATGCCTCTCCTTTACAATACAGTTTCTGCCATGTTCAAATCTTGATGCTTTTTCCTCCATTTCTCAAAGGGCTTCTTTCCAAAGAAAAATGAACAGGCAGAGTTCCTGAAGTGTAATTATACCACTAGATCTATGCTGATATATTCCATGTGTGGGCATCAGTTCTGGATAATTACTCTGCTTTCCTGACAGAATGGCGGGATTGACAAAAGAAAGCAGAAGTCTGTAAGTAGGGAGGGGCAAAGTTATGAAAGGCTCAGCAAGGAATTACAGTTTTTACTCGATAAGGAATAAAGGAGAAACATTTGTTCCCAAAGAGAGAATAAATCGGTGTATTAAACTCGAGCAAACTAACAGAAAGGTTTTCATGCTTGAAAGCTTATAAAGGTTTTTTCAGGTTTTATGAATTGGTCTAATAGATGCTACATATTATACTCTACAAACTTTGCCTTCATTTTATTATGACTAACAGCCTATGAACCATTAAGTTATATTATATACAGCCTAAAAATTGCTCATGACGTTGCATAATAGGAAGCAAAAATGGAAGGTGGGCATGAAAGGGTTTAAATGAGCTGGAAGGAAGAAATGTCATACCATGTCAGGCTACAGCACAGTTCATGAACAGTATTAAGGTGTACTAGAAACGGAACCCACTCCTGTCTCCCACCAGTTACGTGCTGCAGGAAGGAGGGGGAGATACAGCTGGAGACAGGAAGGAGCAGCAGTAGCCTGATAAACTGGATGTCTCTACATCAGATGCTCACATCTACAGCTTTTCTATTCTCACCACAAACTGCTTCAAAGGGTATAGCACATAAACACTGTGAACAGAGATCATGCAAAGATATTGTGCACAGTCTGTAGTTGCTCAGTATTGTACTCAGCTTGTCTACATCAGGCTTGTACAAATCCCTTGCTCTAAGGTCCCTCAGCAGGAAGGAAGTAAAGAATGACAGAATATCCACTACTTCTTAGAGAAGAAGTTATATATAAAGTTATTCACAGTCTAACTACACACTGCACCATTTCTTTTGTACTCACGATAAGTAGATTCTAAAATTCTAAATAAAGAGCCCATAATTATGTCTTGAAGTTGAAATTTTTTGTATGTTACAGTAAGAGCAGCTATTACTTTCCATCTGACTACAAAGTGTCTGTTTAACATTTCTGTGTGCCTAATATAGCCCTTTGCTTGATTCTTCCATAACAAGGCAAAAAGCTTATGGAGAAAGGGTGAGTACAAAGTCCTCATTGTGCAGCACGATGCACCTTCAAGCTATAGGCAATACTTAAAACACCCAAAATGCTCAGCAGAAAAACAGAACCCTATGGAAACTGATATACTAAGTTTTAGGACAGGATTAAAACCCTGTAAAACATCACACAAAATGCAAAGACAGATAGAAACTACTATTTTGAGAAGTTTTAGACAGATACATTGTCCTACTAATTAACAAAGTACCAGTACTGATGAACTGGCAATGACATACATCTCCACACATTTCTTTATGTTTGGCTTCTGTACATTGAGGGCAATATGGTCTGACAAAAATGAACACAAAAGAATAAGATTTACTTTTCTCATACGTACCTTTCACAATAACAGTAAAAGAGAAAGAAAAAACGCTGACTAAAAAGCTTCACACATCATGTCAAAGTGAAGATAGTCTCCTAAAATCAAAAAAAAAAAAGCAAAGTTTAAAACATTGTGTACATCTGTATATTGCACGTCTCTTTGCAAAACATTTTCTAAAATGTTGAGTTCCATAAGTTCTGCTGCAGCTCAAGTCCTAAGTGTTGAGGACAGACAGGTCTACAACCTTAAGAATCGACCTTCATAAAAAATGCTAGGACAGTATTGAATCACAAGAAAACAGCTTTTTTAACTTTACTACTTTTGATATTTCAAAGAACATGATCCCTTCCTTATTAATTAAAGAGGTTCACATGAGAAACAAGAGCCTGATGATGTTAAATTCTGACTTTTTTAAGCTATGCAGAGAAAGGCTCTATTGTTAAGCCCACATTCCTAAGCAAAGAATCTAAATGTTAGAGTTAGGAAGGCAGTGGAAGAGTGTATAGGCTTTTTGCCCTTAATATACTCTAGAAACATAAGGCATCTCCATGTTATGTCTTGTGGAAACCCACTGAACTCAACATTTACACACTGCTCAACAACCACCAAGTTCAAACCTTTTCCACACGGTTTACTAAATCACTATAGCTGATTAAAAAAAAAAGGCAACAAAAAACAATAAACAAACTGGAAGATGTATTTTGCATTTTTAAGACATAAGCATGTGATTATCCGTCTCCTATTCCACAAAGCCTAAGCTCACTGTAGATCCTGAACACCTGTTTAGTTCAATGCCCTCACATACAAAGAGTAGCTGCTAGTCATGTTTTTCTTCTTACACTACCAACCCAATTAGAGATTAAGATCAGTATCTCAGATAACCAAGACTTAAACCAGAAGACTTTTATTCATACAAAGCTCAAACAGTTTGAACATGCCCAATTTAGGCACCCAAAAGAACCAAATATAACAATAACAAAAATAAAAAGAAAGCAATACTTAAAAATTCTTCCCTCCATGTACACTAACACAGAGATCACTAACAGAAAGATACCATTCAGTTGCTTACTATTCGCCCCTACTTAATCCATGTTTTAGTTATATTCAAGTGACCAGGTGCAGAACTTGCACTTAAATTCAGTTGTTATGCCAGACACATACCCGACCTTTTATCAGCACGCACAATCTACTGTGGGCTGTTCTCACTGGAGCTGATCACACAGAACCCTGTTCACTGTTTATTACCAGTAATTAGCCCATTTCAGGATAAGGACAAAGGTTTAGCATATTGACATAACATCTGACACCTAAACCAAGAACTGCCCAAGACATTTCTCCCTAAGAACATGGCTTTACCCTTACAAAAGTGCACAAGTTATGATAAATTTAAGCCACCAGAAGACATATAGGCTGAAATAGAAATGACGGTCTAAAAGTATTAAATACAGCAGAAACTTCAGCATGTTCACCTTTTGTTTCCATTATTAGGAAATAAATATGCTTTCCACATGGTGTAACATTAAATATACCACTGAAAATTTGACATTTAAAGGAATATTCATTTAAAAGGCATTTCTTTATATTGTCATAATTTTCAGCAAATAGCATGGAGATCTTCTAAAGTGTTTTTCTTATTCATTTATTTACCATTTCCACAGTCTTAGATTTGGTGCTGTCATCTTGTGGAACCATTTTTAAGCCAGTTACATGAAGATCTTCTGGAAAAAAAAATTAAAAATATACTTAACATTTCTTGTCATGACACTCTACTTTGGTTTTAAAATGTTGCAGTATTTTAGATCATGTAAGCAGAGTCACTGCTTTAATTTATGATACCAAAAAAAATACAAAAAATGGTCTCACTATGTAGTCTACAATGTATGTTCACATAGATGATTGCACTAAAGCCACCAGGCTCAGCAGCCTGTCAAACTCTGCTGTTCCAAACATGCAACAAGCAACTTCTGAGGGCAGAATGTATAACTGCATCATTGACACTTCATGTGTAATCTTATTTTAATAGCATTAAATATTTCTTTGTGCAGATTATCACTTTTCCACATTAAAAGTTCCACCCAAAAAAAAGAAAAATCACATGAAACTCACAAATTATGAAATCACTTCTATTGCATTGACAGTTAGGGAAGAGAACATTATAAGCCAGAGAACTGCCAAATAATTGCAAAACAGAAGTATTGCATCTGGCTGTTCTATGAGGAAAATACAGCCCCTCCTGCCCCAAAAGAAAAATAAAAAAATCAAAGAGTACATAACAAGAATGACAAGAGACCGAGAACAGCACCTCAGTCACAAACCATGGTGCGAGCAAGTCAACTTGAAATTCTTCCTTGTATTTACTCAAGATTATTTCATATACAATTTGAAAGACAACATACCAAGATAAGGCTTGCACACAGAAGAAATGGGTTTAGTTTTTCCAGTTATACCGGCTGCTCCAATAATACCAGTTCTAGGATACAACCTCCTCCCCCCTTTGACATGTGCTGTCATCAGGTGACTCTTGTTTCACATTCGATTACTTTTGAGATAAGATAAACAGAGACACTGCTTTCACTCCAACCAGAAAAAAATCTGAAAGTAAACTCATTTTACACCTATAGGAAACGTACATTAAATCAATGTTAATCTAACACAGCCCTGACCTCCACTAAAAAGGGTGTCACGAGATGAGAAAAAAGGCAAGAATCTCCAGGAGAGGTGGAAAGTTGAGCCTTATGCAACACAACTATTACATTCACAACAGCCCTGTCATTTTTACTCAAAGAAAGTTTCCTGTAGGATCTTTAAAATATAGTGAAGCAAAAGATCCAGAAAACAAGAAGCCAAGTTTTCCATGCCAGTATTGAGTACTGCAACAAGAGATCGCTGTTCCTAGCTAAGTAAAAAGTTATACAACACCAAAGTTTGAATAGAAAGGACGTTGATTGTATTACCAAAACAAGAGCATTTAGCTTAACATAAAGAGACATTTTAGGAATCTGGCACTACACAATGTAACAGTTATACTGTCAAACTGTCATGGTACAGCTGGATCCTGGTAGCTAAGGATAAAAAGAACACCTGAAATTCAAGCTTCCTATCCAGCACTTACCCAAAACTCATGAAACAACGTTTCTTACATAGAACTAGTAACACAAAATATTAACCTATTGCATACTTCAGAGTCTTTGCCAGCTACCAGAGTATCCAAGCACACAGTTCTCAGTTCGTTCTCATGTCACCCCAGCAAGGCTGTGACCCTGTTGGACACGAACAACTCGGACCGCACTGAGTTAGAAACACGCAAGTTTCAGGTCTGCAGAGTAAAAGCTGACAATGGAACTGACACTGACCTCCTTCTCCTGCTCGTCCAGGAACATCAGAAGAAAAAAACCCATGTCAAGCTGCCAAGGTGTTACCACGTACCAGGCAATCTCGAGCCACCAGTAGCTATATATTTAACATCAGCTGAGGATTACATATGACATCCCTTTCACATGCTGCAGATCTAATCTTGTCTAGGGCAAGGACTAAACATATCTGCTTTGTCACAGGATATACAGCCACGTATCCCTGATAAGGACCAGCAGGGCAGCTTTCAACGGGACACTAGCAGCTGAAAGCTGAGCCCTCCAGGCACAGAAGAAATCGGCAGAATCACCACACTCAGAGTTAAGGGAGGGTCTCCTCCTTCCTTCCTGTCACTGGTATCTTTGGGGGAAAGTAGCGGGAAGAGAGGGAAGGAAATGAGTAAGTCTCCTTAATGCACTTAAGAGAAAAGTGGATTCCTGAGGAGAAAGAAATGTGGATCAAGCCCTTGGAATCTTGGAAGAGGAAAGATAAGTATCCTGCACTTGCAGCTAAAATACTAGAGACCACTGGAGCAAAGAGAGCTGCAGCCCAAGCAGGGGGTACACAGACCCCCACACACACCCCAGGAGAGGCAGGACAGCGGTGCCAGCTCAGAATCAATGAATCCATCAGGTTGGAAAACACCTCTTTGATCATCAAATCCAACCTATGATCAAACACCACCGTGTCAAACAGAATATGGCACTGAGCGCCACATCCAATCTTTCCTTAAACACTTCCAGGGACGGTGACTCCACCACCTCCCTGGGCAGCCCATTCCAGTGTTTAATCATCCTTTCTGTGAAGAATTTCTTCCAAATGTCGAACTTAAACCTCCCATGGCGTAACTTAAGACTGTGTCCTCTCGTCCTGTCACTGGCTGCCCGGGAGAAGAGCCCGACCCCCAGTCGGCTAAAATCTCCCGTCAGGAAATTGTAGGGAGCAATAAGGTCGCCTCTGAGCCTCCTCTTATCCAGGCTGATCCTCCGCTCAGCTCCCTCAGCTGCTCCTCAGAGGACTTGTGCTCCAGACCCTTTACCAGCTCCGTTGCCCTTCTCTGGACTCTCTCCAGCTCCTCAGTGCCTTTCCTGCAGTGAGAGGTGACGGGGCTGGGCACAGCACTCGAGGTGCGGCCTCTCCAGTGCCGAGTTCAGGGCGGAATCACTTCCCTGCTCCTGCCACACTATTCCTGACACACGCTGGCTCTGGGCAGAGCGGGACTCCTCCGTACGCACCCCCTCTATCCCGGGCAGGGGCTGCCCGAGGAGGGGAGCGCAGAGCGCCTTCCCCGCGCCGCTGTCACAGGCGGACGGGGCCGAGGGGCGGCGGCACCGAGTCACTCACTCACATACACACACACACACCCGACCCAGGCGAGGGGCAGAGCTCCCTCCCGGCCTCGCTGCCCGCAGCCCCGCGGTTTCTCTCTCCCCTCGGCCGGTCCCTCCCGACGGTACCTGAGGCCGCGCCGGGCCCGGCACCCCCCGCGCTCCGTCCGGCGGCGGCACCGCCCGCCCGCGCCGGACACCCCTAATCCATCGCCGAGACCGCGAGCGACCGCCCCTCCCCGCCCTCGGGACGGCCCCATCGAGCCGCTCGGCTGGCAGCTCGCCGCCCCTGCCCTGGCTGCGGGAGGAGATGGGCGGGAGGGGCCCGTGATGGGAGCGGCGGGGATGGAGCCGGTTGTGTTCCCATCCCCGGCCGCCTTCCCATCCCCGGCCGCACTCCCCTTCCCGGTCGCATCCCCATCCCCGTCTCCATCCCTATCGCCGTTCCCATCCCCATCTCTGTCTCCGTCCCTATCCCCTTCGTCGTCCTCATCCCCATTCCATCGTCGTCCTCATCCCCTTCCCCATCTGTATCCCTGTCCCCAAACCCTTCGACATCCGCATCCCAGTCCCATCCCCGTCCTCATCCCCATGCCCATGCCCGTCCCCACCCTCATCCCCATGACCAACCCCAATTCCATCCCTATCCCCGTTCCCATCCTGTCTGTCCTTTGGTGCTGTGCCAAAGGCTGCGGTCCCGGTGCCCGCACCGCGGTGTGCCCGGGCGTGGCCGGGGACGGGCGGGAGCAGCTTCTCTCCATGTCCCACTTGGAAACCCCGCTCCGCTGCCGGGAATGCCGCGCTGGGCTCCGGCTCCTCTCCCGGAGTCCTCTCCGGCCCGGCGAGAACTGGGGGACAGCGGGAAGAGCCACAGCGGGTGGTAAACCCGGATTTATGCTGGTCCCACCAGGCGTGGGACATCCCCTGCGGCTCCCGGGCAGCTCTTCCTCGGCTCCTGGGACCAGAACTGGCTGTTCCGTCGAGCTGGACCCATGGGAATGGGTAGAACAGCTCTGATGGAGGAGAACTCCCTCTCTATAGACGGGCAGTTATCTAGGATTTATACGGGCTTTTCCAAAGCACTGAGATAAGCAGGTCAAAAAAAAAAAAAAAGGAAAAGAAACTAAAATATGAAGGAATAGAGAAGGCAGAGGAAGAGAGCACGGACTGAAGAACTAGAGATGGAGAAGTGGGATGGAGCTTGAAACTAGTCTGTCAAAAAAAAAAAAGGGAAGAAAGAAAAACCAACTTGCAAGACCCTTGAGAAATGTCCTAAAATGCAGTGAGATGGTGGAACCTTTATTTCATAGTTACCATAATCTTTACACTCTGTGGTACAAAATCTCATGGGACTGGGAAGTAATGTCAACTAATTAAATTCTCAAAATATCTGCTTCATAACACACTTTTAATAGTATAAAAAAGTGAAATTGTGTAGATGTATAAGCTATATTAAAGCAGACTTCCCTTAAATTTGAGATGTGTAAGGTAGTGACTAACAAGCTGTGAAAGGAAACTAGACAAAATGCACCAAAAATAGTGAATAAAAAGAACTATCATAGGCTTAGTTGAAATCGCAAAATCAGGTTCCGGTTGTGTTTCTGCTGCTTTTGTAGTCCATGTTACCTCCTCGTAGTCAGTGTTGATTCGTATTTAGGAACTGAGCTCATAATATCAACCTAAAGATAACCAATGGTGTATGTCATGTGTTCCAGATTATTCGGTATTCACCTGCTAACAGAAATAAAGATTTTTTTAAAATGTAACTACTACATATTTTGGGAATTTTACAGTAAAAACTGCTAGGAAATAATAGTAAGCAATGTATACATATGAGTAGAAAGGTAAATGATGTTAAATTGTAATTAGGTGATACATATGGTATAGCTGTGAAGTTATTAAGTGCTATTCATACTTACAAAGTGTTGAAGTCATGATATTTCACCCTTCCTACAAGTTAGTGATTGAAAAAATCCATTATCTCTCATATAAAAATATTATGTCATCATCATCTGTCTGGGTATTACTGTTGGGTTTGAATTGTTTCCTATATATAAACAAAAGTTACTTCTTAAGAAGAAAAGAAAAAAACTTTTAAGCACTTTTAGTCTCAAACTGCTTTGGGTTTTTTATGTGAGACTTAATTTCTTAATATAGCTGTACTTTAATTGGCATATAATATCCCTAAGAGACTTCTAACAAGCTTGATGCCTCATAAAACTGATTGTTAAAAGTAGTAAGATACAATCCCTACCCTGAAGCATTTATACCATAAATGACACAAGGAAATATAGTGAATTACACTTTTGGTTCAAACTGCCCTTTTTTGATGTACTCTCGAGTGTATACATTATAAATGATAGTGTATTGATTTGTTGTGCTTCTGTCCTCACTAACATCTACCTTTAAGCCAATATTGCCAAAATGTGCAGTATGGTGCTTTTATATGAAATTTTTTCTTTACAGCTTCAGAAAGAGATTTTAGGAAAAATGAATTTCTTAGACAAAGCTGCAGGAAAATAGCACTGCTCTTGAAATAGTGCATTCTGTGGGATTTGGAGGAGCTGAGAATTACACAAAATGCAATTGCAAAAAATGTGTGTACATCTGACAGCATTGTTGGGTCTCGCAGATCTTTGCTTTAAGTATTTATAGTGAGACTCAGTAAACTTACATGGCTTATCCAAGGTCAGCCAGTTATTAAGCGGCGAAACCTGAGAAGACAACCAAAGAGTTATGACTACAGTACTCTGACAGAAAAACTACACGTAAGACTTCTTTATAGCTAATAGTGCTTTTACTAAATAATATATTGAAGAATATTATGCATAATTTATATTAAAATAGGGTGAATGTTTTGTATTAGAAAAAAAAAGAAAAACGCTGTGTTTGTTCTTGTGAACAGGGAGATAAATAAGGCAACAGGGACAGTTGAGATTCTCTGTCTTACTTGTTAATGTTTTGATAGAAAAGCTCTGGAAAAGGGGAATTCATCTTTGAGAACAAGCATAATAAAGCTTGGCTTGGTTTGCTGCCCCTGGAAAGTGTTGTCCCACAGTGAGTGGCAGTAGCTGGTGCTAGGGATAGCAAAATAACTGATATGCAGATTTTCTGTCTTTTCTTCCTTTGACAGTGGAAAGCACATGAAATCCCAACTGAATTAAAACAAGCTTTCTGGGTGTAACTCCATGTGTCCTCTCCTGTATGTGAGTTTTCTTCTTTAGGAGGCTACACAGTTTGCATCTCAACATTGCAACACAGTTAAATCTACTTTGTCAATGTTTTAATTTTAAACATTTAGACTGGGACATGCAAACAGGAGAGAACTGGAGTCCTTAAAGTGGAGTGCCAAGATTCTCTTCATCACAGGATGAGACACTTGTGCTGTGGTTCCTGAAGCATTTGAAGAAAAACAGGTCAACATTGTCAGAAGCCCAGAAATTTGTACTTATTGCACTTAGAAATATTACAGGACTTCTGTATTTTTAGCTCTTGATTAAGTAATTTTCTTCCTATTGTAAAAGTTCACATGATGATCTTGTGTCTTCTCTGAAAGAAACTATTATAAGAATGATTTCCTTTTTTTTTTTTTACAGTTCCTTTTTTAGGAATTAGATTTCGGTAAATACATGTCATAAAACTATATGTATCTTGCAAATATACGCATACTGCATATTTATTTTTCTTGCTGTGCATATTTTAGTTACATAAATAGCACTTCTTATAGGCAAAGCAAAATCACATCTACTTCCCAGGAGCACTGTAATATTTTCATGAGATGAAACATCTGCTATTTTTTACAGACCTGATAAATTGCACTTATCAAGAGTATTTGAATTTAGTTTCTGCTCATATATGTTCTACTTAAAAGAACATAACAGCTGATTTGGATAAAATAGATGTGATCCCCAGAAGCAAATTTAATACTCTGTAGGTCTCATAATAGGTCTCTACAAATGAATTGAATCTACTTACTTTAGACAAATGCTTCCTTCAAAAGGATTTGGAACAGATCTTTGATGAACAAGATATTCATGTTGATGAACAAGGCAAAGCAGCAGAAGAAACTGTAATAAAATTTAAACTGACAAAGTCAGTTTTGATCAACTTCTGTTCTCCTTAGAGAAAGGATGTAGTCTGTGTGTTGAGGACTAGACTTGGTGTAGGATGTATGACAGCAGAGTTTTCGCCTGTTCTGTTGGGTTAGATCAAAAGTCCATTTAGCTCAGAATCATCGTGTCTCCACATGACTCATAATGGATGCCTGGGAAAAATGGTGTTAGAAACAGGGGAATAGTTATTTCCATGGCACACCCTTCTAGTTTTTAGAAATAAATGGTTAACAGCATCCTTATCTGGAAGTCTGTGATTCAGCCACTGTATTTAATAGCTCTTGATGGACCTATGGTTTTGGCCAATCCCTTCTGTGAACCCAGTTACACCATAAAACATGAGCTCTTAAGGATTTATTTAGGTAGAGTCTTGTGATGTAAAAGAAAGTGTTTTGTTTCGTTGGGTTTAGGCCACTGGTTAATAATCCTGTCACATAACTCATAGTCCATGTTCCATTTCACCTTCTTTGCATTATTTGAGTTTTAAAATGTCTTATATTTGTCCCCTACTGCCCTTGAGGTGTCCTCACATCCTACGTCCTTCTCTGCATGAAGCCACTTGTGACCAAGGGAATGATTCTATTGCTGCCTTCCCCTCCTCCCAATCCAATTCTCGAGATGCTGAAATGAAAATATTCATATGAATATATGAAATATAGTTAGACTGTTACAGTTACAATTTTCATTTTGTTTTCAGTCCTGTTTTTGGTGTATTTCCAAACATTTTGTGTTTTTGACCCTTGCTGAGCCTGTTAAGTGGCTGTTTTCTTAGCTGTTTTACCTGATGACAAGGCTCTAAGAAACCTCAGAGCTTAAAAATGTTTTATTTTGAATAAAATTTATAGTGATTACTATGAAAACTACCAGTACTTAACAGGAAAAATGTTACACTGCAGATGTAATAGAAGCAAAAGCCACAAATATTTTTGTAATGTGCTTTTTATCAACTGTTACTTTTAATACCTGTAGAAAATTAATGGGAATTGAGAGCTTTTTCTGCTTCCTATTGAACATTACTTGCAAATATTAGCTAGTAATAAAATTACATACTAGTAAAACAACTCGTTTGGGGAAGTTGTCATCACTTATTTCAGTTTCTTTACTCTGCTGATTTATAATACAAAAGAAAACAGGAAGCTTAATTGGCAATGGGATTTCCCAGACTGAAAATTACTGAATTGCTATCACTCAATTATTTTCAGTAGATGAGTTGTGATCATAATTTGTAAAAAAAAAAAAAAGACAATTTCAAAAACCATTTGGAAGCCTATTCAAGCAAGCCAAAAAGCAAATGGAAAGTAAACCTTTCAGAATTGTTCTGAATGAGAGAATTACCATGACATTGAGAAAAAGCACACACAGGAGGGGACTGCATATGGGACTTCACTGGGTTGACAATTAGGAAGTCATTTGAAGAGCAGAGCTGAAATGCATGAAGAGCATGAATACCTGTGCTGCCTGGAGATGTGATCCAAAAAACAAACAGGCCTTAACAAAGTCAAATGTGATTTTTACTCACATCAAGTATCCCCATTAAAGCAACTTTTCTAAAGGTCGAGTCAGGCAGTTTTCCCAGCACAAGGTTAATCAGCTGGAATTGCCTGTAATTTGACCCTGTATGTTCAGAACACAGAATAGTTTTTTGTATTTGTGCTTTTGCACATTCCTGGGTGAATAATCACAATGATTCACTGGGGCTCATTGCAACGTAAGGTGCTATTCAAAGGGAATTGAAGTATTGCCCAATATGGTAATAGTTAACTGATCCCTTGCTGGGCATGCATAATATTCCAGATAAGGCAGGTATTCTCCTAAGGAGGGCCCAAAGCAAAGGAATGAATGTCCCATATTGATTCTTACAGCATTAGCAAGGGAGACTAACTGTGTATATAGAGGTTCTGTATAGAGAGCACTAAAATGGATTAACCTGGAAGCCATTCTGTAGGGAAGTACAGGAGGGAAAGTTTCGTTTTTCACATCTTATAATTTTAATATGTCCCTCTGGCCTTTTCAATGCAGGTGCTCTTAAAATACATCGAAAATGAAATTTTATCAGATGAGAAATTGCACAGACAGAGCTACTGATTTGGGGTTTTGCCAGTGCATTATATTTAGATAGAAGGGTTTCAAAATATATCATCCTAAAAGGTCAAGTTGATTGGCTTGTTAGGATGGCACAACAACTTGAAAAGGTATGTAGTGCTCCAAATAGGGATTTTAATGCCCCTATTCTTACAGTAAATTAGTTCATGTAATCTGCCAAATTGCCCAACTTACATATTCATTAGCATAATTTACCACAGTGTTTGCTTTTAATACTGTTTTTCAAAGCAGTAGAATGAGCTAAACACTTGGACACAATGTTTATGTTAGTTTTGATATATTTTTGATACTGCACACATGAAGACCACATCATTAAATGTGGTCTTCTTCAAAGACATCCATGTAATCTTTATAGTGGCTGAAAAGGCACTGCAGAGCTGCAAATCAGCTTTTACACTTTTTGGTGATCCATTAGAAGTATTATTTCAGGAAAATTTCCTACAGTCTTTTATCAGGACAGCAAGAAACCCCAGCTTTACAGAAATGAGTTAATGGTTTCTTTCTCTATATATTACCAAACAGGTTGAATAAGACCAGTATGAAGCTACCCAGCACTCAGAAATAGTGCTTTCAAATTGTTTCCATTTTTTATGCATGCAGCATTGTCACTAGAAATAGATAGAGTTATTTATTTATCAAAGAACGCAGCATTTTAAAGTGTTCCACTGTTGACTAACTTGACTAGTATTGTTCATTGTTTCTAAATAAATCATGCATCTTAATAAGAAACTTGGACTCCAGATAGCTGTGATAATTGAAAAAGATACTGCACGAGCTGTTCATTGCCTTCCCACAGCTCTGCTGGAGAGAACATTCCTTATTCTGTGAGAGAGAACATTCCCCATCCTGATAGAAAGAAGGCAGCCAAATTATTTAACCCATCAGTGGGGATATTTTTAATTATGTCTCATTTTGTCTAGAGACAATTAGGGAGTGCTTATTCATGCTTCTGCAATGGAACTGTTGATGCTGTAATATCCAGCTGACTGGAAAGGCTGGTACCATTTTCAAGCAGCACCCTGCTGCATCCAGAGAAGGAGAGCTGTCTAGGTGTGTTCCAAATCCTCCTAGTTCTTCTCTCCTCCTTGCATTATCTTAAGTAAGAATAACACGGCACAGTGACCACAGTTGTGATATAATAACTTTATATCATCTATTGTCTTCCAAAAGCTAATCTGAGGAGTCAAAGTTTGGATCAACTGAAGAGAATACATTTTTTTCCAAAGTCACAGCTGAGGAGAAACCCAAATATGCATAATACAAGTGTTTCTAAACAATCCTCTTATGAAAAGCCGTTTAGCATGAGAAGTCCAACATTAACAGCCAAACCCTCTCAAAGACTGGTAAACATCTGTTAAAGCCTGAACAAGTGTCTCAGAAGAGAAACTCATTTGTTTACCTGTCACACATTCCATTGCTTGCAGTTTCAAATGGTTGGATAGCTAAAATAAACCATGATGCCATTGAAAGTTCTGTGACTCTTCACGGCACTTCTTTTGTGAAATGACCCACTTGGATTATCTGGATCCTCTCTTCCAAGCATCCAAGATCAGGCACTTTTCTTGCTCTTATACTTGCCACTGTTTTAAGGCTTGGCTTTACCCCGGTGAGCTTCTGTGCTCTGCTGGAAAACTCATTGGTTACAGATAAATGCAACAGCTGCTAAACTGCAAACTAGCAACATACTGGTTTGATTTAGCACATGAATGACATCTTTGAATAAAAAATAAAAATCACTAAATTAAAACCAGTGGATTTACATAAATTTGCAAGTTTTCATGGGGTTTACTCAAGTTAATGGTTCATGACATGGTGAACATGCACATTGATGCCTAAAGTACAACCACTAAGGCAGGTCAGGTACTTACAGCTGTTACCGATTTAGGTTCTCAGTTCTGTTGAAATGTGTAAGTCATATGAAAATGGTAGCAATAGACATTTGTTCCAGCCAAGAAAGTAAATAGATACAACTGAGAACATATAATAATGTTTCTATTATGTGCAAAAGCATTTTCCAACCATGGTCAAGCTGTGTACTACTGTTACTTGGGTACCAGGTGTGACTGTGTGGAGCTTGTGCAGTATAGATACAACTCCAGGGCAGAGGTTTGTATCCTGCTTTACTGTTGTAGGAATCCTGTTGCCATTGTTCTGCTAATTCCCTTACAGAAGCTTTTTAAAGGAATAAGATGTATTGGTTATGAGAAAGCACAGAACAGCAGCATAAAGACAACCAATTTTGAATGGAAAAGCAAGCTGTAAATAGGAATCCAGGCTTTCACTCGACTGCAGGACTTCTGCAGATTTTGTCTCAGCCCAGAATATCAAATTACTATTTAAGCCATCATATTTTCAGTCAAATTCTTTTTCTAGGTTTATCTTTTGACACACATTTTGCTGTTATTCCCATCAATTTTAACAGGCTATAGTGGTGCTATCGTGTAATAGTCCAAGGATATAAACAAGCCCCAGTTTATAAGTTTCTCTCTCTCCTTGAACACCTTGTTTCAGTGTACAAAGAATCATAGTTGGTTTTATTTCCCATCCGTTATGTAGAAAAAAAATTATGGTTGGACTAATTATATTTTGAAAGTTAATGGTTTTAGTTGATCTAAGTCAGAACTCTTGGAGAGCAGCCACATCAAATGAGTTCCTGGTAATTTGCCATGACTTCACCATGTGCAGCTCCATGAAATTACATGCCTCCCATATGGCTGTTGCTATAGCTATGCCAAAATCAACCACTAACACTGTAATTTTGCTCGTGGCCCTTCCTGGAAGAAATCTACACCCATCTTATATCTGGGTAGATAAAGCGGTTTTTTTTTTGTTTAGGCCTCTGTAGTATCCTACCAACAACTGGAAAACTTGTTTATATTAAAATACTCAGAAGACGATGGATAAGTAATTAAGCAAGGTACTTTATAATAAAACCTTACAATAAAGGAATATTGTCTAATGGATAAGCTAGATCTGATTTTCCTTGGCTGTTTCTCTGGCTTTTATTGTCAGCTTTACCTGGGCTCAAGGGCTGTTCAGTGTGATATACTGTATATTAGTGTGCCTTTTAAATTCAGTTTATACCAGTCTAAATGGCAATATGCTGTCCTGGGCAAGATCAGATTCTAAGCCCTCCTGAGCATTTCCAAAATCCTTTCGCCCCTGCAACTTTGGTTTTGTTTGTTTGTTTTTTCTTTTCTTTTTCTCTCTTGTTCCTTGCACTTTACTGTGCTTCCCAAGCCTGGATCTATATATGGATTCACAGAGTTGTTCTTTCTGCATGCTCAAGGGCAGGCCATTAACTGCATGAAAACGATCCAGAATGAGAAGGATGCTGAAAAGCTTCTCGCATAGCTTAGCAAGGGATTTGAAATGCTTTTGTCTAGGTACTCACTTCATCAGGCTAAAGGACTTGTTAAATTTTAATACTTAGTATTGCCAGAGCTAGTAAATCATACCTGCACCTTGGGAAACTTTGAAGCTCCAAGATTTTGTATAAAAACTGAGGAAAATTATCTGCAAATTCCCTCCATCTGAATCAAATTGTTAGACTGCTTCTGTGTTTACCTGTTGACTAATAGAAATACTTCCCTTCTGACTTTTATCCTCTCATACCTTATTCATTTGTATTCATCTGCACTCCCTTGTTTTGTGTTTAGGATGTAAACTGCCTGGAGGCATATGGCAACACAGCTCTGCAATGGTAATTACTTCTGTTATCATGGATATGTAGGAAAAGATCACCTGCAACCCAATCCTGCTTATAAAAGCTGGACTTGATGCATCACAGACTGATGCTATTGCTGGATTTTGTGAGCTATATGGGATTTCGCAGAATCATTCAGGTTGGAAAAGACCTCTAAGATCATTGAGTTCAACTGTTAGTCCAACACCACCGTGCTACCACTAAACCATATCTCCCAAGCGCCACAGCCACATGCCTTTTGAACACTTCCAGGGATGGTACCAGGTAAAGGCAATTCAGGGTTTTATTCACTCCCATTCCATTGGTAAGATTGAGAACATACACAGACATTAGAAATTTGATTTCTGGTACACCCTGAAATGGTGAAAAGCTTTGCATAAGTTTGGAACTGACTTCTGGCCAAATAAGGACGAAAAGATTCAGATAATTACACTATGAAAACAGACCTTAGGCTACTACTGCTCCTGTACTAAAGAAATAAGTAAGGGTTGGAAAACATTTCCATGCAAGAAAGTTTTGAAATATACCAGTCAGCATTGCAATCCTGCTGGATCTAGTTGAACTTTAGCTTTATAAGCTCAGGTTTGTAATTTAAGCACAAGACTTGTATGCTAAAAATATCTACCAAGACAATCTAGATGCCAATGTACAAAACTACAAAGGGTCTATACAGGAGGCAATATTGAAATTTAGATTGATCTATTTGAATTTTGATGAGTAATATGTCAAACTTGTGTTTATGGTTCAACAATGTGAGATAATATTGCTTAAAGAGAAATCTTGCCCCTTTATTTTATTGGACTGGCGCCTGAGTCCACAGCCACCTGAAGAACTGCATCTGGCAAGACTAATAAAATGAAACATGAGCTCTCATGGCCAAGGAGTTGAGCCTTTCAACTCCTTCCCTTGCAAAACTGTGATTGACTTGGCACCTTGATATTGAGAGAAATCCTATGCTTTTTGGTCTTCAAATGTAAATTCCACTGTAATTCAGTAAAATGAAAAGGACCAGCACTGCTGTTTTTCTTCGTGCAGACTCAGGAAGAACAGAAACTGATAGCAAAAGATTGCAATGGAATTGCTTAACAGAGTTGTTTCACTTTCCATATGAACTGCAGTATTTTTTTTTCTGCTCAGTGTCCTACTATGTCACAGAAAAAAACTGTACTCACAACGACAAAAAAATACATACAGCCATGGGATATTTTCTGCAGAGTGCATTACATTAAGTGCTTTTGGGTGTGATTTAATGTTTTATAGTGAAATGATGCTTCTGTTAGCAAAAAGTCATCAGCATACTTTTATAGCCAATAGTTCTAGTATCTGTCTTTTGGTTTTGCTATTAAGGCTTAGCTAGACTAATCAGGAGCATTATTTGGAAATATTAGGTAATAAAGACCAGTCAGTTATGGGACACTAATGACTGCTCTGTTTAAATCTCACTGCAGCTGGGCAAACTACCTTGGTGGTGCTGATCCCCTCTGTGCTGGCTCCATGAGCTGTATAGCCAGGACAGGACCTGCCACCTCCAACCTTTCTGCCTACCTCAGGTTTTTGGCCCTTGCCTCATGCTCCTCCAGGGGGATACTTGAACTCCTGCAGCTGGAGCCCTAAGCTGCTCTCTCATTCCAGGGCTCCATCTGCCAGACGCAGCAGTTGAACCTGCTGCATGTATAACCCTGACTACTGGGTAATAAAACCAAGAGGGAAGTGAAAAGTCCACGTTCTACTTTATATACTAACTGTATTTATTGTAGATAAATATTCACCTATACACAGAGACATAAAAAAGGGCTATTTGCACTTTCTCTGAAAAGCTTTTAGAGATATTCATCTTTAATATTCCAGCACAGCATAGCTCACAAGCTACACAATATCCGGCAGAAGTCCCTTTCATTATCTGTAAAATGCCTCACAATGTTCTATTCATAATTTGCTCTGACATTAAAAGAAAAATGTTAATATTCTCAATGTCTCCTTTCCTTGGTTATGTTCCTCAGGAAGATCTGGCAGGCAACAGAAGCCAGATGGTGACTTGAACTTCCCAACCAAACGGCCTGGCTGCTGCTACAAAAAGGGATGGTTTTGTTCCCTCCTATCTCATCCTGAAGGGCAGGTACTTAGTCCTTCCTTTGCTCTGGAACTGGCTTATCTATCCCTCCACTCAGGAAATGAACCTATAAATTAGAGATAGCTTAAACTAAGTGAGGAGAACCAATGCTTGAAGAAGGGAGTGAGACCACTGCGAGGATAGTTGGAGGGCTAGTGGCTCCCTACGGGACATGGGGCCACCTCAGCCACACAGGTCCAAAGTGAAGCCAGGATGTCAGTCAGCAGACCAGGACTGGGGCCAGTGGTGTTGACTAGGGAGGCCCACAGGGACAAGCCAGCAAGCAAGTCAGAACGGCACACACCTACAGCATAGCTCAGGCAAAAACTGAGGGCCCAGGGCTGAGCTTAAATGGGTCTCCTCTTCTCTCAGACAGGGACTGTGGGGTGGAGGCTGCTGGTAAGGCTGATTAGAGCCATTAAGATCCATTAGTGCCCAGTGAGCCCTGTCAATGGCAATTACTCCTTTTGATGGACTATCAAATTTGTCCCCAGCATGACATCAGATTATGCCATGAAGCTCACATCCTCACATTGCCAAGGCAGGAGCAGCAAGCAAACAATTGAAAATATCCCAAGACCCCAATATCAGAACCATTAAAACATTAAAATACTTTGAAAACAAACAAAAAAATAGCATGTGGCTACAGTACACCATGGGGTAAGGACTGTTTCAGATGTGGTAGGCACAGCACCCTGTCCTTCGAAGCCTAAAGGGTTGTGGAAGGTGGAAAGAGAAAGAGAAGAGTACAGACTGTATTTTGTCCACCTGAACACCAAACCTGAACAGTGGATTGTCCCTTGCCCCCTTTGGGACCGAAAATCCTTCCAACAGTGGCTGGTGGCCTATGGTTAAACCCAAAAAGTGATGGACACCACTGATCCCATCAGTGCATGTGCTGGGATGGCTGATCGTGGCAGGGCCACGCTGGTTTGCTCCAGTTATGTGGGAGCATGGCACAGAGACAGTGGCACTGGCACATACTGGTGGGCAGCAGAGCAGGCTGGTGGGAATCTGGGAAAACTGCTGGCTTGATGGGACTGGCAGTGCTCCAGACCACCCTGCCTCAGGCTGCAGGATTTGAAAGGATGGGGAGCATGAAGTGGGGGTTTGCCACTCCTGTGGAGGCTTATGGATGAAAGGGGTTGAGGGTTTCCTTTGGATACACCTGAGGGGAATCAGGTTCCCAGGGAGGCTGGGCTGGGTATTTGGTCCCTTCCCGAGCAGGTGTTTGATTCCCCAGCCCAGCTCCTGTCCAGCCAGTCTCCATGAGGAGCCCAGCCTCCTGCACTGGTCAGTCAGTGATGTTGTTTCTGCAGAGGGCTTTCAGTCCTACAGCAGCAGGACCTGCAGGAATCCACCCCCTTGTCATATTTAGCCCCCTCCTCACAACACATAGCCCCTCTCCCTGTATCCCCTCAGGTTTTCAGAAAAGGGCAATGAAGCTGTTGAAGGGTTTGGAGCACAAGTCCTGTGAGGAGCAGCTGTGGGAGGTGGGGTTGTTTAGTCTGGAGAAGAGGCTCAGGGGTGACCTTATCGCTCTCTACAACTACCTGAAAGGAGCGTGTAGCCAGATGGGGGTTGGGCTCTTCTCCCAGGCAACTAGTGACAGGACAAGAGGACATTTTGTAGAAATTCTTCACAGAAATGGTGATTTAACATTGGAACACTGTGACCAGTTCTGGGCTCCTCAGTAAGAGAAAGACAAGGAGCTACTGGAGATGATCAAGTGGAGGGCCACAAAGATGATGATGGGTTTGGAGCATCTCTCTTATGAGCAGAGACTGCAGGAGCTGGGCTTACCTAGAGAAGACTGAGAGGGGATCTCATAAATGCGTTTAAGTATCTCAAAGGTGGGTGCCAAGAGAACAGTGCCAGAGTCTTTTCAGTGGCACCTAGCAACAGGACAAGGAGCAACAGCTATAAACTAAAACACAAGAAGTTTCACCTGAACATGAGGAAGAACTTTATTTTGAGGGTGGAAGAGCCCTGGAACTGCTGCCCGGGGGGCTGTGGAGTGTCCTTCTCTGGAGACATTCCAAACCCACCTAGACACGTTACTGTGCCACCAAGCCCAGGTGACCCTTCCTTGGCACGGGGGGTTGGACTGGATAATCTCCAGAGGTCCCTTCCAACCCTGACAATTCTGGATTGGAATGGGCTGCCCAGGGACGTGGTGGAGTAACAGGAAAGACTGGACGTGGCACTCAGTGCCATGGTCTGGTTGACATGGTGGTGTTCGGCCAGGGGTCGGACCCAGTGACCCTAGCAGTCTTTCCCACCGCGATTGACTCCGTGATCAGTCTGTGATTCAGCACTAAACGCCCGACTCCCGGCCGCCCCGAGGACCCTCCCGCCCGCTCCGCCCCGGCGGGGCGCGGCCGCGCCACCGCGCGTCACGGCGGGCGGGGCGGGTCAGCCATCTTGGGCTGGCCGGGCGAGCAGCGGGCGGGGGCGGAGGCAGCGCCCGCCCTGCGGAAGTCCCTCGGTGCCGCCGAGCGCTGCCCGCCGAGCCCCGCCGGAGCGCCAGGGCCGCCCGCCGTCCCCAGCACCGCCGCAACCGACCAGCATGGCAGGGCGGCTCCCGGCCTGCGTGGTAGACTGCGGCACGGGGTGAGCCGCGGCCACTGACAGCTCGGGGCCGCCCGGGGCGGGGCCGGGCGGGTTCCGCCGCTGCTGCTGCAGATGGCGGCGGGGGTCGCGCTGCCGGGGCCGGGGAACCGACCGCGCCCGGGGCCGGCGGTGGGGGAGGCTGAGCCGGGTCGGGCTGGGCTGGGCCGGGGGGAGCATTCACTGCCTTCCCTTCCCCGCCCATCGCTCTCCGCCCGGCGGGAGCGGTGTCCCTTCCCTTTGCTTTCGGGGGCCGCTCGGAGCCTCTCGGAGCTTCCCCCTTCGGTCCTCGGCCGAGGTTTGGGGTCCCTGTGCGGCTGCTGGGGCCGGGGGTGGCCACCGGGGACAAGGCTCCGGCGATGCCCCGGCATGCGCTGGCTCAGGGGAGCGGCCGCTCTGCCCAGCTACGTCTGGGGGGGGGCTTTTGTGTATTTATTTAATTTTTTTTTTTTTTTTACGTGCGGATAATGTCATTTATTCTGTGATACTTCTCTCTCTCTCTCTCTCTGTGGAAGGGAAAAAAATCCCCTCCCCCTCCCATCGAGCAGGCGCAGAGGAACTTCCTTAGTTTTGTCAAAGCCTCTTCCTGCTTTCGGGCTTTTATACCTTATAAGGCAGTTTTGAGTGTCAAACCTGAACCAAATCCGCTTTGGAAACGCTTCTTTTCGTTCGGCAGCTGCCAGGCTGTGCAGAGAACGCGGTGCCAGTGGTATATACCGTAAGGAATGATTCGGGAGAAGGCCCTCGGGATTCGGGTTCCCTTTTTCCGGAGGTTTGGGCTGGAGGTGTCTACAGGGAGCCGACCTGGGCGGGTTCCGCGGTCCCGCTTCCAGGAGCGCACTCGGGAAGTGAAAACCGCGCCGTGACCTCCCGTCTGCGGTGCGATTTAGGCATCGTGCATCAGTTTTTCATTGGAAAGGAAGGCACTGGTATATTTTCAAGGCTGTTTAGCTACCGCTGATGGCATGCTGCTTCTTTAACTAATTTTTGTTTTGTTTTGTTTCACTTCTTGTCCGTCTTGCCAAAAATAAAGAATTTTTTGTGAATGCACTGTAGTGTAGGTACAGTAATTATAATACTTATTTGAAAGGGCGTGTTCTTCTGAAACTTGTTTTTGAAAGCACGTGCTCATCTTCCCCTCAAGGGAATCTGTTTGGTGTAGGACATTAATAAATTAGTCTTTAAGAAGAGGAGGTACACATGTGTCTGTCTCTAATGTGTGTGCCTAGCAGTTGTATGCAGAAATCGTACCTGTAGTTAAAGAACTAAAACCTTGAATTTTGTAGGATGAAGGAAAGTTTGCACAGCAGAAATGAGAGTGTGTAGCTGAGTGTAATGGAGGTATATGCAAGTTTAACGTGTATATTGCTGTTTGTCTTTCAAAGCAAAAGTTGTGTAACACACTCCACCACATGCCACCAGAGGCTTTTTCCCATCACACATGCATGTGTATCACTGGTAGTCCCATTAAAGTCAGTAATCATGTCTTTATAGATTTGCAAAGTACAGGTTGTGACCACTGGAGTAGAGATTCACTGAAAGCTTTCAGTGGTGCCCTGCAGGAGCAGCATGCAAGTATAGAGCTGTGTAAGAAATATCTTTGTCTTCATGTGAGAGGTGTACTGAGGGACACGTGTGTTAAAACAAATGATCTTGGGGAGGATGTGTGTGTTAAGTACACCATTAATTGACTTCAGTGCACAGGGCATACTCTAATCTTCTTGAATATGATGTTGACCAAGTCTTGCTCCTGTTTTATTTATTTCCCTCCAAGTCTTCACAAAATGCTCTAAGATGCTGTTTTATTGTGCACTAGTATTTTGTATTTTTTAACACAGCCCAACTTATTCTGCTCTTTAGGCCATCCATTTCAGGTGCATTTCCTAATCCAAGGTTATTCATCCTTGAAGTTCTGCTTCAGTACATCGGGGACAAAGATTTGTAGCATTGGAATCATTACAGAGTGTTGGAGTGGTTTGAATTCATTGAGTTCAGTAGACAGAGGTATAAAGTGGTGAATTTACAAAGGAAAGATCTAATAGTTAAGGTAAAGAGCGAACAGGTGGGTAGTAGTGCAGTAGGATATGATAGCATAATAATGCTCTTAGCTTTTAGTTTTTAATTGTTGTAGCTCTCCCTGTCCATCTCATTTTGTGTGTATAAGTGAGTGAGAACACAACACGTAAATTATATCAGCCGTGTGCTCAGTGCAGATCAGTTGAGGTCTCACCCAGGGTACTGTCCTGTCTGTCAAAATGAAAGGAAGCAGACAAACGAAAGATAGCCCCTGAAAATAGGAAAAGATGTTTTGAAAATGCAACCAAAGCAGAAAGGGTGAAAGGAACTGCCTTGTTTAGAACAAGTAAGGCGTTAAATGTTCACCAGTTTTCCAATAAGTAGGCTTTTTTTAGAGGAGGAGGTTGATTATTAATTTACAATCCAAGGAGAATTTACCTCACTCAGCAAAAGGGTAGATGTAGAAGAGATATTAAGGGTGTCTTCCTGTCTTGTGCCTGTTGATCTGAGTGTTTAGTTTGGGTTTTTTTATGTGTAGGTGCATTTTTGCCACCTAAGACAGAGGCATAAGGAAGGTGACAAAGTTGTGCTTTTCAGCATCAGCCTGTGCAGATTATACAAATGATAAGAACCTCTTTCAAAGCATAAAGAGACCAAAACACAGAAGAGGTTGGGGAGATCATGCAATCCCTGTCACTTGAGGTTTTAACAGGTTAGTCAAACTTTTCAGGAGTCATCTAAGTACGTGTCATACAGCTGGAGCTGGGAAATGGGTGAAGTCAGAGACATGGCAATCAGATTATGGGTGCAGCAAAAATTCTTCCAGTGTTACATTTGTTACCTTGAAATTTGCATTCTTTGCTTAAGCAAACTTGATACCTAGAAAATAAGGTAATTGATACCTAGTAAGAGCAGGTAAATACTTAATTGTGGTTTTAAAAAGCTGATTGTCTGACACAGTGTCCTCTTAATTATACAGTAAACTCATAGACATGAAATGAAAAATCTGAAGAGCCCAGTTAGTTTAACATAACTGTTAAAACCAGTATTAATTCTTTCTATAATCAGTAACCTTGTCTGATTTAGTTCTAAACATATTATAGTTTTGTTGGGTAATCTATAGAACAACATTGTGGACCTTATTGTCAGAAGTATTTGTCCATGTTAGTACTGAATTTGACTTCACTTGGCTACTGAGAGCTCCTTTCTTTCCCTTCTTTACACAATAGATGGGCATGCTGTCCGTGAGCAAGGAGCTGTGAAGTAGCACCTGTGTGGTGTTCTCTTCATATCCTTCAAACAGTAGATTTTTAATGGTTTTCTCTAAGTTAGTAGGTGTGCTGTGAATGGGCTTACTTCATGTTGTGGTGTATCTAAAGATTAGATGCATTTTAAAGTAAAAAATAGGAAATAGAAAAATAAAATGGAGTTATTTCCATAAAGTAGATGAGCAACATACCAAAGAAGGAAAAAAGCTCTTACTCATTTTTAATCACAGTAGGCTGCAGTCTTTTACTCTGTGCCTTTTGAGTATTTGAATAGTTCTTGCTGCCTGTTGTACAGGCAAACACAGCACTGCCTGCAAGTCATGATTAAAAGCTCTTCCTACGCCACTTTAGAATTTAGCTTGATTAGGTTGACAAGTAGAAAGTAGATTTTAGCTGTGTCTTTCTGTGTGAATGCACTTTTTTCCTTTAGTATAACTTATATAACACTGAATTAGCTCTTTCAGGATGGCAGATAATTGCAAGTGTTCACATTAATGGCTCTTCAGCTGAGCTGAAGTAAGTGGCTGTGTAACTACTGCAGTTCCAAAATGAGAACTTAATTTTAGCAATGAAAGGGATATGAAGGAAATTACTTGTATTTTCTATACCTGAACTTTCCATTTTCTCTAGGCTTGTGTGCCATTTTTCTGTGGCTGTCAGGGAAACCATTCAATACTTGAGTGTCACTGGTGACCAGCTTCTTCAGTGTACCCAGGAGTCTTTTGTTGGAAGGGTTGTGTGTGTTGGTTATCCTCTTGAGTCAGTTGGTTATGTGATTGTGTGGAAAAGACTCAGCCTGTTGTCGTGGATCTTGCTTTCTTCTGCTTCCTCTACTATGCTAACCTAGGGCCCTGTTTTCACTTCTCATATACAGGTCACAGAAATGGGTGTGGTTTTTTAAGTACTTCTGTCTTGAATACTAGGGAAGAAATGAAGGTTTTGGGGTTGACTGGAGAAAGATTTCCTGTTCTTGACGGGAGCACAAGATTCCCGTGGTACCTCATGGCAGTCTGGGTTCCCTCTGAGGTGAGAGTCAGGAGATTTGAGGCTTCTCAGGATTTCCAGGATTTCTTGACGTAACGTTGCAAGCTGTTCTTTGGAATGAACCACATTTATCTGAGAGTTTCTTGGCTGTTCAGTCTCTATAACTGGTTTTGCTGTGAATAAAGGAAGGATTAACTTTTGGGTACATGGAAACTCAGAGAAGTGGAGGCTGAGTGGTGCTCAGGTGGAGTGCAGTGCAGCGAGCTGTGCTTTGGGGCATTTCCCTACAAACCCTACAAAGTCTACAAAGTCTGGCCAGTCTTCGCGAGCGAAGATTTGGGAAAGGTCATTAACCCTTCGAGCCTGCGCAGTGGATTTTTTAGGTGAGACACAGC